>NC_050597.1:32471511-32790678 GCF_013368585.1 Megalops cyprinoides
TGAGACTTCTGCCTGCCCCTAGATCTTAGGCAGGAATCAGCTGTACTGCTAAGACATCTAGTTGTTGGCATGCCATTAGCATGTTCAACATCCACAAGCCATTAGGCCACCAATGAACAAGAGATGCCCATGTACCCAGCTGGCAACCACACCCAAAATGAGTAACAGACTGCTAATTAGTGTGACTGCAATGCGAAGCAGTGCAAGCAAACTATTGTTATCCGATAGTTTTATTAGTATGATTGCAATGCGAAGCAGTGTAAACAAACTATTATTATCCGATAGGTTTATTCTTCTTCTTCCACCAAATTTTGCACTCATCTTTTACTCGTTTATTCATCCCTCCATCCTCCCATTGACTTCAATTCATTTTTCAAAGTCTTACCGCTTGGTCACCTTTGGCTCGTCAGCCACCGTACCACATGCTGCCTCGGGTCAAATCACCCAACACTCATTGAAAGCCATACTGACCGGCACTCTTCTTCTTGTCGTTCACTCATCCCTCCATCCTCCCATTCACCTCAGTTCATTTTTAAGGTCATACTTTGCAGTCACCTTTGGCCCAACAGCCACCGTACCACATATGCGGCCTCAGGTCAAATCACCCAACACTCATTGAAAGCCATGCTGACCGGCACTCATTTTCTTGTCGTTCACTCCTCCCTCCATTCTCCTGTTCACTTCAGTTCATTTTTCAAAGTCTTACCACTCGGTCACCATTTGACCAATAGCCTGAATAGACCTGATTTGGTGCTTTGGGTCATGTGACCCAACACTCATCAAAGGTGGGTGTGTCCCTAGCAACCATATTGTTTACCTTAGCAGAAATTTGAGAATTTGATGTAATCATATTACCAAAAATCAGGCCAATTTGTAAAAACCTTGGTATGCATAAGCTTTGCACCTAAAATTGTGAAGGAAATGTTGCTACATGAAAAAAACACACATGGCAGTAACAAGCTCACAATTTAGCTAATAAAATAATGTCATGATTTATACAATTCTAAAAGTAATATGCTCATAATTTAAATAACAATAATGGTAATTAGCTCATCATTAAGATAATAATAAGGTTAAAGGTTATAATTTACGATGCTCTCCTTCTCTGCAAGGATCCAATGAAACACATGGATGCCAAAAGGAAGACAGGAAAAATAAAACATTTTTATTGTTAAAAAATGTCTTTGAAGCATAAAACCTTGTATGCTCTAGCCGTATTGTGTAGGAACAGTTGATACTTCAACATGCAAGTCCCATGTGAATATATCTTAAGAACTTTTTTTTTAATATGGATGGCTATTTCTTAGATATCAGTGTCTGATACATGATTGCGAAGGGCACAGAGTAATATTTATATTGCATGCATCATTAGTAGGTGGGGAGCTCCTTCTTGTGGAAAAAATTGGAATACACAAATTCTGAGAATTCTTTTGTGATGTATAAAATGTACCAACCATATCACCTGAATAAATGTATGTATTGAAATGCCAGGTTTTGAGGAAACATTTACAAAATAAACTACATACATTTACACAATGACAGCTTATAAGCTGTGAGGATATTTGAACTTTATGGAACAATTTATTAACCTGTATTATAAAAAGTACCTGCAGTATGTGTAGCAGTAAGAAAAGCCCCGTTAAAGGGAAGAAAGACCCCTAAAATATATAAAAGTTATTGTCTTGAATGTGACTGCTCAGAGAGGTCAAAGGCTCCTCTAAAAATTAAAATTTTTTCCAGCATGTACATTTCTTTCCTGAAACATCCTTCAAGGACATTAACACAGGACCTTAGATGACCAGTGGACCCTAGCTAAGAGGGAGGACACTGTATAGATAACCAATGATACCTTTTGATGAATACTACCTCTATCATTTAACCCCCCAGAGTCTTGTACATGCATAGTGAATTCAGGTGACCTCTGGATGTTGGTAAATGAGAATAATTTTCCTGGAGAATGATTTTTGTTTATTTGTTCTGTGTGCATTATTGACGGTACGTGTGAATTTCGGAGATACAGCAGTTTAAAAATACATATATTTTAAACGTGGAAGTGAAGTCATGAATTTGTGTGCATTGGGCTTGCCGTCTCTCTCCCCCTTCCTTCAAACGCTGAAGTGAAACACTTGTGACAACCTGCCCCATCAGCGGGTAAGTTGTCACATTGGATTATCAACAAATAAAAACATAACTAGCCTACTTAATTGTGAATATTGATTTTTTAAATTTCAAATACAAAACCCAATTTAACATCATGAAAGAACTCACAACAACAATCATCTGTAAATAACAACAAACAACATATTTCAAATACAAAACCAAATTCAACATCATTAAAGAACTCAAAACAACAAACAATCATCTGTAAATAACAACAAACAGCATCCGTATCTGACTAATCAGACTCATCTTCAGAGTTACAGTTCTGGCACACATAAATTGCCTCGCCTTAGGTGCAAGCATCATGGGCCCATTTGTTGCACCTCACACACTGCACCCAAATCTCCTTTGGGCGGCTGTTTGAAAATGGCTCCACAGGCGAGGCAGAAACACTCCTCTTCATCTGATGATGACTTGTCTATGATTTTTCTCTTTTTAGCTGCCTTCTTGTTTACATATTCAGATTTTGACTCCCCGCTTTGTTTCCCTTTCTTGTGAAACAGACTTTTACTAAATTTTGCCTTATTCTTTTCCATTTTTAGTGCCTGCTTCACTGGTGTGTTGGTTAGAACTGCTGTTTTGCACCGTTTTCTTCCTTTAGAAGTTGTTTTTCAGGGGCCAGCTTTTAGATAGGGCCAGATGTCTTCTGGAGTTGGTCGACTTTTGTCAGCACTGATGTTGCTGGGCAAGGGTGAGCTGATGCTACCATATGAACTTGGCAGGTTTGCGTCTGAGCTTGTGGCAGGAAGGGCTGAGTTGGTGCTGGGGCCTGGCAGGGCTGAGTTGGTGCTGGAGCCTGGCATGGCTGAGTTGGTGCTGGTGCCTGGCAGGTTGGTGCTGGGGCCTGTCAGGTTGGTGCTGGGCCCTGGCATGGCTGGGTTGGTGCTGGGGCTCGGCATGGCTGGATTCTGACTGGGGTGATCTGTAACATAGGATGGTGCAAACTCAGTTTCCAAAAATACATCCCTGTTGTAGACTTGTACCCCAGCCACCCTAAAGCCAGCCTGGATGTTCAAGGGATTTGCAGCCAGAGGATAGGCGATTGCTACAATTCTGGGAATGTCATAAATTGACATTGTTTTCCCGGGATTGTTCCTCATCCAGGCATCACACGCGGTGTTGATGTGCCTCTTTAGGGTCTAAGGGTTGAAGGCGATGAGAGCAGTGGGGTGGAAATGACAGCATAATTATGCCGTTTTCTTTGGCATAATTGAGTGCATCTATGGACAGATGAGACTCGTGGTTATCCAAAAGGAGCAAACAGGACTTCGCCTTTGAGCACTTTATATGCTCCACAAAATGTTTCATGAAGTCAACAAAGTGCACATCTTTCATCCAACCAGAGGGATTTGCCCCTCCTTTGCTGCCAGGTGGTCCATTGATCAGGAAGTGCTCTTTGAAGTGGACACAGGGGAATATAAAATATGGTGGTATACTATTCCCTGTGGCTGAGACAGCACAGGCCAGTGTGATGAGGCTTCCCCTTTCAGCGGAGGTCAGTGATCCCACCTGTTTGAATCTGTGTCTGGCCACCACTTTGTCAGGTTTATGTACAGTGGTCACCCCAGTTTCATCAACATTCCATAAGTCTCCTGGTCCAAACTGATGTCTCTGTAGCACTTCTGCTAAATTGTCGAAGAAAGCATTAACATTTCCCCTGTTAAAGCTACTTGACCTGGCAAGGCTAGTCGCCTCTGGCTTTCTCAGCAACAGCGTTGGGTGCCGCTTTAAGAAGGCTGTAAACCACTCCGAGCTGGCCTTTTCTTTTTCTGCCCACATTGGAGTGAACTTCAGCTGGTGTGCCACAGCAAACTGGTAGGCAAGTCTTCTGACCTCACTTGGCGACAGACCGAAATAAATATCAGCTGACCTAGCAATATAATGAAAAAGCTGCATCTCCAAATCAGGTGGAAAGACCTGCCATGGCTTTTTATAACCAACCACTGTTGTTGGCACGGCTGCCTGACTTTCTATGTCTTCTGTAGGAAACTTTTGACAATACCGAGTCAGAGTACGGTAATTTATGCCAAAATCCCTTGCTGTACTCCTAATTGATTTATTTTGCAACTTCACCTGCCTCACTGCCTTTAACATGATATCAGGTGGTGTGCTGCCATTCTCTGTCTTTCTTTCATAATTTCTAACCATCTTCCTTCCTTCCTTCCCTCTGAAGTTTCTCTCTCTGGGGATTAATAAAGTTTATCTATTCTATTATTCTATTCTGTCCTTCCTTCCTTCAACTCCTTCCTTCAAAATATCACAATATCACAGTGTTTTTTGAGCATGTTCTATGTGCGATTTATACTGGGGCAAGTTGTCACAAACTGACGTGTTCTAATCTTGCGTAAATCTCAAGGTTAGCTCAACACAGAACTGCAGCTAAAGTATGAAAAGACACTTTAATTTCTCCTCTACTCAGTACAAAAATATTATTCTGAACATTCATACCTAACAAAGTTTTATTACATAAAATGTAAAGTGTCATTTTTTTACTTTTGAAGGTGAAAAATAAGAAAATTGTGCTCACCTCAGAATAGAGTGACGTTGACCAACTGTGAACAGGAAATGTACTATAGAACATGTTGTCACACAAAGTAGCTATTCGATTTTTGAGACAGCGCCCCCTCTGGTGGAGGTATGAACAATGTGACAATTTACCCCGTTCTCCCCTACACGTCTAGGTTCTGTGCAGAGGAAGAGGCATGACCCAGTGTTTAAAGTATTACGTGTTATTTTTAATTAATTTTATCTGAATACTCAATTGTGAAATGTTATGAAGCAAGAAGATTAGGCTTGCCACCTTTGGTTTGTGAAAAACCGGGAAACTTGGACCTATATTTGTCCTGACGCAGTAGCACTCACCCTGGACTCCTTTGTCTGCTGCTGTCCCTTTATACATTAAATAGATTTTTTTACTCTAACGTGTAAACATATACTGTCTGATTATAATCTACTATAAAATCTAATCATATGTCCAAAGGTATACTCCCTTTAGAAATGAAAACATGATTAGATGTATTATAATAGATTATAAAGAACCAGGATTATTTAACTTAATGAACTTGGGCAACCTAACACTGACATTTCTCACCTCTTTTTTGCACTTACTTTATCGCCACAATCCGTAGATAAGTAGCTCTGGCCGTGAAGCACTCCGTGGTACACACTGCTAAGCTCTGCTATTGCTATCCTGTCTTCCTCTGGTGAACCTTTTTTTGTCATAAATGTTAAAATGACTAGATTTTTTTTGCGTTTGCTTAATACAAAACTCTGGTGCTTCTTTGTTATTGCATGATTTCCAGGGCTGTTTTTCCTTCATATTTAACTGAAATTTTGGCTGGACACAAAACCCAGGTGGTGAAGAAGGGGTCTTCTTGGGTGGGCCTTACCCATTCAGAAAAGTTCTCTCTTTTCGACCAGTCTGAGTTGTACATTGTAAATTGTTTTTCTTTGACGCTGGTGGCTCGTCCGATTTTGTTTGTCGTCCTCCTCGTCACAAAACCGACAAAATAAATAGAAAGTTTAAAATAATCATAATAATAATAATAATAATAATAATAATAATAATAAATACCTCTAGCTAGCAACTGAACTCACGGTGGTGTCGTGGATGTGGATGCAGTTGTTAGGCAATAAGGTAAGCTTTCGTATTTCCGCTACGAATCAAAAGTATATTATCGTCGCTGTGTTTTACCCGTTTACGGGCACAGGATGGGATGTATAAACATAACCAGGAAGAAAACAGAGTATCAGTAGAAGGAAACCAAATGAGCTTTTATTTGAAACTATGAAATTCTAAATTAGAAGTACATTTTCAAAAAAAAAAAAAAAAAAAAACCGGAACAATTCGTGTCCCGGGAAAGATTATTAATTTTCCGGGACAATCGCTCAAAAAAAAAAAAAAATAGGACAATCCCGGCAAAACCGGGACAGGTGGTAACCATAAAGAAGATATCAATGTATGACTTTAAAGGAATGAAAATGAATAGATGAATCTACATCTGTGTGCATTTTCTGAAGAAAATGCGAAGTGTGGTTGCCTGCGTGCAATATTGAGCATATGCGTTATACACTGTAAACCCGGACTTTAGTTTTAATTAAACTATTTAGTGGTCATAAATTATTCTTTTATGTTTTGCAAAAAGTTGCTCTCATTACTAATTACAATTCGTTGAATGCAATATTTAAGTGAAATGTGCAATACAATTATCTTTTTCAGTAGACATTACCTGGTATGTTATGTTTCTGCGAGGGGTGCGGTAGCAGGGGGGAGGGGCTCATTTGAATTGGCTGTGGGCAGTGTCAACCGTCGTGTGGCTGCCGCGCGCTTAAACTGTCTGGGACTGGGGGATTTTGAAACGTGACTTCATACCAAGTAGAAGGTGAGTGTGGAAATATACTCTCGTAGCTATCTTTCTCAGAGTTAACTTTTCTGTCGAGCCACTGTTAAGCTAAAACGTTAGCGCTGAAGCTAATTTTTCTGTCGAGTCACTATTAAGCTGAAACTTTAGCGTTCAAGTTGACTTTTCTGCCGAGCCGCTGTTGACCTAATGAGATAGCGTTGCACATTAATATCCAAGTTGGTGCTTCCGTCCGTCACATTTGATATCTTTAATACGTGCGTGTGGTCATTTCTAATGTTCCGTCTTGTACTTGTGATTGTTTGATAGGATAAGTGACTTATCGTTGTAGTACAGCTGTAACTTAGTAATGTTTTAAAAGAACAAGGTCAACAGCAGATACTAGTGAACTTTTGTAGTTAATGTGTGTTCGGCTAAAGGTTTTAGTTTCTGTTTTGCAAAGATGCAGTGGAACTGCAAGTATTGTGAGTTCATATGTGACAAAAGAGGTTACTTGTTAAAACATTACAGATTAAAACATGGAAGCTATGGTAGAACTGTACCTTTTCCTTGCTTACACCAGGAATGTTTGTGCACATTCAACTCTATTAATGCACTTAAAGTCCACTTATCTAAGCTTCATCAGAAAGCAGATGATATACAACCATGCAAAACTGCCTTTCATTGTCAGTTATGTGATTTTTCAGCATCCTGCATAGAAGCAGTTTTTTTTCTTTCACTTACAAAGAACACACTTAAAAGTCATAGAGTCCACTGTCCATACAAAAGATGTACCTTTCATACTAATGTGTACTCCACATTTAATGCACATATGAGTAAAGGCCACAGAACAGACAACTGGAAAATGTTTAAGCCAGAAATAGTCTCAGGGAGTCTGACTGAAGAAATGGCTCAAGAAGAGCATGTGCTTCAGAATGACATGCTTGATCCAGAACACAGTGAGGGTCCCAGCAACGATGAGCTTTATGATCTAAGTAAGCAGTTAGAGCACAACTTAGCAACTCTTTTTAAAGATGCAAACTGTTCTTCATATTCCTGAAAGCTCTGTACAAGAAGTCATACAACAGTTAGTACAGTTGTGTGAAATGTCTCAGCCACTGCTGCACAATTCAGTCAGAGACATTCTGAAACAACACACAGATGTGGATGAGTCAACTGTGAGAGAACTCGTCAGGGCTGTCTCAGAGAGCAATGTCATAACAAAATTTTGTGGCAAGGATGGCCCCTTAACCACTAAAAGAAGAGCAACATATGACCAAAAACTTTACAGTGGTTATGCCAGTGGAGTATATTATTGAGAGGGGAAAAACTCCAGTGCTGTGTATGTTCCTCTTAATGCAATGCTACAAAAAATGTTGAACAGGGCAGACATTTTGGACAAAGCTCTTCCAGTACAACAGCATGTGCCACATGAGTACAGTACATACAGAAATGGTTAATACTGTAAAGAAAATGACCTCCTTAAAGGAGAGGAGTTCAAAATTGCTGTTGCACTTTACACAGATGAATTTGAAGTGTCCAACCCCTCAGGAACATCTGAAACGTCTATTCAGCTAGCTCTTTTATGTAAAGCCACGGTTGTAAAAGAGTATGGCTATGCTGAAATTCTCCATCCTCTGATCCAAGATCTTGTTTATTTAGAGCAACATGGCCTATATGTTGAGAAGTTAGGAGCATGTGTCAGAGGCACTGTGATATATGTGGCTGCTGATAACTTGGCTGCTCATTCATTGGCAGGATTCCACGAGAGCTTCGCAGAGGAGGATCTATGCCACGTAGATAGCTCTATTCACATAAAATATGCATGTCTAATAGCTTTCTTAATCAGTTTCTGGATCAGAGAACCAAGTTGCTATGTAACTGTTCTGTTAAACTTTCCCCCTGAAAGGGAAACTTTTCTTAAATCTCTGGAGAAGCGTTTTTTTCTTATCTTTACTTGCATTCACCCTACTTGATAATGTAAAGATTTTGTTTGTCTTTTGACCTCCCCCCTCCCTTTGTATCTACTACAGCTGAAGTCCGCGACTAATTAGGCTCATACCTCATAAACTGTTCATCGCTTAGAATAGATGAATACATTGTGAGAATCTACACAATTTTTTCCTACATTTTTTTGTATAAATTATGCTTCTATAGCCAGAATTCAAGTACATACGGCTGTGTAAAAAAACTTACTGTTCAAAGTCGGGAGTAAAATATCTTTCCTATTCTGTGTTAGCAGCTATCAGAGGTGGACAACATACACAACTCCAATTCTTGAGTCAAAGTATAGATACTAGGGGTGTCACGATTCTCCAAATCCTTCGATTTCATTTTCGATTTACAGGTCACGATTCAATTTGATTTTTCGATCTTTTACCACAGATGGCTATATGGTATTTTTAGACTAGTCTCGTCTAATCTAGTGTAGTATCATTGGTTTTAATGCCATGGTATCATTTAATTTAGTATTTATTTCAAAAGATGGTCTATAGTGTCATGATAAAGTGATATAATCTCCATCATTTGAGCAATGAATGTACCACACTACGACCTTACAGTCAAATTTAAACAATTTATTAACAATATAATTTAACAATAAGTTATTTCACGTTAATTGAAACTTAATATAAACAAAGTACTCTGCCATGATCTAGTAACACTTTTTTGTAACTGCAGTGTGCTGTGCCCTTTTCACAGCAGATGACACTCAAGTTCTCAGCAAAACAAAACAAATTTAAAACAGCCATATACATCATTGAAAAATGTTGTGTCTTAAACTATCCTAACATTTGAACACATTCCACACAGCTGACTCTTTTTTACACCCTGAGAATGAAAGGATATGTTGTTCACAGTTTCTTATAACAGAACAAAACAACTGTAATTATTTTACATTTTCAAGCTCTTCTTAAAGAGGGATATGTTCGTTGTTCACATTATCTGGAAAGAGAGCTGCTCTTTTATGTAGTCAAAATGTTAACTATGTACACCATTCCCTGAGAACAATGACTGTATTTTTTCAGTCTTTCAAGTTCTTCCTAAAGAAGGATATGCTATTTACGTTTTCTGGAGAAAGGGAGCTGCTCCAGAGTTGTCAAAACTATTAACATTTTTAACAAGTGTAAATATTTCACATTTTCAAGTTCTTTGTAAAGAGGGCTGTATTGCTCACATTACCTGGAAAGAGAGTTGCTCTTTGAATTGTAAAAATATTACTAATTACTCACATCTTAAGGGCCAGACAAGAAATTATCGAGATATTTTCATGTTCTTTGTTAAGAAGATGAGAATGTCTACATTCTCTGGAGAGATGACTGACCTTTCAGCTGTCATAAGGTCCCCTGCTGTAGAGAATACTCTTTCACTTGAACACTTGTCGCTTGTACAGCAAGATAACGTTTGGCAAGCTTGGCCAAATTTGGATACTCATGGTCATGGTCTTTCCACCATTTCAGTGGATCTGAATCTACAGAAATGACTTTGGACATTTTATACTGATGTAACTCATCTTTCACAACATCAGGCCATGGTTTGGTTGTTGTTGCTAAAGTTGATGCAGTGTCAGTTGTGCTAAAAAAAATCACTGAACAGTTCACTTAGCGCTGTTCTCTTTGCTGGGGGTGGACCTCCACTGGCTGCTGCAGTTTCTGGATCATCTGAGGGGGGTGGGGGCAGGTCCAGGCTAGTCCCTTCTCCTGAGACCTGAGTTTCAGAAAGGCAAGGACACAAAGCAGTTGTTTAATGAAAAGGCAAATATGACACTAAAGTGTAACAATAACAAGCAGAAAGGTTATGGTAATTATTATTCATGAGATATGAATTCAATTAAATATAAATATGTTAAATACAAACTACTTTCGGAATAATAAGTCAACATTTTGAATGGGTGACAGTGAGTAATTTGCATGGTTATTACAATTCAGAAATTCTATCACATTAAAATTTGTCACCTACCTGTGTGGGCTGCTCTTGCAAATTTTTTTCCTCCAGACAATTGAAGATGTCATTCTGAGACATGTCATCCAGGTAAGGTAAAGTCTTAAACCTGGGGTCCAAGGCAGTGCACTCAAAATTCAAGAACTGTGGAAGTCTTGGGTTTGAATACCTCACTTCAAACTTTGCCAGTATAGCAGATTTAACATCCTTCACAATCTGTGAATCTCTGTCACTGTGTCTCATAGCTGTTAGGGTGATGTGTTGAAGGGGCATGAACATAGACACAGTAGGCTGTTGTTCAGAGCTCATCAAGTTTGTGACTGTTTTCAGGGGATTCAGTACTTGACACAAATCTTCCAGAACTGTCACATCTTGGTCAGAGAGGGTGATGAGGTCTTTGGCATTCTTGTTCACGTCCTTTTCTGTGAGGGCAGAATAGACAGCAGCTTGTTGCTCTAAGTAGTGTGTCATCATGTCATAGGTGGACTTCCACCTTGTGCTGACATCGTGAACTAGTTTGTGAGGAGGGAGCTGAAGCATCTCTTGCTTTGACTTTAAAGCAGCCGCTCCAATCGTGCTCCGGTGGAAAAAAGATACAACCTTCCTGACTCTGCCCAAAAGATGGGACACTTGGTTTACTTCCAACCCCTTCTGGGATGCCAAATTTACAGTGTGTGCAAAACAGCCTATATGCGGTGACAATCCGGCTGCCTTTTCTCTGTCCAGTTTCCATTCCACTATTACTTCCCTCAGCACTTCTGCTAAATTTTCACTTGTATGAGCTTCATAGATGGGGCGAGTTTGAAGGACTGCATTTTCAATTTCCCAGTCATCGTTAATGTAATGTGCTGTAACAGTCATGTAGCTCTGAGTTGCCCTGGAAGTCCAGCAGTCTGTCGTTAAGGCCACTGACTCTGCCCTGCTCAGACCTTCAGCAACTTTTTTCCTTCACATCGTCATACATTGAGGGCAACACCTTAGTGGTAAGATGTGTCCTGATTATCATTTCGTATCGTTGTTCCACTACACTCATTAGGTGATTGAAACCGGGTTTTTCCACCAACGAAAACGGCTGCATATCTGCCGCAACAAACACCCCAATTGCACTAGTTATTGCTTTAGCGCGCGATGAATTTTGTGGAAATTTGGCTGCAAATGAGCCCGGGAGTGTTGTCTGTGTTAACTGTGTTGCTCTGTGATGCCTGCAGAGATGTCCTGCCATGTTTGTAGTGTTTCCCGTGGTGAACATGCCTTAACCATTTGTTGATTGGTAATATTTTTAATTATACTTGAATAGACTTGAATTATACTTTTCCTCAAATAAGCCATACACATACCTAGCTAGGGTGTTAAGCCAGTCATAAAACCGAACTGGCTAGCTAACAAATACGGTTTGCCCGTATAAAATCCTGGGATTGTACATACAGCTATGGCGGGATACGGGGTAATAGTAATAGTTTTATAGTAATAGTGTAATAGTTTTCCCCAACAGAAACAATAACAAATATAATATAAATTAATGACCTGTAAATAGACCTGTAAATAGAAAATTAAGCTGTAATATAAATTAACAGGCTGTAAACCATTTGATGCAAATAGCATGCTAGCTCACATGCACAGTGGTTCTGTGGCATGTTTGATTTGTTTGGTGCTAGTAAACCTGCAGAATTTTACTAAACATTGTAGGGCGAAATGTTTTGTTATAGCTGGATAGCTCAGGTAGAAAAGTTTGGCAACTAGACAGTCATCAAGCTATTTCTTCCACAGCTAGCTAGCATTAATGATGTAGCCCACCAGAAATGATTCTCCTACCAAAACAATTGAGTGGGAGAATACACCATTGAATAATATAATCAGGGCATATTTTCATCAAATTTTTTGCCGACAAAATTAACACTGAATTTTAGTCATTTTTATTTTGACTAAAATAATTGCACAGGCTATGACTAAAATGTATTTTAGTCATTTGACTAAGACTAAAACTAAATTAAAAATAGGTGTCAAAATTAACACTGCAGTGGATTCACACAGGACCTGGTCCCAATACGACAACTTGGTGGGCAAATTTCACCAACCATAGCATAAAAACGGCAACTACTACAAGCACAGACAACTTCATTTAAAATGTTTATCTGGAATTAAACAAATGTTTATGTACCTCGAAATGCCTTCTCAGGTTGGATGGCGAATTTTTGTAGGCAGTGATGATGTTTGTGCTCAGTAAACAGAGCAAACATTTAAAACGAAATGAATTTTTCTTTATTATCAAACATGGACTTAAGATATGGCCATGTGTGCTCTGGTGAGGAATCACAATCTTTATCTGCCGTAGCCATCATTACCACTGCCAAAAAAACCGCCACTGGTCAAAAAAAATGCATGCGCAACGTGACTTTGAACGTGACTGACAGCTTAGGAGTAGTTTACTGTGATTGGTTTTTCTCCTGTGACGAACACAGTGTATGGCCTATTGCATTTTAGAAAAGAAAAGAAAATTCATCCACTGACTTCAAAGCTATGCTTCAAAGTAACGAGTAACGGGAACCTTCACAGAAATGTAGTGGAGTCAAAAGTACAATATTTGTCTTTCAAATGTAGTGGAGTAGAAGTCATAAGTTTCTAAAAAAATTATACTCAAGTAAAGTACAGATACTCGGAAAATGTACTTAAGTACAGTACTCGTACTTAAGTAAATGTACTTCGTTACTGTCCACCCCTGGCAGCTATGCACACCTGTGCCTGATTGGTTGCTCGGTGACATTTCAAAACAAACTGTCACTTGACACCAGCTGACTTTGGCTCCTTTGCAACAAATTAAATATTAACTGTTAACCTGGTCAGAGTGAGGGCATACCAAAAACTGAACAAAGGCTCATAATTCAAAAACCGTACATCACAGCTCGTAGATGAAGACATTCTGAAAATCTGCACTAGTTATGCCTCATATTAGGGATGTCTCGATCTGATCCACGACATCAGTATCAGGCCGATACTGGCCCAGAACACTGGATCGGATATCAGAGGGGAGAAAAAATATGATCTGGTACGTGCAACATATCACGTGATAACAGCAGTGGTAGCCAATTAGTCGCACGAGTATGAGAGTTAGCTACCTGTAGAATAGTCGTGTGACTCATGTCAGTCAGGGGGTGGCAGTGCTGTTGGTTGGTTTAACACCACAAACTTAATTAAGCATTTGGAAAAACACCACACGGAACAACACCAGGAATTTCTGCAAGCAAAGGCTGCAAAGAAGAGCAAAACGCCCCAACAACAGACATTGCTGGAATCAATAAAAAAGCAAGAGTATCTCCACCCAGACAGCAACAAGGTGAAATTGGTAACGGAGAAACTAGTTCAGTTTATTGTCCTGGATGACCAACCCCTTTCGGTGGTAGAAAATGTGGGGTTTCAAAGCTTAATTGAGCACCTCGAGCCTCACTACACTTTGCCCAGTCGCCATTATATAATGGAAAAGGCCATTTCTCATATGCACAACAAAGTTTGCGAGTTCGTCTCCAAACTCTTGGAGAATGTAGGCGCGGTTAGTTTCACAAGAGACATCTGGTGCTCAGACGTGAGTCCAATATCCTTGTTGAGTCTAACTGCGCATTGGATAGAGTCGGATTTTAACTTGAAAAAACGCTGTGTTGCATGCATGAGAGTTTCGTGGCTCACACACAGGGGATTCCAGCGCCATTGAGGAGACGCTGTGTGAATGGAAGATTAATAAAAACAAAGTCCCTGTAGTTTTAAGGGATAATGCAAAGAATATGAAGAAGGCTATGGATCAACTTGGTGTGGCGAGTTTAAGAAGCTTACACACTGCAGCGAATTGTGCATGAGGGACTGTTGTCGCAGTGCAGTGTAATGGTGCGTTTCCACCCAGCAGTACAGTACAGTTCAGTACAGTACGGTACGCAATTATTTGTGTTTCCATCATCAAAAGTTGCGAACTGTACCGTACTGGTTTTGGGTACCCTTCTGTTGGGGTACCAAGCAAGGTGGTATGGTTTCTAAAGGATGGAGCTACACCCACTGCCGTCCGTTGATTGGTCGACAGAGAGTTGTCACTTACGTGCGACAACGTGAATACAAAATAGGGCTGTCAACGTTAACGTGTTAACGCTTGTTCGCGATTAATCTGGAAACTTTAACGCGTTATTGTTTTAACGCAAATTAATCATATTGTCAAGTTTGACCGCAACTCCCTTCTGTAATTCCAGCGCGGCTATTTACCTGTCTGAATTACTGAAAAGCATGGCAAACGCAGATGTGCTGAACGGCAAATTTCGTCAGACCCAGGTTGATTGAGTTCATTGAGTGCAATGAACAATAACGTTTAGAACACCGACCTCGCAACAGCTGTGATGTGTCATGAGCATTTAATGTAATTTGAATCGATAAATGCCATCCTTGTTAATTAAACAATCTCACATTGTAGTTTTCGCAAGCACACAAACTACAGACAATCTGCGGTGTTTCGCAAGCATTATCATTTACTCCATTTACGCGATTGATGTCAATTATTCTGTGGAATTATTTGTTTTATTGTTAATCAAGGAAGATAAAGGGGAACAGGTTGAAAGTAATAATAGACTTAAAGGCAATGTTTCAGCCTCCCGTTTCCAGCTCACCAGCCGCCACTGATTCGTAGATTAGCCTACTAAATCAATCTCAGGCCATTTAACACACATGCGTCTTTTAGGCTAAATTATTGTGTGGATTATCTCTATCTTGCAATTTCATAACGGTTTATCCTGCTTATCTAGGGTGAGCCTTTGCCTTTCAAGACTGGAAGGCTGCGGCACATATGACCATGGCATAGTTTAATAAGAAAAAAGGGGAAACAAGCGAGTGATAGACTTATAATCAAATTTTAATAGTCTATGCGGTTATGCTACTGTAAGAAAGATTACGGAGGTTCCAAACGTGCATGGACAAACAGACTATTCATAATTGGCCAAATAGAGACAGCAGAGAGCTAATGATGCATTTAATGATTTTAAAAATCATATTTAATGCACTTTTTTAACATTAGGGCCTGCTAGTCATTTATTTCATCCAAAACATTTTAAGAATTTAGTTCCTTTAATCTATGTCATGATTGGTGGATTTCAATATAGGCTATAACGATTAATTAGCTTGCTTCATTAGTTCGGGTAACCTTTCCTTGCGGGTTGTACAGCTTAAAAAAAGGAAGGTGATGCACAATTAAGCAAAAAAGCAAACAAAATTTCAATTGGAAATAGGATTCCTCATACAATTCTAATATTAGCAACAGCCTAATTAAAAAAAAAAATGTATAGCTAAATATCCATGGAGCAAAAAAGGTTGGGAACCGCTGGGCTGATGGATTAGGCTAGACATCACGCGCTGATAACAACATTGGGCAGTGGCGAGACTACTGGACACTCGTTCATCTCAGGTATGATGCGAAACGTGAATGACAGTTTTAAGCGTTTTTTTGTTTGTTTTAGATTTATACAAACCGGATTGCTAAAATGGCGCCGCTGTGTCCGGACGCCGTTCTGGTCGCTCTGTTTAGACTGTGCTTTTATTTATTTATATATTTTTTACTACTCTTTCCTTTTGCACAAATAACAACTGCACTGATTACTTACGACAGTAGAATACTTTTGAACATCGGCAACCATTATATTCACCTATTTTGCGACGCTTTAACCACCGAACCGACGTGGCCATCTGAGATACTTTGCGATGAAACGAAACTCCTCCGAGGTGACGGAAGAAGAAACGCAGAGGAAAACGCGGTGGGGTTCGCAACAGACTGAGGAGCAGAGCACACAGTCCTCCTCTGCCCAGTATCCTGCTCGCCAGCGTCCAGTCTCTGGAGAATAAGATGGACGATCTCCGAGTCAGGATAAGATTCCAGAGGGACATCAGGGACTGCAACATTCTCCGTCTGTCGATGACATGCCTGACCCCCTCGGTTCTGGACCTGGCCGTAATGCCATCCTAAAACTTCTCTGTTCAATGGATGGATAGAACAACAGAGGCTGGTAAATCCAGAGGTGGAGGGGTCTGTTTCGTGGTGAACAACAAATGGTGTGACCCCAGGAACATTACCACTCTGTCGTGTTCCTGTTCAACTCATCTGGAGCATCTGACGATAATGTGCCGTCCATTCTACCTACCCCACGAGTTTACTGCAGTCATTGCCACTGCTGTGTACATCCCACCTCACGCGGACACAGGTATGGCTCTATCTAAGCTCCATGACGTGCTCAGTGTCTATGTAAACAAACACCATTATTGTGGCTGGGGACTTTAATAAAGCCAACCTCAGGCAGGTCATGCCGAACTTTTACCAACATGTCTCCTGTCCAACTAGAGGGTCAAACACACCCGACCACTGCTATTCGCAGTTCAGGAATGGCTACAAAGCTAACTCGCTACCGGTGTTAGGTTAGGCTCATTCCAAACACTGACACGAGTTGTTATATTTTATTTCTCTGATTTGGCACGCACTGCATCGTTACCAACACACAGCAGGGCAGTCCCTCCCTCACCGGTAAGTTTTAAAGACCACTTGACAGGAAAGGGAGGTGATAGTGTAACAGGTGGTATCTTGCTGCGTTGTGTATTAGATGTTACGTGAGTCGGCAAGCGAGCGAGTTTCGAACCAAGGTTCTCACTCCTCGCTGCCAGTCCCTTACGGTCAGGGTCGTTGCCAGTTGAGCTAAAGGCAAATTGCCCCTAGCCTGTCGGCAACAATGCTACTTAACCAGGTCTCAGGGAGTGACGTAGGCACTGCGGCCGCTCGGCTACCTGCTACCCACTACCTAAGGCTTTGACGAGACTGGGATCTGAACCCCTGAACTCAGGGCTCCCAGGAAAATGTCTTACCCTGTGAGCCACCCAGAGGCCCCATTTTTTTGTAGTGTTTGAATAAAAGGTGGTAGTCTTTCATAACCAACTGTTGGTGTGGACTATATACTGGGGAAGTATTTGTTTGTTCTCCATTTGAGTGAGATGTTTTTAGGTGGCTAATTGGCCATCATGAGCAAAGTGCTTCCATATATTTTATTATTATTATTATTTGTTCAAGAGTAAAACAAAGGATCGGATTGATATCGGTATTGGCAGATAGGCCTAGCCAAAGCTGTGGTATCAGTATCGGTATCAGAAGTGAAAAAGTGGTATCGGGACATCTCTTCTCATAATACTACTCCACACAGCAACACAAGACCATCTGGAATGTTGCCAAGCAACGAAAATTCAAACCCAACTGTCACTTGACACTAGCTATCTCTTATTGGCTCTGTTGCAGCAATTTAAATATCAAATGTTAATCTGGTTAGAGTGAGGGGATACCAAAGTCCAAATAAAGAATCATAACTCAAAAACCATACATCACAGCACTGAACTGACTACGTGGTTAGAATTTATTAACTTTGTGTGTACATCCAGAATTCATGGAGATACGGCTGTTTAAAAAGTGTATTTTCAAATGCAGAAGTGAAATACTCCCGCTCTTCTTGCCTATAGTTTTTGAATGGGGGTAAAATTAGCAAATTTTTTTTAAACTGTCATCACTGAACTGAAGACATGGTTAGAATCTGCACAAGGTATCCTCTGTTTTGACATAAATTATATATAAAGGCATAAATAATATGTCACAGAGACATGGCTGTTTAAAAAACACATTTTTCAAACGCGGAAATGGTGTCCTCAATTTCTGTACATTGGGCTTGCCGTCTCCCCCTCCTCACCCCTCTCAGACAAGTGACTTCACACAGGCTGTCTTTGATTGGATCTGCTGCAACAGCAGTAGCTTCACACTAGCTGTCTCTAATTGGCTCTGTTGAAAATATGTAAATGTTGGATTGCGAGCAGATATGTCAACATTTAGAGCGAAGAGTGAACTCTATGACTATTTCGGCTTACAATTCAAAAACCGTTCTTCACAGCACTGAACCGAAGACATTGTGAGAATCTGCACAAGTGTACCTCTATTTTGATGTATAGAGATTTACATCAATAATTGTAGATACCCTAATTATTCATACCCATAAGCATGTACAAACAAGAATCCTTGCTTCAACATTCTGTTGTCTAGGTATTCATAAGAAGCTTGTAGAACTTTGTAGATGCACCCAACACCAGTGTTAACACTGGGTATGAAAGAAGAAAACACACAGAAGCAATCCATTTCATCATATTTTATGCCATAGAGCTGCAAATTTCAGGAATTTGGGCAAATTTTGGGTCACTGAGTGCCATAAGTTGAAGAAATGGTTACAAAAGTGTTCCTATCAAACATATTGTGGCAGTTTCCACTAGAGTGTCCATTATAAAAAAGGTAAATGTAATGTCATGAAGTCATGAAGGCAACACGAACAAAAAATTGCAGATTATTTCTTCCATCAGGAAAGTCTGATTTCTTTGGGATAACTCTCCAAACATTCCATTGCATGTTACATGAATCTGGTTACCGTGGTTGCATAGAAGAACCCCTTCAGTATACATAACACCATAAGAAGCAATACAGATATGTTAAACCATGTGAGTTATGAGAACCAGATTTATACAACCAGTATTTTGCTCCAATCGCAAACATAGATGCATGTGGAAAACTGAAAATAGGCAAATTATGAGATTATTAAATGCACCCCACCAATTCTTGTTTCTGCAGTAAAATAGCTTTCTACACAATACAAGTAGTTGATTATTCACAAGTCAAATCCCATTTTGCAAGGAAAAGCAGACTTATTACAATGTGCATTCTTTCTCTCTACATGTATGCTGAAATTATACCAAAATCATATTAAAATTCCATGTAAATCCAAACCATCTTGAAAATCAAAAATGTGGCACATGTGCATTTGTGAGATTACAGCTGAAAACCAGTAAATTCAACATAGGAGGAAAAATAAACTTTGAAAGATATAAAATAGCACGGGTATATTTAGACTCACATAACAATAGAAACTCAGTGTCTGTATACATGGTTTTATTTTCTCACTCCTGTGTCACAGAAAAATGAAAATGATTATATTACATAAAAAGATGCTTATCCAAAGTAGCAGTGAAAGGCACTTTTTCCCTCAGAAGAACTTTCTCAGAGCCAAAAATGGATAGTGGAGATAATAATAAACAAAAAAGTTGTTGAAACCTCCATTATGTCATTAATGCTTGAGTATTCTCACCATGAGAGGAGAGTGCCCAGATCACCCTTATGTATTAGCAGCTTCTGCAGTTCAGCTGTGCTTTTCAGAACTTGGGGGGGGGTAAGGTGACAACTGCTCTTTTCACCAAACATTAATTCCTGTCACTTCCAGCTGTTTGGTTTGTGCCCTGTCTTTCCTGCTACGTTTGTTCATGTCTGTATTTCAGAACATGTTAATAAAAAAGGCAGGCTGGCTCTGCATGCCCATTATCTGCAGCATCTGGATGTGGGGCAGGAAGATGATGACACATCTGTGATAAAAAGTATACATATCCAATTACTAACTGTAGATGCATTTCACATTTTTGCTTTGTGCACAGAGGAATAATGGTACCACTTTAGCAGTTATGAACTCAAGTCACATTCTGAGTAAAAACAGAAGCAGACTGAAGACAGTGTTGTACTTACTGTTTGTCAGTTCTTCACCAGATCTTTTACGAGATTGGTCACCTCTGCAACACAAACAAGAAGAGAAGGCCAAACTACCAGATGAAGACACTTCACAGACAGCTTTACGCAGACAGACTGTAGCTAATGAGCTACAGCACGGACAAACCTCTGGCTGACCCACCCTCCCCTATAACTCCTGGCGGAATGAGGCACACATATGTCCCTCTGATCAGATCAATTAGTACAAAGACATGCTGATGTCAAGTGGCCATTACTGTGGTACCCGATATTCTGTAAATGCTGCTGCTGCTCTTGTAATATGCATATATTAGTGCTGTATGGTTCATTCTTTCTGAACACATCACTGAGTCATGTGAATCACCTCCAAATCTGTATAAGCCAGATCGTTGCAACAGCAGCACAAATAAATATTCAGGCTCATCTCCAATGCAATTTAAAGGACAAGCAAGTTGTCTTGTAATCGAGCCAGTGAGCCAAATTAGCAGTTTTATTACACAATTAGGCACAGCCAGCAAGCCAGCTAGACTGTTATGGTGCGTTTCCACCAAGCAGTACAGTACAGTTCGGTTCGTTGAGTAACGGTTTGGTACGGTAAACCCTGGTACGACTTGTGTCTCCACCGCCAACCATACCCTACTTAATAGGCAGGGCGTATGCTGGATGGCGATTGTGGAGTCAGCTAGGTAAGTAGCGCGACATCATAAAAGTGTGCGAAGAACGCAACACAGCAGAGACGGTTAATGACCTTTTGTGTTTGTATTAGGGCTGTCAAGGTTAACGTGTTAACGCTCGTTCGCGATTAATCTGGAAACTTTAACGCGTTAATGTTTTAACGCAAATTAATCATATTATCAAGTTTGACCGCAATTTCCTTCCGTAATTCCAGCGCGGATATTTACCTGTCTGAATTACTGAAAGGCGTGGCAAACGCAGATGTGCTGAATGGCAAATTTCATTTTAACCCTTTCGCATGTAACTTATTTATTATGGTATGTAGCGCGCGTGTTACCTTATATGGTTCGTTATGTTTTCATTTGCGTTATTAAGTTTCTTATAGATTTCAGTTAGCATTTGCTATATTTTTAGAGTTAAATTGCTGTTTCCTCAAAGCCAAAATTAGCTAGAATTTCTCCAATCTAGTGTTCTAATTGCATCAGTTTTAGCATATGCACTAAATGGCTAATCACACCGGTGTGACTGTATGCGCGAAAGGGTTAAAACGAAATTTGCCGTTCAGCACATCTGCGTTTGCCATGCCTTTCAGTAATTCAGCCAGGCAAATATCCACGCTGGAATTACAGAAGGGAGTTGCGGTCAAACTTGACAATATGATTAATTTGCGTTAAAACATTAACGTGTTAAAGTTTCCAGATTAATTGCGAACGAGCGTTAACGTTGACAGCCCTATTTTGTATTCACGTTGTCGCACGGAAGTGACGACTCTTCCGACGAAGTCCATCGGAAGTGATGGACAGCAGTGAGTGTAGCTCCATCCTTTAGAAACCGTACCACCTTGCTTGGTACCCCAACAGAAGGGTACCAAAAACCAGTACGGTATGGTATGCTTATTTTGGTACGGTTCGCAACTTTTGATGATGGAAACACAAATAATTGCGTACCGTACTGTACCGAAGTGTACTGTACAGCTTGGTGGAAACGCACCATTAGTCTTTTTATTCCAATGTCAACGATAATTGGAAACACCCCAAACTTTGGCCAAGAGCTTGTCTATACACACTCCAACCTGAGCCACCTGGGCAACACACCTTTGCCTAATCAGTCACCCCATGATCACTGTCAATTATCTTATTTGTGAGAATGGTTATAGAAACACATAATGAATTTCAACTCAATTAGCAGCAGGCAACAACACTAAAAGGCTGCAAATTCATGGTCCTAATTATGATCACTCAGGGATTCAGGACTCTGTTTACAGCTGAAAATTGTATCCATTTTCACATTGCCAATGTAAATCTTGTATCTCTTATAATTCTACGTAATCCAAACTTTTGCTATCCACTATGATTGTAGTATTGATGGAAATAATGGCATATTTCTGCTATATAATGATCTTGTAAAAATGAGACAAATTTGCACCTGTTTGTTGATACGCAACTCGCCAAATGACAAGTCATTTTGATTATTTCACAGAATTGGACTTGGAAACATAAGAACAGGAGGGATACTGGGCTCCTACATCATTAGGAAAGAGCAAATGTCATCGATGTGAGGAATGCATCATTCACGTGTATTTTGGGTGGGACAGTAGGGACTGCAGGAGCCCATTTCATTTAGTGAGCCAACAAAACTTTATTTGCGTCTGGGGTTGTTGTTTCCTCCAACACCAGGTTCATCTGTTCCTTGCAAAACTAATTCTGCATGTATGTTTTACTTACTTATGTTAAATTGCAAATATTTTTATAACCATAACCATATAAGTCCTCCTAGCCATTGAGCACTTTGGACCCACCTGGAAAAGCCATTCTGGACAAGGTCCATTTGAAGCTTCTGGTCCTGAGCAGCGTAATCTGGGAGTTGAGACTCCCGGACTGGTGGGTGAATTTGGGGAATGAAGTTGGAAAACAGTGCTGGAGCTAACTGGACCCAATCTGCAAGTGAACATGAAGCAGCATCATATTTCCATGCCCAGGAAAAGGTTCAGGTTACTTTATTTGTACCAAGAGGTAGATTTGGTTTGCAGTAAGGAGTCCTAGACACATGTAGTAACAGACAGACAATTGTCATACATCATTCATCTTCACACTTGCTCTACAGCCAACAAAGACCATAACACATAAAACATAAAACATAACGTAAAAGTTCTCAGGGGTCCATTCTTTCCTAAGACATTTAAAAGTGTACTAAATGACAATAAAACAGTCAACAAAAGAGTTCAATCAATTAAAATAAAATAAAGGACCTGAATAAAATAAATAAATAAATAAAAAGACTTGACCCACAATACACTGGCTGGTTGTAGAAAATTGGTTGGTGTGACCATTGGCTAGTGGCTAGAGCACTGGTTGGTGTGATCACTGGCTGGTGGCTAGAACACTGACTGGTGTAATCACTGGCTGGTGGCTAGAACACTGGCTGGTGGCTTGAACACCGGCTGGTGGCTACAACACTGGCTGGTAGAGTGAACAGGGTGGTGTGCAGTTTTGGTATTTTACCACCACTGTTGTGTAAAGAGGATCAAATGAAACTGTAGCACAAAGCATTTGGTTGATCTTTAATTTCAACATTTATGAGTTGGTATTTTTTTATCGGGTTGTTAGTTATATTAACATTTTAAGTTTATCTGTGCACACTGATATACATTTAATCCTCTCAAGCTATATAGGTACACGCATTCCAGGTTAGCATGTGAATAGCACTGCTTACCTGGTCGAAGGGTGTAGAGGCCTTTCACTATGCTCGCCATTGTTGATGGTGTGATTTGAAAAGGTGTGGAATGGGCTTTTAGAAGGAGAGCTGGAAAAATAGTGGTACACAAAATGACAAAATTTCTTACATGATTTGGTACTGCTGCATGACAATCTCTTTACAAGGTTAGGTACAGTTGTATGATATGCAAATAATATCAAGTTGCAGCCAATTACTAACACATAGCTATCTTCTTGCTTTCATTCCATTATATTGGAAAATAGTTGTTTTTAATTGTAAAAATACTGCTGAGAAAAATATTAATATTTTAAATCTCAATTTCAAATAGAACACAAATGAGTGGTGCTGTGCTCAAAAACACACAGGAAAATCAAAAATGGGTGGCAAATTCTGTTGAAAGGCCAGCTTTGCACTGCAGTGTGGGCTTGGAACAACACTCTGGAGTTAATGGTGTATTTTACATACTGGTAACAAATGCAGTGAAACACTAACAGTTAATGTTATAGTCAAAATAATGTGTGTGTATGTGTGTGTGTACAGATCCTGATGGTGCTGTGCATGTGTGTGTTTGGGTATAGTCCTATGCATATGCTAGAATAGTCCTATGTTGTTAGGGGGTTGACAAAAAAGTGACACGTGTAAAAATTGTAACTAACTGACAAAAAAGGCAGTGTAGTTTTTGGGAGGATGTCAGCCAACAGTTACAAGCTTAGGCCCAAAGTCTAACTCAACTTTAAAAATGAGGGCTCCCAAGTGGCTCAGTCAGTAAAAGCAACACCGAGTGTAGACTGAACACTACGGCCCGGGTTCGATCCCGACCATGTCACTAGCCGACAGTGACCAGGAGCTCACAGGCGGAACACATTGGCTTCATTCTGCCGGGGATAGGGGTGGGTACGTCGACTGGGGCTTCGGTCCCATTAACAACAGCGACCCCTGCTGGTCGATCGGGCACCTGTGGTCCACGTGCCAAAGCTGCATATGAAATGTCTTCCTCCGACTCATCTCTGTGCTAGCTTGGCTTGTGGACCGCAGTGCGAAAAGAAGCAGCGGCTGACATCACGTGTCTCAGAGGAGGGCACGTGCTTGTCCACGCTCTCCCGGATTGATAGTGGGGGTTGTGCAATGGGACCGAACATCGACGACAAATTGGGCATTCCAAAAAATTTGGGGAATTGGCCATTCCAAATTGGGGAGAAAATGGAAAAGTGGAAAAAAAAATCAGTGAGAAAAGACAGACAGATACAGTGGGGAAAAAAACTAATGGCAACTATTATACTTACGCATTAATGTGTTCACATGTTTTTCTGCAACATGATCCGTAAACAGTGTGATGAGATCATCTCTCAGGTCTCGGTTTAGTTTCGTTTCAATGTAAAACTTGTTCTACAAGTGAAAATGACAAACTCAACCAAACTGATACTC
Source organism: Megalops cyprinoides (assembly GCF_013368585.1). Lineage (NCBI taxonomy): Eukaryota > Metazoa > Chordata > Actinopteri > Elopiformes > Megalopidae > Megalops > Megalops cyprinoides. Next base: position 32,496,367 of record NC_050597.1, read on the forward strand.
TGTGCATTAAGCAAATCTGAAATTATTATTATTTATTTCAAAGACACGCATTTAGAGCAACTAACATGGCCTTATATCACAGCAAGGCATGGTACTAATCAGCAATAATACTACTAATAGGTGCATAACAGCCAGAATCACAGTTAGCAGGTGTCAAGCTGAATACTGTGGCAAATTAAAAGCCTCACCATAAAAACACATTGCCAAAATAAAACCACAAAAAACATAATACCAAAATAATAGCATAAAAGCACAGTGCCTACAAATTGCACTTACAAACAAAATACGTCCATCACAATAACTTTACCACAGAGCCTAACAGTGAACTATAAAAGCACCATTACCTTAAATCACACTACCATACTCAGAGTGACTGACAACAAACTGAAAAACCTGAATTAGAGTAAAACCAGCCAAGCACAGGTAATCTCAAAGGGAACTGGTAGTTTTGATGAAGGTCCTCATGGTTCCAACCAACATACACTATATGGACAAAAGTATTTGGCCACACCTGTTTTTCAGGGTTTGGGCTAGGCCCCTTATCTCCAGTGAAGGACAATCTTAATGCTTCAGCATACCAAGACATTTTGGACAATGCTATGCTTCCAACTTTGTGGCAACAGTTTGGGGAAGGCCCTTTTCTATTCCAACATGACTGTGCCCCAGTGCACAAAGCAAGGACTATAAAGACATAGTTTGATGAGTTCGGTGTGAAAGAACTTGACTGGCCCGCACAGAGCCCTGACCTCAACCCCATCGAGCACCTTTGGGATGAACTGGAACGGAGATTGCGGGCCAGGCCTTCTCGTCCCACATCAGTGCATGACCTCATAAATGCTCTACAGAATGAATGGGCACAAATTCCAACAGAAACACTCCAAAATCTTGTGGAAAGCCTTCCAAGAAGAGTGGAAGCTGTTATAGCTGCAAAAGGGGGACCAACTCCATATTAAAGTATATGTATTTGAATACGATGTCATTACAGTCCCTGTTGGTGTAATGGTCAGGCGTCCGAATACTTTTGTCCATATAGTGTATATGAACCTGGAGCCCTGAACATGTTGAGAGCCACTGGGCAGAACCAGATAGAGTGGGACCGGCTGGCTTCCATGGGTTACTACAGACACAGGTCTGGCCCACTCAGCACTGTTGAGAGTTGGTGCTGATTAAGACTTCAGGGCAAAGCTTCACATGGAAGACAGACAGGCTTATGCTGTCCTTAGGGCAGAGGTTATATAACCAACAATTTCTGCAACCGTCCCTCCACTCATCTGGTGAAATGGGCAGCCTCTTAAGAGGACCCCCACAATCAGTTACAGTTTCCCCCATCACCCCAAAAAGTGAAAGGGGTGATTCGCACCTTAGTGTCCAGTTCTTTTCATTTAGAGGTGCCGTGCACCTCTATGAAATCACCTGCCTGCTTCAAAAGGGGGCCATTGGCCTCCAGGGACAGGATGCACAGCAGGTCCCCCTCCTACACTCCCAACATCCACTGGGAGAAACAGAGGTTATGGCATTACCCCTATGGGTCTTGCTGTTAATAGAGTAACTAAGATGTTTATAGACTTGTGAAAACATGGTCAAATGATTACCTGTAGGGCACAGGGTTTTGGGGATTTCAAGGCTACTAAGACTACTCTTAGGGTGACATATATATGCACATTACCAACCACCCTGCTAGCTAAGCATGCAAAAATGGACATCTAACAGGTTCATTACTTACCATATAAATGAATATTGGCACTATGCTTTCAAGGGCTGCCATATATTGGGTGAGAGCAGAGTTAAACTTCTCAATGAAAGTGTCAGGTGAACTGCCCTAATGAAAAATGGAAAACTGCATTCTTAGTTAACAGTTGTTCAATCATCTATGTAATGCTCAGATGACAATACTGAGTCTCTATTTAAATATGAATATGCTCAGAACTAATTCAAATTGTAATAAAAACCATAAAGTAAAACACAGAAATAAAAGAGAAAACCTGCAGAAAACACACACTAAATGTGGGCAAAAAGGATAAGCTAATTATTAGGCTACATCTCAGCAATCTTAAGAAATTCAAGACAGAACAACACTCCAACACTGACTTATATTTGTAAAAATCCTCATATTAATGAGGGATAACAAAACCACATACACTGATGAGCCAAAACATTACGACCACCTGCCTAATATGCTGTTGGTCCTCCGTGTGCTGCCAAAACAGCACCGACCCGCCAAGGTATGGACTCTACAAGACCCCTGAAGGTGTCCTGTGGTATCTGGCACCAAAACCTTGGCAGCAGATCCTTCAAGTCCTGTATGCTGTGAGGTGGAGCTGCCGTGGATTGGACTTGTCGGTCCAGCACATCCCACAGATGCTCAATCGGATTGAGATCTGGAGAATTTGGAGGCCAGGGCAACACCTTCACCGTCAACACTTCATCATGTTCCTCAAACCATTCCCGAACAATGTGTGCAGTATGACAGGGCGCATTATCCTGCTGAAAGAGGCCACTGCCATCAGGGAATACCATTGCCATGAAGGTGTATACCTGGTCTGCAGCGATGTTTAGATAGGTGGCATGTGTCAAATTGGCATCCACATGAATGGCCAGACCCAGGGTTTCCCAGCAGAACATTGCCCGGAGCATCACACTCCCTCCACCGGCTTGTCGTCTTCCCACAGTGCATCCTGGTGCCATCAGTTCCCCAGGTAAACAGCGCACACGTACACGGCCATCCACATGATCTAAAAGAAAACGGGACTCATCGGACCAGGTGACCTTCTTCCACTGCTCCAAGGTCCAGTTCCGACGCTCACATGCCCATTATAGGCGCTTTCGACAGTGGACAGGGGTCATCATGGGCACTCTGACCAGTCTGCAGCTATGCAGCCCCATACTCAGCAGGGTGCGATGCGCTGTGTGTTGTGACACATTCCTCCCGTAACCATCATTAAAATTTTCTCTGACTTGTGCCATAGTAGATCTTCTGTCGGTTTGGACCAGACGAGATAGCCTTTGTTGCCCTCACGCATCAATGATCCTTGGGTGCCCAACACCCTGTCACCGGTTTGTGGTTTGTCCCTCCTCCCCCCACTGTCGGTAGGTACTCACCACTGCTGACCGGGAGCACCCCACAAACCTTGCCGTTTCAGAGATGCTCTGACCCAGTCGACTGCCCACAACAATTTAGCCCTTGTCAAAGTCCTTCAGGCCTTTACTCCTACCCATTTCTCCTGCAAACAACACGTTGACTATGAGAACTGATTGTTTACTTACCATCGAATCTACCCAGACCTTGACATGTGCCCTTGTTTGGAGATGATCAACGTTATTCGGTTCACTTGTGAGTGGTCATAATGTTTTGGCGCATCAGTGTATTTCACCTCAGACTCAACCTTTAGAGAAGCCACAGTCCATGCATGTTTGGCACTACACAAAAACTGAATGCAAATAACATGGAAAGTAAACCAAAATGTAATTATGTTTGTAGCCATTGTTTATTAACAACTGATATGTATAAATATATAACATGGTATACATTAATAAATCAGATTAGCAGTTGCAAAGGTTTTGCTCTGCATTACAGATCTCCATAATAAGGGAAGTGATTTATGACTGCATCATACTTGATTTTGAAATATGTTCCCAAATAGCAACTTGGATATGTACTAAGGAATTTGCTATTACCCTCAAATTGAAAAAGAAGCTTAATTTATGGGGGTCTTAAGCAAACCGCAAAAATGACCTGTCTAACCTTTGGCTGTAAAGGTTTAACCAGTTAGCCCATAAAGCTTCATCTTCATTTTTTCTCACTGTAAATTTATAACCTTTCCCTTATACTTGCTTTCAGTAACTGGATTTATCTAGAAACAAGAACACTTCTCATAATCAAGTTTCCTGAAGATGTATGAATTAATGCAATATGTAATACATATGCATGCATGTATCCTATTACACTTGAAAGAGAGAGATTAATATGGAGTGTGACGTACTTGGTCTACACAAATTGACCTTGCCCATAACTCATCTGATACTTGATACCAGGTGAGAATTTATCTTGTAGTGACCTTACCTGTAACTCATGTGAGACTTGTTCAAGGTAAGTAGTTATCTTGCGTTTTAAGTCGCTGTACATCAGCTCTGAGTGCTGCTGACACACACACTTATATACACAGCTGGAAAGTGAAATCAGACAGAAATACAGAGTAAATATTTCCTGCAAGTATATACTGTATTCTCACTTCACATTTGCCTTGTAACCATGTAATTATATCTCGATGCTTTATACATATTACTAATAAAAACCTTATTACATACTCATTCATTAATGAAACCCCACCAACATTCCTAGAAGCTTTCCTACATTTGTATGGAGACACTTGAAAACGCAAAATACTGATCAGGCTTCTAGTCCTTCGCCTATAGCCCTAGCTGTGTGGGGTTTTAAGGTAAGTGTGGGGTTTAACACTGAGTGTATGGGGTTTTAACATGCAGGGGGGGTTTAGTATGTTCGTGGGGTTGTACATGAGTGTGGTAAACTGAATGCAGGTTTGCAACGTGAGTGTAGGGTTGAATGTTGGGTTGTAATATTAGAGTGGGGCTGTAACATGAATGTTGGGTTGTGAGTGTTGAGCAGTAACATGACTGTGCGGTAGTAATGTGACACTGGCACTGATCCACTCCATGAACAAGAACAGGTATGCACCCCCAGTTATGCATTTTGTAGCTCCCAGGTTTCAGCAAAAAGAACACAGTTTACTTCCAAAATATGTACCAATAAAAAAAGAAAAGCATTTACCTATATATTTGCTCGTATGAGATTGGGATGTAGTCCACTTGGCTCTGTGTCAGCAGTTGGTCAATGGCTCTTTCCAGTTTTGGCCAGTATGTGCTTTTATAATCCTCAGTAGTCATCACATTCATCACTGGATCAGACATGAAAGAATAAACAGATTCAAGATACAAGATAAGTACTGGAAGCCAACACTCGCAACTAAAAGATATATTAACAATAAAGAATCATTTACCACTAAAACTTAGGTCTGACATATTTCACACTGAAACTTACAGTAAATACAAGTTTAACAAGAAAAAACACAGCATTCACATTATAGCGACACTTAAATATAATGGTCATAAAAGTATCCTTGAGGGTACAACAGCATCTAGTATGCAACATTATAGTAACTGCAATAAGTTGCTCTCATTTCACAATTTTTTTAAAAAAATGCAAAAGTGTGACGGGTACAGATGTCAGAATTGCTTAAAGAACACCAGCTAATTTGAAATCCTTTTAGTAATACCTAAAGGAAACAATTGCATGCCATTACATTAGTCAATGGTAAGTTCACCAGCCCCACTGTTGCCACAGCATGCGACTTTCCCCTCCACCAGCCCCACTGCTTTCATGCACCTTCCCCCTCCACCAGACCTACTGCTTCAACGTGACTTTCCCCTCCACCAGACCCACTGCTTCCATGCACCTTCCCCCTCCACAAGACCCACTGCTTCCACATGACTTTCCCCTCCACCAGACCTACTGCTTCCACGTGACTTTCCCCTCCACCAGACCTATGGCTTCCATGTGACTTTCCCCTCCACCAGACCTACGGCTTCCACGTGACTTTCCCCTCCACCAGACCTACGGCTTCCACGTGACTTTCCCCTCCACCAGACCTACTGCTTCCACGTGACTTTCCCCTCCACCAGACCTACTGCTTCCACGTGACTTTCCCCTCCACCAGACCTACTGCTTCCATGTGACTTTCCCCTCCACCAGCCCCACTGCTTCCATGCACCTTCCCCCTCCACCAGCCCCACTGCTTCCATGCACCTTCCCCCTTCACCAGCCCCACTGCTTCCATGCACCTTCCCCCTTCACCAGACCCACTGCTTCCACGTGACTTTCCCCTCCACCAGACCCACTGCTTCCACATGACTTTCCTCCTCAGCATGATTGCTCACCTTGGTGTAATTTATGAAGATGTGTGTGCTTGGTGTGACCCAGACACCTGTAGCTATTCAGTAAAATTCAACACAGGTATGTCCTGGCATTTCTGGTGTTCGATTAATAAAAAACATATGTAGGAAAATCCAAAAGGTTCTTGTAAAAATTGACAAATGAGGGCTGTATTGACCAATGAGTTTAATTAAAGTTTACAGTCTAAGGCTGTACTCACACTAGGCAATCCGTACCGTGCCCGAGCACGTTTGACCCCCAAAGTCCAGTTCGTTTGACAAGTCACTACTGTGATCGCTCCGTACCGTGCCCGGGCCCACTTGAAGAGGTGGGCTCGGACACGGTTCAGTTGGACTCGGGCACAGTATGCATCAGTGTGACATTGCTGTTGTCTGGGGCTTAATCAGAGTATCACAAAGGAGGCAGCCAACCTGTTTAAGTAGCTAGTTTTCAACAATTGTTCAGATAGGTAGCCTGTTAGCTAACTAGATATGTTTGTCAAATGTATCAGTAGATAGCTAACGTTAGCTCTCCAGCCAGTTAGCATCGATTATGCAACCCAGTGATTTTCAGTTAATCGTGCTACATGTATAAGAAGATTTTTACGGAGGCAGCTGACGTTAAGGGAGGAATTTGAATCTGTTTTACTCGCCAACTACAATTCAAGTTGTTCAATAAGGTGAGAACCAGACCCGTTATTAACCTAAATATTCTGGAATGAATTGAAAAGTGTACTATCCAAGCAGTAATACAAGATGCTTGTTGTTGTAATGATGACAGCAGCACACACACAAGTAGTAGCCCTAACTGGTTAACATTAGCTAACATTATTGTGATTAGGCTACTGTAATCTGACACAAAATATTGGTCTGTTCCTTAGCATAATGACTGAAATGTCAGCTGCCTCCGTAAAAATCTTATACGTGGAGCACGATTAAATGAAAATCGCTGCATTGCATAATCGATAAATCGATAAGGCATGTGAGAGGGCCGTGTGTCACTCCAAATAAGCCACAAAGTAAGTACAATCATGAACTCCATTGTGCTGTGCGAGAGTGCATTTCTTCAACACAAAAAGTTGCATCGTGATGACGTAAGTGTGCTCGGGCCTGGAACGTTAAGCGCAATCTGAGCGCAGGCCAGCGGGGGAGGGGGGACAATCGTGTTTGGGCATGGCACAAGGCAACCAGGCCTAGTGTGAGTACACCCTAAATCTTGGGCTCTCCAGTTTGGATCATTTGCCTTTGTTTACAGCTTAATTCAGGGAAGTCACAATCTACTTCACAAGTAGTGTCACATTAAAAATGCTGTCCCTGGTTTGGTTTTATTTCTTTTTTGGTTTTGACCACTTAAACTCTGTGAAACATTGCATGAGTATTTCAGTATACAAATCTTTTTGGAAATTTTGATTTGTGGTTACTAGAATATTGTAAACAAATGCAGTTAGACCAGTCAATACTTGGACCCTATTATTTAAATTGAGTGAGCATGTGTTAATTATTGTTGCAAGCCTGGGCACTCATTTGATTGCTTTCCTTGCTCTCTGTGGTCACACAGGATGGCAGTAAAATCCCTTTGCCTGGGAAGCTCAGGGTGTCCTACAGGTGTATACATAAGAAGGAGGGAGAGATGGGAATCCAGCTGACAGAAGGGGGTGTGCAGGGCATCAGCAAGTCTATGGAACACAGTGAGGGCACAACTGGGGCAAATAATGGAGAATATGATTTTTAATTAATAAAAATAACAGAGGGTAGCAAATGGTGGTGGCGTGCAGTTATACTAATAGTGGGCTGGGGAAAAAGGTAGACATTTGATAGACAGGGTAACCATGACATAGCATTTTTAAAACTCACTTTTAATTTCAAGTAATCAAAAACCCCCTAACGTTTGCCTTCTGTAGTTTACTCCAAGATGCTCAGCTTCAAGGTGGGCTGAGTCTTACAGCAAGGCATGCCGTCAACCAACACTGACCGACCGCTGTACAGGTAACACCAAGCCCCCCACAACTGCCATTCAACTACCCGACTCCAGTGCAGACCTCCACCCTCAAAGCGGGAAGAAAAAGGAAGGCGACGATGACCTCACTGAGGTCGACATTGAGGGAGACCAAAGACAAACTTGAAATCAAGGCACAAGCTGTCCAGGGCTCAATTCCGCAGACTAAAGCTCTTATAGATTAATAAACCTAATGTCTCACAAAGAGAAATATGTGCTTGTAAGATCCACAAGAGCTTTGATTTTAAGATCAAGAAGCTTCACCAGCTTGGCATTCTTACAACCCCATCTACAACTCAGATAGTTGAGTCTTGTGTCTGCAGTACAAGCAACATGGAATGCATGTACAGAAGGTGCATTAAATGTCAAGGAAAAACCTTCCCCACAGCCATCGATCCGTCAACCAAAGGAAACATCACTTCCTGGGACGAGTAGGTCACCCAGACGGTTCCAGTGATGAATAAAGGAAAAGATGGTATGCTGGAGGAGATTGAAGTAAAAAACACCGTGCTTGAGAAGAAGCACGCATCAATAGAAAAACTTGCTGACCTCACGCAAGAACACATTGACAAATTCGCCTTTCATGTGTATTAGGGCTGTCGTGGTGAAGGAATTTCCCCTGCGGTGATTTAGGGTGGCACAACAGTGAGATATGTGGTATTACTGCCTTTTTTTTGCAAATTACTTAATTTTTCCTGATTTTAGTGCTATATAAATATGCTTTATTGTTGTAAACAAAATTAAATACCGTAAAACTTCCAATAAACACCAGGCATTTATTTGCTTTAATTACTTAACTTTACCTGCGTTTATTGGAGACTCTGCGATAATAAGAGACCTGCGTTTATTTCACCTAAAGCCCTCAGGCTTCTGCAAGTTATTGGTAGCTGAACTGACCAGGAAAATTCACCATGATCCAAAAGACAGCTTTGTTTTGTTTGTTTATGTTTAATCTAATTCGTGAACAGATGAACATGCATAAGGCAAATTGAATTCAATAAAACGACCTCATTTAACCTGATGTAAAAAAATAATTTGTTTGTGTTATTTCATTTTTTAGCCACAAAAAATAAATAGGACTGCTGTAAGCATTTTAATTCACTGCTCTTTCGTTTTACAGTCACGAAAAATAAATATAATTTTCCCCGGCGTTTATTTGAGGCAGGAGTTTATTTCACTGAAAGTGTTGCGCATACCAGTGATTATGAGACCTGCGTTTATTGGAGACTCGGCTATTATTGTAAGTTTTACGGTACTTTTTAACTGTTAAATGTAGAACACAGAAGGGCACAATAAGAAAGCAAGGTAGGTTACACACCTTTTCTCCTATATTGAAAAAAAAGGATTAAGCCTAGTCTATAGCCCAGGCTAGATATAAATTGTCAAATGAAAATAAATAAAGCAGTTGTTTAGGCTAAATCTTTTAAGTGCAAATCTACAGAGCCCCTAAAGGGACATGAGCAAAAAAAATTAGGGGACATGAGAAAAAAATTTATCAAAGTTTCTCGTGCGCACGAGAAACTATTTTAAATTTTTTTTTTTTTGCCCAACCAAAATAGTTTCTCATGCGCACGTGCGGTTGTGGTTGCTTGCCATCCCCTGCAGTTGGCTTATCAATACCGCAGTATTGCAATATTGCAATTACTACGACAGCCCTAATGTGTATAGCATCCAGCACTAGTTTCAGAGGCTGAAGTCACTAACGGAGAGCCTGACCGAGAAGGATGTGGTCGTATACATCGATTATAGTGAAAACTACAGCTGCAAGTACAGCAGGGAAATCAAAGACACCCACTTTGGTGGGGGGAACCAGCAAGTAACTCTACATACTGGGGTCAAATACCTGAGTGGGGGACGCGTGGAGTCTTTTGCCTCCCTGTCAGCGTGCCTGAAGCATGATGCTGTTGCAACATGGGCTCATCTTGATCCTGTGCTGAAGTCCATCAGAGAGGAGCATCCAGCAGTCAGGCATATTTATTTCATTGCAGATGGACACACCTTCCAGTACTGCAATAAAACAGCGTTCTACCTGGCCTCAACAGTGCCATTCATGAGGGGGTTTGAATATGTCACCTGGAACTTCACAGAGGCGTTGCATGGCAAGGGAGCTCCTGATGGGGTGGGGAGTGCCCTCAAGAACCTGGCAGACAGGATTGTGGCTTATGGGACTAACATCCTAGACGCCAACACACTGTATGAACAACTAGCAGTGCATTCATCGGTGAGGCTGTACATGGTGATTGCGGATGAGATCAGCTCAGGCCTTGAATTGATTCCTCCATCGCTAAAAACAGTGCCCGGGACTATGAAGATACATCAGGTAGCTCAATGTGACATGAGCTTCAATAAGTTTAATTGTTATTAGTTCACTTAACTTAATCAATAATTGATTCATATGCTACTTATAACATTTACATTGAATACATTTTATAAAATCAAATTATTGATGATGTGTGACTGAGTTCAATATCTGACTTGAATCTCACCCCAAAATAAATAGTATTTTCTGTTTATTAATAGCTGACATCGACAAAACCAGGGGTTATCCAAACCCGGGAAATGTCCTGCTTTTGTGACTGTGCATGTGGATGCTTTCTCCTGAAAGAGTTCAACTTCAGAGAAGGAGAGAATGTGGAGTCAGAGATGGAGAATGCAGAGCCAGAACCTGTTTTAGAAGTGGAGAAGTGGGTCCTTGTAGAATATGATGCAGAACTGTTCCCTGGCACCATCACACAAGTGTCAAACATACGGCCCGCGGGCCACATCCGGCCCGCACAAAGATTCAAAACGGCCCGCACATCAGCCAGAGGATGTAATACAGGCCCGACTATTTGCGTCAACTCTTTACCATTACCACAAAACGTAATTCGTCATCCATCCACTAGGTGGCAACAACCTATTTCAACTGAACAGCTAGTCATCTTTCATGACTAAAGAAAGATCACGAGCTAGCTACTTGCTGGCAAGAAAATGTTGTCAAAGATAAGAAAAGCTGATAAAGAGTGTCGGGCCTTTCAGGAAAAATGGACAAATGCCCACCTCTTTTGGGAGGTTAACAGTAAGTGTATCTGTTTAGTTTGCTCACAGCAAGTAGCTGTTCCAAAGGAGTATAATATTAGATGGGATTACCAGACTACTCACGCTGAGAAGTATGATCGCTACACCGGCCAGTTGCGGGAGGAGAAAGTGAAGGAGTTGGTGGCTACATTACAGAAGCAGCAATCAGTATTCACAAGAGGCCATGAAACAAGTGAGGCTGCTGTAAAGGCCAGCTATCTGATAGCCGATGACATCGGGCAGGCATCAAAGCCATATTCTGAGGAAGAGTTTGTAAAAAAACTGGTTAAAGCAGCTGAACTTGTGTGTCCAGACAAACGACAGGCTTTCGTCAACATTAGCCTCTCAAGAAACACTGCGGCAGCACGGATTGAGGACATCGCTGGACAGCTGACACAAAAGCTCATTCAAAAGGTTCAGGGATTTGTTGCTTTTTCCGTCGCAATTGACGAAAGTACAGATATAACGGATGTAGCACACCTGGCGATTTTTATTAGAGGTGTTGATTCTACTTGTAACATCACAGAGGAATTCGTAGAACTGGTACCCATGACTGACACTACTACGGCTAGCGACATCTTCAGTAGTCTCGCTGCATCACTGGATAAATTGGGAGTGGACTGGGCCCATGCCGTAAGTATGGCGTCAGATTTATGTCAAAAGTCGCGAGCGCAGAAAATATTCTCGCGAGCTCACAAAACATGCCGCAAGTGTATAAAACATTCTTGCAAGCGCAGAAAACATTCTAGCGCACAAAGCAGCCACCACACGCGCGAGAATTTCTGCTTGGCACTCGCCAAGCGAGCATGTTTCCTGCGCTTGCGAGAATGTTTTCTGTGCTCGCAACTTTTGAGATAAATCTGACGGCATACATAAGTCTTGCGACTGATGGCGCACCATCAATGATCGGTGTGAAAGCTGGAGTTGTGGCCAGACTTCGAGTGGAAGTGCAGCAGTGTGGAGGGGGTGAGTTTTGGAATTTTCATTGTATACTCCACAGAGAGGCACTCTGTTGTAAAACACTGAAAATGGACAATGTCATGGCTGTTGTCATCAGAACTGTCAACTTCATTCGAGCCAAAGGGCTCAATCAACGCCAATCTCTAATATTTCTATGTTAAAAGATATGAAACAAAAAAGTTGGAAATGTATTGAAATGGAATCAAATAAAATAAATGGGAAATTAGCCTAGTAGTTGTTTTACTGATTCCCAATGAAACGGTGTTCAAACTGTCTTGAAAAAACAGTTTGAACACCGTTCCTTCCGTTTTTTAGGCCCAGAATTTGCCTTCGAGTGCATTAAAAAAACTGAACTTTTGTGGCGGATTTCGGAGAGACCGTATGCTCTGTGTTCCAGGAAGTTAATGGCATTGGAAAAACGAATTCGCTAACGGGCTATTTCTTTCAATTCAGTTGCTTGACTAGTGAAAAGAGTTCATTAAACATATTTTGAAGAAAGAATATGTGTAATCAGGCAACCTTTTGCATCGACACAAACACTGTGCTTTAACCAATAATCTTAATAAATACAGATCATCTTTATCACTTTGATATGAAAACTTTATCTCCCTCCCATTCTACCGCTGTGAAACTGTAAGCTTAATAACGCTAATGAAAACATAACGAACCATGTAATGTAACACACGCACTACCATAGCATAAAAATAAATTATGTGCAAAAGGGTTAAGCATGTAACAAAATATAAAAAGGTAAATAGAAAACACTTTTCAATTATAGTTCTGTGTAATGTTCACTCTCCTCCATATTTGTGTTGCCTTCATGCAAATTTCCTGCCTGCATCCGTGCCATGTGGAAGAACGCAAAGCGTCGTCCAAATGACGATAAATCTTGCTGTAAAGTGTGTGATTTGCGCCCCCCCGTCCCCCCCCCCCCCCCCCCGTCCCCCCCCCCCCCCAGCTTTGTCATTGCAGCCTTACTACAACAAAACGTTTGCATAGGCCTTGTAAGGTAGCTAATATCAGTCACTAAAATGCCACGAAATCGGAAAGATCTATATGAACGATAGCACTGACGTTCAAATGAAAAGCAAATGTAAGCGATTGTTTGATAAGTCGAACGCAGTTTTAACATTTTGTTTACGTGACTCTGTTGAAACCATAGTCACCGCGTCCGATCGCTTGATCAAAAAATCACATCCTGTTCATCCACAGCGATTGATCAAGAAGGCCAACGTAATGCCATTGTCTCAGAAGAAACGAAAATTTGCCACACTTCTGAAACAGACCTCTGTTTATGATTTGTTCATAGCGCAAATGCAACGCCGGCCAGCAACACAGTGCTCACACCTATGTTAAATGCGACGGGATATTGCTGTCTGGCTTGATAGACAAGATAAGCAGCTAGCTGGATCCTGCTGGCAATTTGCAGCAACTGGCCGTGTACAGAGTGCTACCGACACTCTAGTTAGCTTGCTATTAACATTCCAAATTCTTAGGTATAGACAAACAACCGCATTAGGTAGCTAGGGAGCTACCAGATGTGATAAACTTACAGAACTTGGGAGCTGAGTTATTGATGTTTGGAGTGTGTTTCCCTGCACTCGAAGCTGCAGCTTTTTCGGGTTCGCTGGCCCAGCCGCTTGGTTCAGCGGAGTAACTGTACACATATTCCTGTCTTTGAAGAGTTCCAGCTGAGTCCCTCGGCGAAGGGTGAGCGCTAAGTTCGGGGCAACGAGGAAGGAGTTCGGGCTCATTTGAAAGATCATCCTTGGGGTACATGTATGTCTTTGCACCGTTTCCACAGTTATTGTTATGGTTGTGATCGTCCGTAATGTCAAAGCGGTCTTCTTCCATGATCTCTTCCATCCTTACGGGTAGTTAGCTTTTAAGGAGTTAGTATAAAGAAATCCGGCGATGTCACTTTGGGTAAGTTTCTTTATTCTCAACCTGTCACATCTCCCTGGGTTTTCTTTCCGACCTGTCAGTGAACATTACCGCATTCTTCCTCCTGGCCTTTGCGACACTTTGCAGCACCTATTGTAATCCTATTTCGCTACTGGGAAGTGTAGTCCCTCGGATAAAATCAGTCGTGCGGTGTGGCACTTTGGGGTAATCAATCCAAGTGTAGAGGCGTTCGTGCCGTATCCCGGTTTCGCCTGAAAACCAGACTGACTGCAATGTTGCATGCAAAGAGAGAATGCTGGGAAAGCAGTTGCACAGGGCTGGTGAAAGGTGTATAAAACCATGGAAAGGAGACAGTCACCCCTTGAAAAAAGGTTTTTATTTCAGTTATTTGATGTTAATGTATATCTATCAATAATAACCCAGCTAACCAAATTACGTGGCCATAACGAAACTGGAACGTAATTTGACAACCAAACATTCGTAACCGCAACGTAACAGTTTAAGTTGTGTCCTCAAACAGACCTTACTCTCTGCTGAGAACTGTCTCATTGTGGAACTGTACACATCCTGTCCCCGTACTGTCGCTGTACTTACTGTATGCACTTTTGTAAGTCGCTTTGGATAAAAGCGTCTGCTAAATAAATAAATGTAAAATGTAAATGTAAACTGGAAAAGTAAAATTCCTGGATTCGTAACGACAACGTAATTCGGTGACGTTGTCAGTCGGTAGTTGTCACGTCGTGGCAACGTAATTTATCAATAGTTGTCAGTTGGTAATCATTAGGTAATTTCACTATGTAATATTGCCCATTGTATGCCCATGGGCGGACTTGCAGTAGCCTATGCTCTACAGTCCTAATTTGCCCAAAACTATCCGTACCAGCAGCAGACAGGCTTATACTAGCAGTTTCATTTCAGCTAACCAATATTTTCCCCAGTGCATGGTGCACAGCTAGATTATGAATGAATTCAGCGTTGCTGTAGTAGCCAATTTTGGAATTACAACTAACCGGGGTATTGCAGAGGCGTCCACCTGAAAATAACAAACCTTAACAAGCCAGCTTTAACTCACAGGCTAACTAGAACACTGAGGTGCCTATCTGTCTCGTATTATTTACTCCCCTTGTTCTCTAGCTTCCGCCTCCCCTTTACCTTTACCCCCTGCCCTATCTCTCTCTTTCACCTGTAGACCAATTACCCTCTGCAGTGGACGCCTCCCCCAATCACAGGCACGGTATTAAACACCACCAACATTAATCACACTATCTTTCGAGCTCCCTCCCCGCTAGCCCCCTATACTTACACACAACGATACCCTATGTTGTAACTATGAATGAGGCATGGACTCTGTACTAAGTAAAATTCAAGAACTTTATTTTGAAAGAAAGAAAGAATATCTAAAAGTGGGCCGTGGTCCCAGCAGCTGCTACTCCAGCTCAGCAGAGACCAGTTGCACCTGTCAACGAAACAAACAAACGGAAAAGGTGAGTGTCATTTTCATTTTCACTTTCACTTTGCCATAGCACACAGATGGTCGTAATTCCTAAACGAATTTAACGATGAAGTTCAGATTTTGTATACTGTGTCTTGGTCAAAAGTCCTAATAAAATCTATAAAGACAAGTTGATAGCTCAAACAAGGTGGCGATATCAGCCAATCAAACTGAAGCCGCATGCTGCTCGGACCTCGTAATTGCTGCTTTCGGCTATATTTGTTATTGTTGCGACCTGGAATGGAACATTTTCATTCAAGCTGATTTTGATGTGTTTGCATTTTTTTTAATGTGTGTGTGTGTGTGTGTGTGTGTGTGTGTGTGTGTGTGTGTGTATGTATGTATGTATGTATGTATACATATTTAAACACAGTACATATTTAAACACATTCGTTTGTGTTGACTGGCTTGTGCAGTGTAAGTGGGGACAATGAGCTGTATTTGCAAAGAAGCTTGAACCAGGACTTTGGTTCTTTAAGAGGATGTGATGTTAAAAAAAAAAAAAAAAAAGCGGTGGCCTAGAGAGGGTTGTGAGCTGTGCCGCTGAAGTGCTGCACTGTATGTACTGAATTTTGTTTAATGCAGAAACAAAAGATCTTTGTACCGGGGAAGAAAATAAAAGTTGCCAGAACATGAGCGGACTGTGTCGCGTTCATTCAAAAGGTGCAACATTATTAAATGTTAGCCAAAAAAGCAATACCTGGACACAAACAGACTCAAGTAATTGGATAACACCATTTTTTTAAAAATCAAGTTTTAAGTCCACTGCCGTAGGCCTGTTTTGTATTTTGTCTATTCGTTTTTTGGCTATAGCCTACAAGTCCATTCCATGTTACCTGCCTAGCTTTGAATCAGACATTTAAAGAAGACAGGAGAATACAACTGCTCATTGCAATTGATTACCTGAACTTGTTTTTTCATTTGTGCTGGAGCGTTTGTGTCTCTGCTGTCAGCATCTCAATCTCCTTCTCTCCCAGCCCTGCCTTCCATTTCATGACTGCTTCTGCAATTGGCCAGAAAACACAAACTTATTAACTCATTGTTCAGTGAAATCACCAAATCTTTGGGTAAGACCTGTAACATATGATGTGATTCTTTCACAGAAAGAAGTGCTCAGACTCAACGTTTAATAATTGTGCACACAGTTGTGCCAATGAGAGGCAACTTTTCCCTCTTCCCCTTGAGGCTGTAGCGACTCCATACAAAATTTGTTGCCACAGTCCGCATCACTCTCCTGACGCACTCCCCGGGAGTGGCCCCACCAGTGAGGCTGAGATGGTGAATCTGTGAAAATAACCAGGCCATAGTTGGCCTTGAAGGAAACCACAGTAAATTGGCAACTCATCATTTTAACAGTCCATAATTGTTAGTCTTAAACTGATTAATCTATGTTGGCAGTTTATATACTGCATTATGTAGGTTATAATGTACAGACAGTTCAATTTGAATTAAGCATTATACAAGCACCTACCACTCTCTTTCTGAACTCTGTGACCTTGAGGCGCTCCTAAAGATCTTGGAGTTCTGCTTGGGATTTTGCTTAATTTTAACTAACTCTAACTCTAATGCTGCCTCCTCCTCCATTTGTCTCCTCTGGCTTCTGCACAACAGAAGGAGTATCTCCCTCTGGTTTGCCTCCAGTGTCTCCACTTTTTGAAAGAGAACTTGTAGTGTCTCTGTAATAAAGAATCACTAATTTACACTTCTTAAAATGTTACTCAAGGAAATAGTCCAAGTAGCATACACGTTAATAACACTGCATATAGCCACATTTGGACTGTCTTTTGTTATAGTAAATTAAAAAAGTATACCTTGCAGTTTTCTTGGCTCCCAAGTTGCCACTGGCCATGAGGGTCTCTTGCCTAAATCGGTCACAGCAATATAGTGTTAATATGAAAGTCTGTGTTATCATGACATTATTTTGACCTGTTTGTTTTTGTTTTATTTAAGCAGAACACAAATGAATCCTTAATACACAGAGGACCAGGTGTGTCACTTTTTGGTATGTTAACTCTTTGCCTCTCCACTTGTGCCTGTGATTTTCCCCCTTTTTCTCCACCCCAAACTGTTTAGTCCAAGACAGCGACCTGCACCTGTCAACTCGAGAGGAGGATGCTGTGGCACGTGATTCCTCCAACTCGCGTGACGACCAGCCCTCACTTCTTTCCACACTGCAATCACACACTGCCCATGTTGTCAGAGGATCACACAGTCAGCATATGCTCGATTTGTGCATGTGCACGTCCCTGCACCTCCGGCTATAGTCAGTAATGGCATTAACCGGCAGTAATATAACCATGTAAACACTGTGAGTCCGCTAACAGAACACAACCACCACTGCCACACATCAGCTCTCAGGCCACACAATTACATGGTCTGCCACTAGGGCCACAGAGAACAGCAATTCCTTAGGACTTGTTCAATAATCAATAAAATGGAAAATTTACCAGCGACTAAATTTTGTGGCACAGTGTGGGGATTCTGGTAGTTCATCTGCAAACAAGATTTTAATGTATATAGGTCAACTTTAATTATAAAAACAAACCGATTTCACAATGGTGAGTTACATTATTCATTTTTTTTTCTTTTACCATCAGTCCCATTTGTTGCCAGGGTGGGAGGTGAAGGGTTTGGGGATGAATCTCTGAATTTGTCTATGTGGGCATATAAGGGAAATTAATTTTAGAAAATGTAGAATTATAGTATCAACAGTACTGTTGTGTTGTACATTTGTAATTCAGCTACTGTGAAATATTTCTGTGAAGTACTAAGATTCTTGAAAGACTCACAGTTGGTTTTTGCCATCATTCTTGCTTGCTTTGGCCGGGGAGGGGTCGGAAGTTTAGCTTGAATCGGATATAAATTTGAAGGTTTGTCACCTCACAAAATTTAACATCTGCAATTGTTGGATTTTGTTCTAATTTTAAAAGTAAACGAACCGGACCAAAAGCGCGCTTGGAGAAAAAGCTTTATTCGGCGATGGAATCCGGCAGCATCTCTGCCTGCGAAGCTTTAACTCAGAGAACTGTTACCGTGATCGGCCTTTTATACCATGAAACAAATGGCAACAAACAATAGGTTTTACACTGTTGCAGCATCAACCTATGTTCCCAATGCAAAGCGGGATCCTTTGATGCTGACCGCGTCTTTGTGTGGTGATGGTTGCCAATTGCCCACTCCCGGTTGTTTGCTAGACTTGATGGCTGCTGCCTGCCTTAATCAATTGCTCTTGGCTCCAACTGTAGCGTGGCACCAAGGTGTGGAGCTTCCATTGTAACTATGATAATAAGGCCATCAGGTTAACAGTTCTCTGATTCTGAACCACGTCTGGTCAGAAGTTAGAAGCACTATAATCTTACACAATCTTCTATTAAACTGATAGGCTATGGTATTGGCTAGTATATAATCAATATGACAGTTGAATGAATAATCTAGTACTATACCTGTATCTGTCTTTTGTTTTGGGGTGTCCACGGTGGCCTTTGCTCATGGAAATGGTCCTTCTAAAGACCATACACATTATTAAATCATTGCATTTAGCCATATTTCAATGGTCTATTTTAGTAATATACATTGTAGTATAAGTACAAGAATACCTTGATGTTTTTTCTTTTTGGGTGGTTCCACTGCCCATGATGACCCCTCATTTAAATAGGTGACATTTCACAAAGCAGTCTTTGTTAGAGTTGTCCATGATCTCACTCTAAATTTTTTTTTCTGTTTGGTTTCAGCAGCATGCAAATGAGTGTTTACCACACCAAATATGTTTTTGGTAAGTTATCTCACCTTCACTGCTGTCTCCAAATTTGTTTGGTCTTTTACTGTTTCTTTTCTTTGGTTGGTCCTCCTCTGTTTTGACGGCAGACTTGTATTCAGCTGTCTTGCTGAATACTTGCAGTATCAAATGGTAACAGTGAAGTAAAATCAAATAGCTACAGTTACGGTTAAAGAATTTATTTTAAAAAATGGTTTGAGAGCTAAAGTAGTTTTACCAGTTGTTGCAAACACCCAGATTTTTCTACTGATCCACATCTCCTCATCTAGGATCTCTTGTTGCTTAGCCCTTCTGGTCTGGTTGGATGGTGGCCAGTAGCTGTATTGTTGCTGAAATGCTTAAAACACCATTGTAGTTATTGTATTGTATAAATTTTACAGGTTATATGTACAACTTTAAAAAATGGTTATGTAAGGAATAAACCATGACTTGAAGATAGATCTACTTCTGTACAATTATTGAACAAAATGTATACCGTTGGAAAGCGTGTCAACGAATCAGAATCGAGTATTCAACAAAGCCGTGGTATAAATTGTTAACAAGGGTTAGACTATGACAGATTTTCAATACCCCATTTTCTTCAAAGGTCCAACATTGGGCCACTATTCCAACCAAGTTCTCTTCAATGAATTCCACAATGTAGTACATTCTGTTGAAGAGATGAATAATAAGTCTGTTACTTAAAACATTACTACTCTCAAAATATTTATACATACTCATAGTTCATTCAAGATTTTCATGAAGATTGTTTTGTCCCCCATTCAAATCCTTATCACTCTTTGTTATTGTTTTGCTGGGGATCCATCTCATTGTTGTGGTTGTGTTCTTATATTGAAACACTCCAATGATGGATGAGTCACAAGGCTCCAAAAACAGTGGTTGCGGATGTTGATATACACGGCACAGATAGCACCCATCTTTCTCCGCCTCATCAATGACATCACAGCTTTTGTCACTATCCAGCACGAATGCTCTGTCCTTTGGGTTCCTTGTTATTTTCTGTCTTTGCTCTTGCAGGGGTTCTTCTTTTCCCTCCTCAGTCCTCTTCACAACCTGTGAAAGGGGGTATCTTCCATTCCTTACCATCATCTTCATAGTGTGTAAGAAAGTTACAAATTTAAAGGCGCTGCAGTTGTCCAACCCATCAAAGAAAACAGCATTTGCAGTTATGTGGAGCATTGTGTGTGTGTTGTGCATGAGAAACTCATTGCCATAAAGCTCCCGTCCTCTCCTACAGTAGTTTTTAAGCATACTGCGAATACTGCTTGAGAGTTGAAGGGCACACTAAAATGCACATTGCCACACTGAATGACATGAAGTGGAGGTACAGGTCATCCCTCAGGATTCCCTTCAGCACCATCTTACCGGTGTACAGCATGGACTGCCGGAATTCTGTGGCTTTCCACCTTTCTAGCTCTTCAAGGTCTCGCGGTTTGTGGGAGAAGATGGAGGGGATGTCAGGTTGAAGGTGAAGTAGCCTGCTGCTCACCTCTTGTATTTGTGTCACAGATATTCTACAACCTTTCTCTCCTCTGCTACAGATGTGGAAAAGCTACCGCACGACACCCAAGCATGCCTGATGCATGTAGTCAATGGGGAAGGCTCTGACTATGTCAATAGGCAAGTTGAGCAGAGGAATGATGCCATGATGGTGCTCTGCCTGGATTTGTTGTCTGAATGTGACATCTGTTCGCAGGGTGAGTTCTTCTGTTTCCTGAAAAGTAACTCTGTTAAACCACTGTCCTTTCTGAGTCCATTTATCACAGCCGTAATAACCTGAGCACAACTTTGTGTTCCAGACCAAGGCTTTTGCTGGAGCATCGCACACAATGCAAAGAATATTAACTTTAAATATTTTCTCCCTGTGTTGCAGGCCACTAGATAATAGATTGTTGAGGTCTGCCACCATGTCATCCAGCAAATGCAGGTCACTTGGCTGCTTGTTTCCACATGTCAGTGTGGTTGGGAAAACGGTGATGAGCTTGAGGTGAACAGCACACAGGACAGGCCACATAGCTTTCTCTGAGTTCTTGAACAATGGTAATCCATCAATGTTGAAGGACAGGTTAATTGTGTCACAGTCTGGCAGCTGTTCAAAAGGTATTTCTTCAGGGTGTCCAGCAACTTCTCACGCAATGGGAAATGCAGATGCTCCATTCCAGATTTCTGTATTTTATTTACCTGCCTTGGTGTTTTAAGCAGAGTACGAGTGGAGGATTGGGAGTTCAGCGTGGCCATGGTTCTGAAGAATCCTCAACAACTGGTCAATGACACAGTTCTTTACCTGACAGTGAGAAGCCCAGATTGCCAGATCTGATGCCAGTGATGCACTTTCCATGTTGTCTTCCTGGTCGGATTCCTCATCATTACTTCCTCCAAGGTCAGTGGCTACCTCCATGTCATCCTCCAAGGCTACCTCCATGTCATCCTCCTACTCAGTAAATGATGCTCCAATGGACTGTGGGGGTGACATGCCTTCAGTGTCTTCCATGTGACTGGAAGCATCACTTGATTCACTCTGATATCTGTGGTCATCAATCAGATGCTCTGTGTTACTCTTATCTTTTTGAGCACACATTTAGCTGATCTCTAGGATCGGAGGTATTGCCTTGATCTTTCACGCTTCTCCTCACTCATTCTGTTGAGGAATGCATATGTATTTACTGTTAAAACCATAGAACCTTTCATGTATGCAGGTAAGTAAGAAATAATAAGATGAAGTGTCTCCATTTTTAAACCCTTTTCTTCCTACACATCCTCTACCTAATATGTGTTTATCATCATAACCCTGGTGTTAGTCTGGTTACAATGTGTTCACCTTCCAGTTTCTACAGAGGTCCAGTGCCTGATGAAGATGAACACCTCCAAAACATCAGAGAACCTCCACCATGTTTGAATGTGGGAATGGTATTCTTCACCTCATAGACAATGTTAAATTTGATAGTATGATTATGAAAAAATATGAAAAAATAGTTTGACTTTTGTTTCATAAGACACGATTTTGTTTCAGAACTCAGAATATGCTAAAGAACATGTCAACGAACCAACTAAGTGTGCTTCCATTGTGTCTAGAAGTTGACAATGACTTCCAGTGTGTGGCAAGAAAAAAAAAAAAACACTGACTATGAGAAGAACACCATTCCCACATTCAAACATGGTTGAGGTTCTGAGGTTTTGGGGTTGTGCAGTAGTGTCTAAATGTTTGGGCACCCCCTGGTCAAATTACATGTTTTGTTGATTCCAGACAGATAGAATGAATGGATGCCAATATCAACATATTTTAGAGGAAAATCTCTTATCAGCCAGCAAGTTAAGAATGAAGTGTGGGTGGGTCCTGCAATAAGATTCAAAACATGAGGCATGTTTATTAAAATGGTTGTTAAAGTACTGCAGGGGTGCAACTTTGGTTTTACTGTGGTATCCAATTATAGTGTAGGCCTATTCTTAAACACACAACTATCATTTGTTACTTGTGATAATATATGAACATTTCCAAAATCTAAATTTGCAGTAAATGTCTTGATTAAAATTACATTTTAAATTAAACTCCTTTTGTCATTTCAGAGTAAGCGGAATGCATAAGCTTTTTCTAATCTACAGTGGGTGTTAAGTCTAGTTTTGAAAGCTGGAAAGCGACGAGGAGGGCACATATTCATTTTGTAACAGGATTGGCCAATATTTGATTCGCTATAACAGACCCTTCTCCCCTTCTCCTCTGAGTGAGTGGCCGTCACAGTAATTGACCGTTGTTGGGGCACTGCCCCCCTATATGTGGTCTAGCCCGGTTTGTCAAATGACACTTTTAGGTGTGGCAGTGAGGTCGAGGGGTGGGTAGCAGTTTAGCGTGAGGGGAACTCAGAAAACGTCGGAAGGGGTAAGAGCCGCAATATCGTAATTATTCCAAACTACAACATACATCAGTTACTTTTAGTAGGCATCAAGAAAGACTTTTAACAATTAAATGTATTTGTGAAGTGTATGCTGTTTGTCCTGAGGAACGTGTGTTGCGCATGTGTGGCTAATATTAGCGTGCTAATGTAACATTAGCTAACATTAGCGTTAGCTAATATTATCCAGCAATGCTTGGTAATGTAAGACAAAGTTAACGTTAGCTAGCCACAGTCAGGAAACTGTATCTACTGTTTTTCCTTTTTTCTTTTCTACAGGACCAGACAGGACTTTGTCTAATATTAACCAACGGACTTTGAAGGTATGTTAAACTGTTAAGATGGCTAATTCTAAGTAGTGCTTTTACTGTAGGCAGCTGTTGCTAGAATGGACCGACATGTCCTTTGGCTGACTTTCCATGCTATAATCGGCCATTTGATATACAGTTATTGTTTTAACCATAGTTGTATTTGTGACTCTCGAGGCGGTGGAAGGCATGACACCATGGTCATAACTACTAACGTTAACTAGCTAAAGAAAATCTCTGCTAATGTTAGTTAACTATCAATGCTAGCCAGCCAGACTCTTAGTGTTAACGTTAATGCTGAACAGGGAATTACGCAGCTATGGTAGTCCTGAATTTTTTCTGCATACTCGACGGTTCAAATAAATAAAATCATTGTCATATTATAACGGTTGAGTTACTTTCCCATTTATCCACGATATTTATCTTTATGTCATGTGCACCGTCAATTGGTAGGCTATGGATGGTTAGCTAGATTAACGTTAGATAGGTAACGTTACAGCCAGCTCACCCATTCGTGCAACGCGTTTGATTTTAGCCAATAGCGCTGAGGGTTCACAATTCAGCTGGTCAGTAAAAGGTAGATAGCCACTAAACATTATACAATTATGGTTATACTACCGATGTGAAGTTAACCACACTACGCTAAGCTACCAATGCTAACCAGTCATACTCTTAACTTCCTGTTCAGCATTAATATTATCTAGCTACGCGGAAACGGTAATCCATCACTGGAATTGTTTTACATACTCAACGATTCAGATTCATTACATTATCACCAAATTATAATGTTTGATAACGTAACATTCTTATTTATTTATAACAGTTACCATAATGTAGGGTGACCATACTTCCTCTTTTCCCCGGACATGTCCTCTTTGTGGGACCTAAAAAATGCGTCTCAAAAAGAGGACATGTCTGGGGAAAAAGAGGACGTATGGTCACCCTACATAATGTCGTGTACCTTAACTGCACTGTCAGTAACGTAAGGCCAGGGCCACACCAGTTGCGTTCCATGTGCGCGATGGCTACATCACCGAACTGCTGCAGCTTGCATGCGTGCTTGTCCAAACCGCCGGTCATCAATAACAGAATGTTTGATTTAATTTTATTATAAATTTAATCTATATTTAGTTTAGACAAAGGTTAAGAAGCGTGTGCTCAATTGTGTAAAAAAAATAAATAAATAAAAAAAAACAAATAAAAATAAAAAAAAATACATCAATCCCTCTTCACTTGGCTTGGCTCAGTTTAAAAGCCATTTCCATGGGGGGTAGGGATGGGCGGATCGATACCAAAATATCGATATTTTGATCCTGATGGTTCAGTTTTAAGGATCGATTCTCATATTAAAAAATCGACAGCAGATAATGCTTTAAACGTCTGATTTCATTAACTTAATTTCATAGTATTTTTTGAATGGTTAGTTTGGATAGGAACTACTTTTCCTCCTGCTTTCTCACTCAGGTCCCAACAACGGCTGTAATAAGGCACACACAGAAACAGATTCAGTCACTCCATTCAGTCGGCCCCAGTGCCGGTTGCAGAATGGCAGAACATAAACGGAGCATCGTGTGGAGTTATTTTGATGTGGTAAATAGTAATGATTTGAAATGTGGCATATGTGACAAAATGGTCAGATATTGTGGCAATACCACAAATCTCATGAAACATTTAAAAAATTGCCACCCAAAAGAGCATGATGAGTTACAGGAGAAAAGACGAGAGTTAGAGAAAATGCAGACAGATACCCCCACTTCATTAAGGCAAAGTTCTATAGCAGAAGCATTTCAGAAAGGAAGGAATTATCCAGGTAACCGGTGATAATAGAATTGTTAACCATGTAAAATGTAAGCCGGATATTGATGTGCAGGATATTTATTGTATGAAACCTTAGTTATGGCATTGGTGTAGATTAGCTTAGGCCTACATATAAGCCCAAGTTTTTCAGTTAGTAGGCTGTAGGCTACTGTTAGATGTAGGCTATGTGAAGCTATATGCCTGTATAGGACACATTTTCAAAAAGAAAAACAAATATGTTTTAAAGCCATGTCTTGCTGATATCTGAAGAGAAAAGGCCATCTGCAATTAATATTACTCTTTTATAAGTCATCATTAGCACACTTATCAAGTTTATCTCTTGGTGGATATTAAGAGATTTTGGAATGGCTGTAGTTTCATTCAAAATGTGTCATTAAGTAGGCCTATTCTAACTATTTGTGGCTACTTGGTGAAACTAGGCCTAGGCCTATTTAAGCTTTTATGAAAGGTTTAGTGGCACATAAAGGTTAAACTACATGTAGTGTAGCTAAAGAATTTTTCTGTTTTATAGATGACTCTCCAAGAGCCATACTTATTACAAGACGCCTTAGAGAGATGATATGCAAGGACCTCCAGCCTATTTCAGTTGTAGAGGACAGGGGTTTCCTGCATTTGTGAAGACTCTCAACCCATGCTATAAAATCCCAAGCTGCAAATGGCTAATGGAAGGGATCACAATGTATGGGATGTACAAAAACTGTCAAAAATGAAGTAAAGGCAGATTTACAGCGTGGTTCTGACCACAGATATGTGGACATCGAGGTCCACAGAGGCCTATTTGGCCGTAACATGTCATTTTGTTGACAACTGGCAAATGGAAGAATTTCTTTTAGAAACCTGTTGTTTCCATGAACAACACACAGCTGTCAACATTAGTTTAGAGCTAAAAAGAATCACAGATGAACGGGGTATAACTCAGAAGGTGCTAGCAGTTGTCACAGACAATGGTCCCAATGTTGTCTCTGCAGTACACAAGGCTGGGTGGACGCACTACCCCTGTTTCGCCAATACCTTGAACTTGGTAGTCAAAGATGCCATTAAAACTGTCCCTGCAATAGTTCAGCTCTTGGAAAAATGCAGAAGCATTGTATCATTTTTCCACCACAGCACGAAAGCCACGCAGAAACTCAGACATACAGAAGCAGCTGAACGTGGCAGAGCATAAACTCGTTCAGTCAGTAGAAACAAGGTGGAATTCTGCATTCTATATGTTGGACAGACTTCAGGAGCAGAGAGAAGCAGTCATTACCGCACTTTGTGTACTTGGAAAGAATGCCCTCTGCTTAAGCACTGAAGAGCTGGACTTGATCCAGTTAACCATTGAGGCCCTGAGACCGTTCAAAGAGGCAACACGAGAAACTTCTGCAGCAAAATATGTGTCTATGTCGAAGGTGATCCCTTGTTTCTCTACTTTTGAGGGCAGCTGCAGCCACGGAGTGTCAAGGCAACACACTTTCCAGAGAACTGTTACAGCAGTGCCAATGGCGATTCCGTGGCATTGAGACGTTTCAGTCTTGCTGCTTGCACGTTCCTAGACATCCATTTTTAAAACCTTGCGTTTTGCAGCCAAGACAACGTGGAAAATGTAAAAAGACAAATTCTGACAGAAATGCAAGAAATTCATGAGCCTATGTCACAAGCACCATGCACTGCCTCCACGTCTGTGCCAAGTTCTGCCTCCCCAGTGTCTTCTGCACTTACACTAAGCTCTACCACATCCACAGCAAAGGGAGGGTTATGGTTGCATTTTGACACTCAAACTGTCAACCCAACAGCACCGCTCAGCAGGCACTGATGCGCTCATTGAGATGTGTCGCTACTTAGAGGAAAGGGTAATTCTCCAGGACCAAGACCCATTACACTGGTGGAAAGAGCATGAACAAACTTTCCCATCCCTAAGTAGACTTGCAGCGAAATACTTGGGCATTGTTGCTTCCTCTGTCCCCGCAGAGAGAGTTTTTTCCAAGATGGGAGAATTGATAAGCTAACGGAGAGCTTCGGAGGGTCCTCAGAGCTTCGGAGGGTCATCAAGACTGCTGAGGTAATCATCGGGTGCCCTCTCTCCATTCTGGAGGACCTACACAGTTCCCGCTGCCCATAACATCATAAAGGACACATCCCACCCCGGTCACTCTCTATTCGAACTGCTACCGTCAGGCAGACGGTATAGAGTCATTAGAACAAGGACAAACCGACTCAAAAACAGTTTTTATCCCACAGCTGTACAAGCTTTAAATGCCACAAAACATAATGTTCACGTTCACTATGCAATAAGGGATCTGTGCAATTAATGCTTAGGGTTCTTCACTCTGCAACAAGGGATCTGTGCAATCTTTCTGATCTGTGCAATTTTTCAATGTAGATATCTCTGGGTGTTTTTACTTGTGTTCTACCATTTTTACTTTTTATATAGTCTTACCTTTAAATTATTTTTATAGATTTTACTAGCTATTTTATTGATCTTTTGCACTGTGCAATCCTCAACTCAAATTTCGTTGTACATGTTACAATGACAATTCTGAAACCGACTGAAGGGGAAAAATGTAAATGCTGCTGTTTCTAAACAAAAACCTAAAAATGTACAAAAATGAATCAGAAGACCTGGATGTTTTTCAGATGTAAAGGAAGTCTTTGTTTTATTCTAATTTTTTTGTTTGAACCTATGTGAAAAATTTCACTGCTTGTAAAAATGGCAATCCTCTCACCTGGTTCTCACTCATTCTTTCCCTCTTTTTTGTCTGTCTTTTCTTTTTTCACTTTCTCTATCTCACTGTTGGTCTCTCTCTCTCTCACTCATTAAGGAATAGGTGAGGCCTTAAGAGAAAAGATGCCAAGTTTGAATAGGGAGGGGAAGAATTAAGAGCAAATCTGAATGGCTCTGTATGTATTGTTCCTGTGAGTCACTTGCCCGTCACCAGTTCTCTCTCTCTCTCCCTCCCTCTCTCTCTGTGTGTGTGTGTGTGTGTGTGTCTGTCTCTTTCTCTCGCTGCAAAGAAAGTCTTTGTTTTATTCAAAGTTTTTGTGTGAATGTTGAATAAACTTTAATCACTGTTTTTGTTAAATAAATGAAAAACAAGAGAAGTTTGATTTTTTTAATGATAGATGAAGTAGTGTCTTAAAAGTAAGCTTTTAAATGCATTTTTGATGTAATTTCATCATAGAAATAAGTATTTGCTGGATTTGTGTACACAAAAAGACTTTAAAAAATATCGGCATCGGGATACTAGCCCTAGTATTACTTGGTATCGGATCGAAACAAAAATCACCGGTATCCCTAATGGGGGGATTTCGGGGTTATGTTCTACAGGTTTCCAGGGGTGGGCTTATTGAGAAGTATCGCTGGAACTTAATTTACGTTATAGACGACAAACCAAATCTAAAACTATAAGCAGATGTTATGGATTCAGTCTCTTCAATCAGAAGTGCTGTGTGTTTGTCTTGCCACTATCTTGCTTCTGGTTTGACATTTTTTCCCCTTACAAATAGGAAATTAGACTCCTCTTATTTGAAAAATATTTTGTAAAACAGCATGTTGACTACCTGTCTATTTGCATTTCCTAAATAACGTGGTTAATTCATTATTTTGTTGGTTTTTAGTGCGAGTTATGTAAGAACATATGACGGGAACAGGCCATTCGGCCCAACTAAGCTCACTGTTTCTTAGACAGAAGGAAAGCCATCATGCTTTATCTTGCTCTGAATTCTCCGGGGGAGAAACTGGCAAAGAATGTGGGTTCACCCAATAAACCAAAGAAGGAGGCAACTTGGAGCTTTTCACCATCTTGCTGCTGAATTGCGTCTTCATAAGGACAAACACCTGAAGTATTTCAGAATGAGCGCTGAGCAAATGGATCAGCTTTCCTCGACTATATAGTACACATGTAGCCTGCACTTTGTCCTTTAATAACATGCAGTGGGCGAATTGAGGGGGGATGCAGCCCCCTTGTTAACCTGCCATCCCCCCTCTCCGCCCCCTAGTTAGTAGCAGAGAGAGTGATGTGTGCGTCTGCCGCCCCCCTGTTAAAAATTAAATCACCTACTGATAACGTGATTGCTAAAATGGTAAAAAAAATAAATTTTATATATATATATATATATATATATATATAATTTTATATTTTAATGTCTGTGACATATAGCCTAGACATTGAAACTACAGTGAAAGGTGTTAGTTATGTAATGTTGCGGGTATAATGTCAATATGACTATCAACCGATCGTTTTCACTGTCGATTTTTGCAGAGAACCACGCGCGTCAGGGGGAAAAAATAGGTTCCATACCGAAAGTCTAGATGACTCGCAGCTGCAGCGAGGCTCGAGCCGTGCTTGAGACGCCCATCTCACGTAGGTTGTGTGGCTGCTCTAACCCGTTAACATGGGCGCCGAAATGAAAATCAAGACGTTCCGCGACCGCCATGCACACGCAGTGCAACTGGTGTGGCCCCGGCCTAAGGATCTGGATGAGTAAGTTAACATTTACAGCCAGCTTGCTAGTTCACTCGCTTGCGCAACGCATTTGATTTTAGCCGTTAGCTCTGAGGGTTCACAATTCAACTGGTTATTAGCATGAGGGAAGCTGACCTTAGAAAATAGTTATGAGAACTTTAAAAAGTGTACATACCCGCATTAACCACAAATACTTAACATTAACAGTATGACTGCATACACCAGTACTCACCTTAAATCTACTTTAGGGAAAATTGTGTTGACAGTCAGCCTTAATTAGCTAGCTAACTTCCTGACGCTACCATTACACTGATACAAAAACCTACAGTAACACTACGCTATAAAACACTAGTGTAGTTATTATAATCATTTTATAGTAATAAACATTGTAATAAAGTTAAACACTGTGCTAAGCTAAACTATAAAAAAAAAATACAAAAACCTATACTAAACCACCAAGGTTAACAAGAAATACTGTATCTCTCAGGGCCCAGGCAAGGACTCAGACGCGGACCACGGGGGCTTCGGGTTCCAGGCGGGTTTATTGCAATCGTAAGGCAAATCGTGAATAAAAAAAAAAAACAGGCAGGGTCGGAAACAGCAAAGCAGTCCGTGGACGAAACAAGGGTCGGGATCCAGGCAGGAACAAGGTCGAAACACACTCCAACGACCTGACAACAGGACAGAGACACGCAGGGAAGATATAGGGCAGGGCAGATGAGAGGAGGGGAAGCAGGTGTGCAGGCAGGCAGGTAAAGGCGACAGGCAATCAGGCGGGTAGAGACAGGGCTGGGAGTGGGGCAGGGCTAGAACACAAGGAAAAACAAAAGCACTATAGCTAGGTAGGGCTGTGCCATATGACGATATATATCGTGTGACGATAGAAAAACGTCTGTCGTTTCATATTATGCGCTATCGTTTATTTCGTTGTGTTGCAAATCACACACTTTACGGCAATATTTTTCGTCATTTGGACGACGCTTTGCGTTCTTCCACATGGCACGGATGCAGGCAGGAAATTTGCATGAAGGCAACACAAACAAACATGGAGGAGCGTGAACATGACATATAACTATAGTTAAAGTGTTTTCTATTTACCTTTTTATATTTTATACAGTAATATTTTTTATTTTGTTACATGCTTAACCCTTTTGCACGTAACTTATTTTTATGCTATGGTAGTGCGTGTGTTATATTACATGGTTCGTTATGTTTTCATTAGCGTTATTAAGCTTCTCATAGTTTTCAGTTAGCATTTGCTTTTTTTTAACGTTAAATCGCTGTTTCCTCAAAACTAAAATTAGCTATAATTTTCCCAATGTAGTGTTTTAATCGCACAGGTCTTAGCATACGCGCTAAATGGCAAATCACATCAGTGTGACCGTAGACACGAAAGGTTTTCGCCTCGTTTCCACACAGTTTTGTTTGGTGCCCGTAATTCAGTATAGTATACGCAATACTCCCTCTAGTGTTCAACGCAAGGAAAAGGAGATGGATCAAAACGTAACTCTCACTCGTGTCGGTGTCATCATGGAATAAATACAACGGTGAAGCAACCTTTATTTATATGCCAAATGAGTGGCAATATAATGGAGGGAAATCACAGCGGTAGAATGGGAGGGAGATAAAGTTTTCATTTCAAAGTGATAAAGATGATATGTATTTCTTAAGATTATTGGTTAAAGCACAGTGTTTGTGTCGATGCAAAAGGTTGCCTGATTACGCATATTCTTTCTTCAAAATATGTTTTGTAACATCCCACGGAAGAATGGTCAAGTCGTGCACTGATGATTTTTTCACCTTTATTGTAATACATACAATTCAGAGAGCTGTTCTTCCTTTATAATCACACTTAACTTAAATTTAAATTGGGTCATTTACACTCTCACCAAAATTATGAGTGTTCCATTACACAACAAGAACAATGAATAATTTTCACACAAAATGACTGCATGACACTTAACAAATGCATGAACACTGCACTAAAGTCATGAACTTAAGAGGCTTCTAACAACAGGACTAACTTCTGCACTGGGCGCTCTAATATGGATGGCTTACCCAGGCGCTCACCCTTTTTGTTCAGTTTATCTCCTACTGAGACTTTTGCTCTTCTTACAAGTCCACCCTTGCCCTTGACCCACCCACCCACTTGCAGATTTCTCTTTGGTGAATGCCACCTCTGTCGTGCCATTATGCTGTGGAGATATTCTCATTTCCAACGGCTCCAGAATTGCTCCGCCAGATATTGCACCCGTCGCCATCTCTTTGCGCCGTATAAGTCTTCTCTGGGGAACGTGCCAGGCGGGGGCAGTGCTGGGCTGGACTTCATTTGGATGAGGTGATTGGGTGTGAGGGGCTATGGCCATGGTTTCATATAGGAGAGTGCAGAGTCATTGAGTCTATTGTGAGAAAGTGACTGTAGAATTCAGGACGCTCCTGACCGTTTTGATCTGGCGCTCCCACACACCACCTGCGTGGCTAGAGTGGGGTGCATTCATGATGAAGTCACACTGCCTCTGCGACAAAAATGTACTCAGTCTGTCAGTGTCAAGCTCTTGTAGAGCTGCCTTGAATTCATTCTTGGCACCAACAAAATTAGTGCCTTGATCGCACTGGATTTGACGGACAGCACCTCTGATAGCGATGAAGCACCGCAAGCTGTTGATGAAGGCATTGGTGGACATATCCTCCAACATCTCCAGATGGATGGTTTGTGAACAAAAGCAGGTGAGTAGTAGGCCGTATCTTTTGTGCTGTTTCCTGCCCTCAGCAGTGACAAAGGGACTGAAGCAGTCCATACCGCAATAAGTGAAAGGAGGGGAGGGCCTCAATGTGTTCTTCAGGTAAGTCACTTTGGCCCTCTGGTGGCCTCCTGAGTCTATGACAGATCATACACTAGCGAATGAATGAAGCTACTGCTCGGCTCATACTGGGGATCCAATAACCACTCAATCTGATTTCATTTGCAGTAAAGCCTTTGCCCTGGTGCTGGATCTTTTCATGGTTCTGTGCTATTATCAACTTTGTAATATGATGCTCTTTGGGAATGACAATGGGGTGCTTAAGAGCTTCTGAGAGGGATGAATGGTGGAGTCTTCCTCCCACCTTCAGAAGTCTGTCTGTGTCAATGAACAAGTCAAGGTGATACAATTTGCTGTTTTTTGTTAGTTGATCTCCTTTCTTTAACTGTCTGATTTCTTTCTCATAAGTTTGACTTTGCAGATCTCTAATTATAACACATTCAGCGCTTCTGCTCACTCACTGTGGAAGGGGCATGTGACTTGATTTTCTTTGCCCGTCACACAAGGCGGGCCACAGCTTTGATGGCTCGGGACCACGATGAGAATTTGGACAGACGGTCTGCGATGCTGTTTGCTTCTGTTGTCTGTAGCACAGACATCTGTAGCACTTGAGCCTTTCTGATCTGTGGATCTCCCACAGCTAGACCTGGTACCACATCCTCTGATGTAGAAATCTCACTTTCCCAGAGGAACGTGGGGCCAGTGAACCAGTTGGATCTGAGCAGCTCATTTTTTGTTCTTCCATCTGCCGGATTCTCATCTGTGGGCACATAATGCCATTTCTGGGGGGTTGTGCTGTTGCGGATCTTCTGAACTCTGTTGGCAACAAATGTATGAAAGTGCCTCGAGTCATTATTTATGTAGCTCAACACTACTTTGGAGTCTGTCCAGAAGTACTCCTTAGCATTGACACAACTAATTTTCATACTGAACACTGAACACTGGAGCCCCTCAGGGATGTGTGCTTAGCCCCCTTCTCTTCACGCTGCTGACCCATGACTGCACACCAAAGTACAGCTCCAACATCTTCATCAAATTTGCGGATGACACAACTGTGGTGGGCCTCATCACCAACAAAGACGAGGCTAACTACAGGACGGAGGTGAGCCAACTTGCCAAGTGGTGCGGTGACAACAATCTCTCCCTGAATGTGACGAAAACAAAGGAGATGGTCGTCGATTTCAGGAGAGAGCACACCCAGCATCGTCCTTTGACCATCAATGGTGCAGCTGTGGAGAGGGTGAGTAGCACCAAGTTTCTGGGTGTGCACATAACAGAAGACCTCTCCTGGTCAAACAACACCACATCACTGGCTAAGAAAGCTCAGCAACGCCTCTACTTCCTCCGCAAACTGAGGAGAGCCAGAGCCCCAGTTCCCATCATGTGCTCCTTCTACCGAGGCACCATTGAGAGCATCCTTACCAACTGCATCACTGTGTGGTTTGGGAGCTGCACCACCGCCAACAGGAGAACCCTGCAGCGCATAGTGGATGCAGCAGAAAAGATCTCTGGTGCCTCACTCCCCTCCCCCTTGGACATCTACGACACGCGCCTAGCGCGTAAAGCACAGAGCATTGCTGCCGACCCCACTCATCCTTCGCACACGCTCTTCAGCCCCCTCCCATCGGGGAGGAGATTCAGAAGCCTCCAGGCCCGTACCTCAAGGTTGAGGGACAGCTTCATCCACCAGGCTGTTAGGAAGTTGAACTCTCTTCCCTCCCTCAGCCATCTGCTCCAACACAGGACTGAGCTTTGAACCCCTCCCCCCCCCCCCCCCCCATACTGAAGCCTGGACTATTCTCCACCCATCCTTACTCCCAACATTAATCATCACACACACAATCACACAGATTTGCACAGTCACTTTACTTATATAAACAGTCTACATCGTATTCCTGTGGAATACGTAGTTATAGTTATATTTATATTTTTTTATATTTATTCTCCATATTTATAAACCCACAATGTGCCTGAATGCCCTTGCTGTAAATATGTGTAATATGTGTAATTTGTAGAAATTCTTGTTCTTGTCTCTCAGTGTCTTCATTGTGTTATGTCGAACTGTTGTATTGTCACCGTGGGCCTGAGAGAAACGCAATTTCAATCCTTCGTATGTCCTGTGCATATTGGAGAATTGACAATAAAGTTGACTTTGACTTTGACTTTGACTTTGACTTTGAACTAAGCTCCCCCTTGAGCATGTTACTGACAGTAACTGAAACAACTGCTGCTGTTAATTCTAGCCTTGGTATTGTCGTCATCTTGGTAGGAGAAACACGGACCTTTCCTATCAGTAGAGAACAGTGAATCTCCCCTCTCTGGTTCTTGACTCTCAGATACGAGCATTGCCTATATCCGCTGATGCTTGCATCAGAAAAGTGGTGCAGTTCTGTTTCGATGACTTCTCCAAAATTAACAGGAGTGTAACATCAAGCTATATTACTTTCTCTAGGTTGGCGAAGTCATGACACCAACTCTCCCACCGTGGCCGCAGCATTTCTGGTAGAGGGTCATCCCAGCCAACACCTTGACGGCACATTTCTTGTAAGTTCTTCTGGCCAGTAAGGACATACAGCACAAGGAAGCCAAGAGGATCATATATCGAGGTGACAGTAGCTAATATACCTCGCGTGTCACTGGTTGGTTTGTCAATGTGTTTTTGAATCTGAAACAATCACTTCCAATGCACCAATAAATTTCTAGAGCGCGCTCTAGTGGTGTGTCAGAGAATGTCAAATCCTTTGTCTTAGCCTCTGTTGCCTGTTCCAATGAGGGTAGACTTTGTAGGACGGTGTGGTTGTTTGAGACAAATTTGTGGAGACGGAGACCACCTTTGATGCATATTGCTCTTGCCTCTTGTGCCAACTGAATGGCCTTTTACACCGTGTCTGTACTTGTCACTCCATCGTCCACGTAGAAGTCTCTTGCCACAAATTGTGATCCTACTGAGTCTGAGAGTCTGTGTTCATTGGCCAGGTACTTCAGCCCATAATTCAGAGCAATCCTGCTCTGGCACGTGAAATTGGTGGAACATTTTGTCTATGTCACACATGAGTGCTATGGGATGCTGTCTGAACCGTAGGAAGACACCGGTGAGGTTATTTATCATGTCTGACCTGGGAAGAAGATGCTCTTTGAGGCTTGTACCACCACACCTTGCAGAGCAGTCGAACACAACAAGCAACTTGTCTGGCTTTTTAGGGTGGTATATGCCATGATGAGGAATGTACCATTGTTCACCTGGGATTCCATCTTCTCCCACCTCTTCCACATCACCTCTCGCTATGATTTCTTTCATGTATGTTGTGTAGTCTTTGTTATATTTCTCACTTCTGTAAAACTTCCATCTTAAGTGGTTGAGCCTGATTTCTGCGAGTTTTGTGTTGTCAGGTAAGTGTGGCTGTTGCTTAAAGGGTAAAGGCATCTCATAATGTCCTTGTTCATTTTGTCTTATGCCTTCTTTTAGTTTGCTCAGGAGTATCACATCTTCTTGTGAGACTGTTTTGTCCTCTCCCTTGACATCCTTAAAGTCTGACTCAAGTGCGCTGATCACATCCATCGGTGTTACTGGAGGGAGTTCCTTTACAGAGACTTTGTGACACAGGCTGGTATCTGTTCCATCTAGGGTTGGTCTTGAGCAGCCCACAATGCTCCATCCTAAATCAGTTCAAATGGCATAGGGCTCGTTGTCTTTTCCTGTCAATACCTGTCTGGGTGTTAATGCTCTTAGGCAGTTATACCCAATTAAGAGTCCAACCTCACAGGTAAGTAGGGGTGGCACCTTATCGGCAATTGCTGTTAAGTGAGGCCATCTTCTTGCAGTTTCATGTGTGAGTGTATGATCACGGTTACCAGGAATGCAGTCTTTTGTATATGCAGGAGGAAGATCAATGTGATACCCTTTCACAATGGATGCAGGCCCTTCTTTCCTTTCATTTCCTCTGTAGTTCTCATCCTGGAGACAGGTGGGGTGTCTTCCCTTGCATACATCACAGGTGTGGCGGTGACGACAATATTTGGCGTTGTGACCTGGTTTCAGACACCCATAACACAAATTATTTACTTTTACATGTTTTCGTCTATCATTTTTCCATGAAGTCTGGACACTTGGGTAGTTGATGTTTGTCATTTTTACACCACAGGCATGCAGGTTTTGATTTTCCGTTGCTTGTTATTGATTTGTCATCGTTTACAGTAGTCTGAATGTTGAAGAGGGGCTTTGTTCCCCTTTGATTCTTTTGTGCTTCTTTTGTCACTGAATGAGTTAGCTGAATGCAGAGCATGCAGGGAGGTGAATGGATTGCACGCTATCTCTGCTTTTAGAGCTACAAAGTTAGCAAGGTCTTTAAAGGTGGGAAACCCTTTACCATCCATGAGGGCTACAGTGACCTGATGATTCCAACGGGCCGCCAGCCAATCAGGAACTTTGTGCATCAGTTTTTGGTTCTCTTCACAGTCATTTAATATTTCTAGGCCTCTCACATGAGGCATGGCTTGTAAACAAGCATTTACGAAATCAGAGAATGTTCTTAACCCTTCTGCATCTTTAGCATTTTCAGCCATTTTGACAGCTTGTTTCTGAATGCTCGTTGGATGACAAATGGCTGACCGTAGCGTTGGTTGAGCCTATCCCATGCATCTCTGTATGCCTCATCATCGCTTCTGTAAAAGGTGCCTTCAAGACATTTATGAGCAGGGCCAATGACGTATTTATTTAAGTAATAAAGCTTGTCTGCTGATGAAATGTTCTTTTTGTCAATAAGAGACTGGAATGAGGCTTTCCATTCAATATAGTGAAGTGGGTCACCATTAAACACTGTGGGCATTGGAATTGGAAGTCTATTTGTGGATATGCTTTCTTGGATTGCTTGAGCCAGGTAAGATACATCAGTAGGGGGTGCTGGTGTATCAATGTGAGGGTTTACATGATCTATGGGTGCACTGGAAGTAAGCTGTCTGTTTTGTTGAATGGGCTGACTTACACTTTCTTGTTTGATTTCTCTGTCATAGATTTCCAGTCTTGCGTGAACTGCCTCCATGTCCTTTTCTGCTTGTAGACGTACCAATTCAGACTTTTGTTTATCCATTTCTTTTTTATTTTGTTCCTCCATCATCCTTATCTTTTCCTTCAGCTTTCTTTCTTCTTGCATTACTTTGTATTGTGCTTATTTTGCAGTCAGCTCTGCGGCTGCTTCAGCTCTTTTTGCAGTCATGGATTCAGAAAGCTGACTGGCACTTGACAGTGAGGCAGTACCGTATATAAAGTGGGAATAGTCATGGGCTAGGAGCTGACGAAGACTCACCACCTATTGCTGCTCCAGGACTATTTTCACAATGTCTTTAGTTACAGCCTCGCATCAATTTTGCATCTAAGTTCTCGCTCTCTTAGTTCATCATACAATTTCATGATTTCTTTCATTCCCTTTTCAATGTTGTCCACCATAGTAGCCAATTCAGATTCTGATATGTCTTTCTTTAAGTTTTCTTTGGATGCTCTGATTTGAATTTTCCATTGTTCATACAGGCTAAGCAGTCTTTTTTCCTTTTTACTTAATTCCTCCTTTTGGTAGGCAAGCATTTTCTCTGTGGGCATGGCGGGATGATCTGAACGATGCGGTAAACTTAGCTCATTAGCATCTTCATCCATTTCATTACCTTACTTTCAGTCATCTCCTTTAGTTCCTGCCTAGACGTGCTTTCACATTCCCCTTGGTGTAGTAAGCTTCTACTTTCCTGTATTTCTGTTTGTAGTTTATTTATCTCTTCCTTAATGTTTTTCATTTTGCTTGTAGCCATCTCCTTACTGTCTCCCTTGACCATCACACAATGCGCTCCAACTCACTGCTCTATGTGCTGTTCCGTCCTTGCAGGCAGCGGGCTGTAGCCGGTGCAGGTTAAGCTCTTACTTACATCCCACAGAAGAATGGTCAAGCCTTGCACTGATGATTTTTCACCTTTATTGTAAACTCAGCGTAAACAATCATAAATCAACAAAAATCACCATAAGAGCTTATGCCCTCTCCGGGGGTGCTAAACTTTAAATTCACACGCTTTCTTTTTCCTTTGTTTTTGTTCTGCCACACAACTCACGGGAGCTGTGAACTAGAGATGTGTGCTCACATTTCAAAATAAAAGTATATCAATACAACACAGAATGTCAGGCAATAAAAGTCCACAACATAAGAAATGTAATAATAGTAAGGTAACTGATAATACTTACAATTCAGAGAGCTGTTCTTCCTTTATAATCACACTTAAACTTAAATTTAAATGGGGTCATTTACATGTTTAATGAACTCTCTTCACTAGTCAAGCAACTGAATTGAAGGAAATAGCCCGTTAGCTAATTCGTTTTTCCAATGCTATTAACTAGCTATTAGTCTCTACGAAATCCGCCACAAAAGTTCAGTTTTTTCAATGCACTCGAAGGCAAATTCTGGGCCTAAAAAAATGGAAGGAGGAGTTTCGCAAACACATTGGAGATCACGGAGGTTCCCATAGGAATGAATGGACTTCCGGTTGACTCGCATACGTACACAGAGCCATATGGAAACGAGGCGTAAATTTAAAATTTGCACAAAGGCTCTAAATAAAAGGAGAAAAATAATCAAATATGAGTAAGTACCTTTTATTTGTCGAGTATATAATTCAAAATGTAATAAGAAATAGGCCTTCCCATGTGGTCATTTTATATGAACTACTTATTCATTGAATTTACAGAAAATGTGCTATATCGTGATATGTATCCTCATCGGGATATGAAATGACCTATATCGGGATATGAGATTTTGGTCATATCGTACAGCCCTACAGCTAGGGGCCAGAGTACTGACAGTATCAAAAACTACTACACTATCTAATATATTAAACTACTAAATACTACTATAAAACTAATGTTAATAAAATGTCAAATGCTTCCGCTAATCTCTCTGTCTCTGTCTCACTGAAAACCACCAACAACTTTATTCATAGAATATGAATAGCTAAACCATCCACAAGATGGCCCATGCGCTCAGTCTCTCTCAATTACGTTGCCGTCAAGGACAGTTGGGGTTAATTGTTCAGTGGTGGTGTTAAGCCATTAGTTACGCTTCTGTTCTCAATATGAATGGAGTCATGAAATATAGTGAGTGGTCTAATGTATAATAACCATAACTAACGTTTCCAGAGAAGAGCACTGAGTAGGGTGAACCAGTGGAATATATAATGTTATATATAATGTTCACATGTATTCTCAATGCTATCCTGCGTATGATGTAGGTATCACTAGCATACATTTTCAAATGATCAAATAGATTTTCTGTAGTCTACTGTATTTCTTATGACTTTGCTCCTTTTCCCATCCTCATTCTATGTACGTGGATGATTGTCCATTCATGTTTTCTGAAGGATTGCCATGTGTGTAATGGCCCTCATGTATCATGTCTCTTCTGTAGGGCAAGTGGTCATCAAGCAAGTCAATTTCAATCAGTTCCTCCCTGCCTCATCAATTCCCATAATAGAATTACTCACTTGTTCGTACACTCTCTCCTTTAGTCAAGTTGTTGAAACAGGGACCAGATATCATTGGTGCAGAAAGTAAACCTATGGCAAATGAACTTGTATTAGAATGCAAAGAATGAACACCATATCTAGAATTGGCTGCAAATGATCATTGGTATCTCCATACTTTTACCTGGTCTTCTCTCTGAGCAGCAAGGGGAGAGCACTCTTGCTGAAAGATTAGGAAATGTTGCAGGAGAAATTCATGGCCAGGAGGCTGGAGAGGCTGAGGGCCTGGACGGAGTGCTGTGCAGGCCTAGATGTGTCCACTGCCAGCTGTGCTGCTTCAGTGGGGGGCTCGCATATATCATGGTGACAGCAGATCTTCATAACATGCATGGTGTCTTTTCTGCAATTGCTGTAGTTGCCTTAACTGGGAGATTTTGATGTCATTCTTTCCCAACGTATGACAATTAGGTTCACAAAGGAAGAGCTGTGGTTGTCTATTCTGTGATGTCGTGTCTCCTGAAGTGTAACTCTCTTAGAACACTCACCTTTTGATCGCATTTACCACTTTCATAATACCTGGAGCGCATATTTGCATTGTGTGTGATTATACAGTGAAAGCTTTGGTCTGCAATACAAACGTATTCACTTATGTAAATAATGTTGCACATCATCCACTGATTGCCTTTGTACTTTGTTGCTAGTAAAGAATGAAAGACTAAATGATATTCGATGTTCAGTGAAGTAAATTATTTGTTAAAGTCCAATTAGTGTAGTTGGTGTTTGGTGTGAACAGAAATACTGCTTTTCCTAATAGAACACATACATCTCTACAGATGTTTCTGCAGATGAGAAAATTCACTATTACATCCTCCAGATCTATTGCCATGCATTTGAGGTCTAGGACATACTGATAATTGAGCTTCCAGCTTGAAGTTACTGTCTAATTCATATAAATATATTAACCACACTCAATGATTGTCATTCTCAGAACAACAATACCATAATGCACCATAGTAAAACCATGATAGTAACTGTTACATGATAAACTGTGATACTACCATGTTTTTACTATGGTACTTAATAGGTAATATGGTTGTTATGCTCTTACCCTTGATGCCACCATGGTTTTAATATGGTACTTCATAGTTACTATGTGTTTGTTACACCCTAATACTACCATGGTTTGTACTGCCATGTATCAAGATCTATGACATGTATATGTGCTGTGAGGGTTCGGACCAGTGGTGAATTCACATGCTCTGGTTTATTATTTCATTTATGAAAACTGACTAAATATCCAGAGGTTTGTATATAGACATTTGCACCACAACTTCAGAAAATTACCATGTATTAACAAATTGTACTTCCTAAAATAATTCAGGCTATTATTCATTAATAGGCTATAATTTAACTGTATAGAAATTTATACAACATCTTTTTCAAACAGTGATCATTTTGTGAATGTTGATTCTCCATTAAAAAAAGTATATCTCTGAAGGAGAGGTTAGAAAAGTGCTGTGAGGTTCACAATTTCTGCAGAGTTGAATAGAGCTATAGTTGCCAGGTGGTAAGATGGTGACCAACGGGGTGTCGTTAACAAGTTACCGTTGGGAAACGTAACTGCAACATCATGAGTTGGTAAGATCGGACTTAAAAGATCAGGTAATGAAATTACCATCAAGTGACGTAGCCATTACGTCGCCAGCAAGTAAGTCGGAAACCGACCAAAAAGTACAAATGAATTACGTTGCCGTTTTGTTGTGTGCTAGCTGGGAAATCCTCTTACTGGCTGGCGTTGGCATCTGGGGGAGATCACAACCGTAAACTCTACCTATGGTACGGTTGCCATGGCAGTGGTAGGTCACATTTGATCAAACATCAAACAATTGTTAAAAGCTAAGCGACCAAATTATACTACTATGTAAATATATATGTCTATCTACGTACAGTGTAATATGTATTTACCAATGGCATGTATTCTTAATGTTTTAATTATTCAGTAGAGCAGCGTTACCAACCAACATGCTTGTAGCAGCCAAGAATTAGCCAGTGTAATGACTGTCAGACCAGCCATGAAGCAGGCAATCGCACAGGTTAACTAAGGTAAATCATGAACATGTGCAACAGTAAGTGTGGCAGAGAGGCAACTGGGGAAGGGGAAGAGCGGGAAGGATCGGATTGGGGATGTTGGGATACATGGTCCCTCTGTGGCGAGCGGCACCTTCCAAAATGGCTACTTTTGTCTTTGCGGGGGAAATTCAGTTTCAGACCTTCGTAGATGCACATGATGATGACAGGTGCTTGGTAAGCATATGTTGATCTGGTAGGGGAAGGGACCTTGTGGGAACTGTTCGCTGATCCTATAGGGAAGGGCGTGTGGGAAGTGCTGGCTGATTCTGTAGGTGAAGGGGCACGTGGGAAGTGCACAGTTATCAGAAAGATCGTCAGTCATAATCTTCTCCTGATGCTAGCCAATGTTAGCCTGGTATCTTTACTGTAGCAAGCTTGATTTTTCAACTGCACTGATTATTAGTGAAGTTCATCAAAATATTTTATTAGTTAAATGTAACAGATTTTATTTCTAGTAGTGTTTTCAATGCCTTTATGTAATGTTTTAATGCAGTCTTCTGACAGTAGTGGGAATTGTAGTTGATTGTCAAGATCATGGTCTCTTGGGCCTCTTTGACTTAACCAATGCTAGAAGCAATTTGTGACCAAACAAGCCAAATACAATCAATGGCCCAGCATATTGGCGAAGTGGAAGAGAGGATTGCAGCAGTGGAGTCGGTAGCTGAATTGGCCAAGGCTAAAATGGCAGCCTTAGAGAAGCAAGTGTGTGAGTTAGTGGACAGGTTGGACGACTTAGAAAACCGAGACTGCAGATGTAATGTGCGGACAGTGGGTCTGCAGGAGGATATCGAGGGCTCTGATCCACTACAGTTTTTTGAAACATGGATCCCAGAATATCTTCAGATCTCCAACAAATCTGGACGTGTGTCAGGACTCCGCCCCCCTAGCTGTGGTGTTTTTGTTTTTTCCCTGTCCATGTGCTTTTTGTTTTCCTTGTGTTCCAGCCTCGCCCCGCTCCCTGCCTGGTCCCCGCCCACCTGATTGCCCCATTACCTTCACCTGCCTGCCTGCCCACCTGCATCCCATCTCCTCATCAGCCCAGCCCTATTTCTACCCTGCTTGTTTGCCAGTTTGTCTCAGCGTTTTTGTACCTGTTTCGTTCCCGCAGTTTTTTCTGGATTTCTGATTTCTCCGTGTTTTGACTCTGCCTGCCCTACGTCTTTGTTTTCTGCCTGCCGTCTTGTCCCGTTGCCTGATCATTTGCCTGCCCGGTTCCTGACCCTGCCTGCTCCTGTTACCGACCCTGTTTTTGTCCGCGGACTGCCTTCCGGTTTTCGACCGTGCCTGCTTTTGTTTCGCAACTTGCCTGTCGTCATTAATAAACCCGCCTGGAACCTGAATCTCTCTTGGTCTGCGACTGAGTCCTTGCCTGAGCCGTTACAACGTGTTAAACTGGATAGAGCTCATCATTCCCTGGCGCCAAAACCGGGACCAAATCAACACCCAAGATCAGTGATTGTAAAATTTCAAAATTTCCGATGACAAACAACGGGTCATGGCTGCAGCCCATTGACTCAGATCTGATTCTACAGGCAATGTACCCAGGATTTCCTTCTTCAATGACTACTGCAGTGGTGGTAAAGAAGGCATTTGATGAAGTGAAAGGAAGGCTTAAAGAAAGGAAGATGGAATATGCCCTGCTGTATCCTGCAATGCTGAGAGTGATAATTGATGGACATGCTAAAAAATGGACACCCCAGAGGAAGCATCAGCATTTATTGACTCTCTGAAATAACAAATGGACTTCTGGGTCCATTGTTATGACTGTAAAACCAGTAAACTGAGTTGAGTACCTAGCTAGCTATAGAGCTAAATTGCTGAAGAGGTAAGAATTGAAATAGCCATCATATTTCACACAAAGTTATAGTGTTCATTTCGTGGGTATGTAACTCACTAAGGTCAGGCTTTACTTGTGGTTTATGTTAAATAGCCTATGTGTGTATACAAGAGGAGTTTAAGGCAGTATAGCCTCTCCATTACGTTCGTCTCGTTTTTCATATCCAAAGCACTTGAGGCTACAGGGGATGGGATCTTGGTGAAGAAGGGAATCCCCTTTAGGTTACGATACGGGGATAAACCTAGGGGTTCTTCAGTTTTGGCATTTGTGTATTTTTGTGTTTGTTAAACGTGTTTTTCTTATCAGCTCAGTTTGTTTAGTTAAAGCGATAATGCACGCAGTGTCTGAGGGTAATGGAAACTTTGCTCATTATCGAATCAGGTTCATATGGACCATGACAGGTTAGGATATTATGGCAAGTGTATGTGGAATATTAGGGGGGTCCATAGTCCTATTAAGAGGAAAAAAGTTATCT
This sequence comes from Megalops cyprinoides, assembly GCF_013368585.1. Classification (NCBI taxonomy): domain Eukaryota; kingdom Metazoa; phylum Chordata; class Actinopteri; order Elopiformes; family Megalopidae; genus Megalops; species Megalops cyprinoides. The sequence goes on from NC_050597.1 coordinate 32,540,690, forward strand.
CGTTTCTTAGAAAAGAAAAAATTGACATTGCCCTTTGCAAGAAATTCAGTTAGACAATACTGAGCATTTAAAGCTGCAGCAAGGTGGCTATGGACAGATGTTTTTTTCATCCTTCTCCTCTAGGAGTAGGGGAGTGGCAATATTACTTAGAAAAAAAACATGCCATTCAAATTGCAGACTTGTGTAAATGATAAATATGGCCATTATGTCATGATCAAAGGTGTCTTTCAGGGACAAGAAATATCTACACTGAATATCTACTATCCTCCAGCGCATCCACCAGAGATTCTCACAAAGCTCAGCATCACTCTCCCCTCAAGCCAAGTCTTTAAATGCAATATGTAGTGATTTGGGTTTTGTAGATGTCTGGAGATTTTTTCATCCCTCGGGAAAGGAATTTCTTTCTACTTAGCTCCCCATAGATGCCACATGAGAATAGAATATTTTTTGTTCCTAGGGCCTCATTGGATTCTGTACTAAGTAGCTGTATTGGGAATGTAATTATATCTGATCTTGCCAGTGTCACTTTACACATAAAACTAAAGGGCACTTCTAGTCAAACAAGATATTGGAGACTAAATACATTCATTTTAAAAGACTGCACATTTTCATCCTACTTCAAAACTGAATTTCAGTCCCTTCTCTCAATTAATCAACCATCTACAGATAACCCTCCCTTTTATGGGAAACAGGCAAGGCTTATGCTAGAGGACTAATATCATTCTCCACCAGTAAGAGAAGGCTGAAACTGCAGAAGAAATTAGAATTAGAGAAGGACCTGGCAATTAAACCACCCCCTTTTTACTTAAGGAGATGTCTGCTATCGGATACACTGTAGACACTCTTTTGACACAAGATCCTGAGAAAAAAAGTTAGATTTGTTAGGCAAAAGTACTACGAGAATGGAGATCAGCTGGGGAAATACTTAGCTTATCTTTCTAGAAAGAGAACAGAATCCCAGTATATCACATCAATTACAGAATCTGATGGAAATTGTTTGTTGAACTTGTATGATCAGAAGAGTATCAACAATGCTTTTAGAAAGTTCTATATTAACCTTTATGCCTCAGAACAAACAAGGGATGCAACCATAATTAATGCAGAAGTTCTTCTCTGACATTAATTTACCAATTATAACAGATGACTGAAGGTCCCTTCTGAATACCCCTATCTCCCCAGAAGAGGTGTTGAAAGCCATAAAGGTGCTGCAGTGTGGGAAAGCTCCAGGCCCTGATGGATTTTACAGTGAGTAAGGAGTTTCACAACTTGCTTTTAGGCCCATTACTTGCAATGTTTAATGATGCACTCTCAGGTAAGGGCCTCCCTCAATCTTTTCAGGAAGCAAATATTTCTGTAACTCCCAAAAAGGGGAAGCCCCCCGAATCTTGCTCATCGTACAGACCGATAGCTCTCTTGAATGTAGAGTGTAAACTATTGTCTAAAATACTGGCCATCCGTCTGGAGGATATATTGCCCTCAATTATTAAAAGCGATCAGACTGGTTTCATTAAAGGATGCAACTGTTATGTGTCACAGGTAAGTAACAGGTGCTGTTAATTACACAAATTAGAGAAGCATCACATGATTTTTCAAAGGGTGCCAATACTTTTGTCCGGCCCATTTTTGGAGTTTTGTGTAAATTGATACTTGATTTGACTTTTTTTTCTTTCTCTTTTGTGTTTTTTTATTGCAAGCAAAATAAATGAAGATATTACTACCAAAACATTTGTAATTGCAATCATTTTCTGGGAGAAATTGAGCATTATCTGACAGAATTGCAGGGGTGCCAATACTTTTGGCCAGCACTGTAGATCCAAGTTAACCTCTTTCACCCCAATCTTGAATAACCCTGATTTCTTGCCAGGGATGACTGACACTGGTTTCAAACAATGTGGGCATTGTCAGGCTTAAGGGCCTGTTCTTTGAGGACAAAATTGTCATTTCAGAAAGTGGTAGACAAATATAAAATCCCTAAATCACATTTTTTCAAATTTCTACAAATAAGGCACTACATCATAAATAACACTACTCTAAAAGATAACCTTGCAAAATCCCCAGTGGAGAGGATGCTTTTTCAGACATTTGAGAAGGTGTCAGTTAGTTTGTTGTATGATGCTTTATGTGAGGTGTCAGGCGTGGACACACAGAACAACAGGAGAATATGGGAAAAAGAATTGTCCACTACAATTGATGATGAAGCTTGGGAGGATGTCTGGAGACATGCCAAAACAATTTAAATTTGTAATTGGGCTAAAGCAATCCAGTTGAAAATAATACATAGGTTACATATTTCCCCTAATCGAAGACCTGCTTTCAATTCATCATTTTCACCTCTATGCCTTAAATGTAAGACTGAAATTGGTACATTAACTCACTGCTTATGGTCGTGTCATAGGTTACAGAGGTACTGGTACAACATACTTTGTGATATGAAGATGATCCTGGGTAAAGCGTTAGAGATAGATCCTTTATCACTGTTATTGGGCCTACCCAGGAGACATATTACTACTACAAGCACCAGAATGTTATACAATGTTGTGACCTTTGCTGCAAGGAAAAACATCCTCTTGCAGTGGACTAGTGACAATTCCCCCTCTGTGAAGGGCTGGCAAAGAATACGCACGGAATTAATACCACTAGAATACGTAACGTGTAACTCGCTGCAAAACTGATCACTTCTATAAGGTGTGTGGCAGCCATTCCTAAATTATTTTGACACTGGAACTTCAGCTATTTTCATAAATTAGACCATCACCTGTATGGGACTAAAGTGCTTCTATATTGCTGTTGTTTGAAATGAGCTGTGTTTTTTTTTTTTTTATTTGATTGTTAAACATACTTTACTTAGTAACTTGGATTACCGTAGGTTGTTATAAGCCAGTTTTTGCTGTTTAAAGTGTAAAAATCCAATAAAATATTTTTAAAAATTGTGCTCCACTCCTTTCAATGTTAAGTCTTAAAATGTGAAAATGAAAGCCCAATGTATTAGGTATTTTGTGAATGTGTATGTATTGTAATGTGTCCCAGTCTGACTTGCTGAATGCTTACCTAGATCGTGAAATGGAATTTGTCGATGGTGGCTAATTTAACCATCATCAGGAAGTTTCTTTAATGTTTACTTTAGCTAATGAAGCGTGAAATGGCTGCTACCGATGCTCTATCAAAATTCACGATTGTACATATTTTATGTTATGTGAATGTATTCAGTGTGTGTTTGTAGTATGCTGGCTTTGTTATTTATGCTAGCACTTTGGGACTTTGTTGCTATATGTTAAAGAGAAAAACAGGTTCGTGGTAAAATGTGTAGCTGTGTATTGTGTGTAGCTCTGTTGATATATTGTGTGTAGCTCTGTTCTATATGATCACATCTGGGTTTAAAAGGTAAGAGAGAGAACTCTTGGAAAGGAAAGGAAATTTTATTTTCTTTAAACCAAACCTATTGAGTTCTATGTTTTCTTTACATTTGGATTTTGCCCAGGCATCATTGTTAGATTTCCGCCTATTTCTGCATGGAAAATGGAAAAAATACCCCAGTCTCATGATAAGTTGGACTGTGTAGTTATGTTGAAGTGGTAAGGGTAATGTGCATGTGGGTTTTATGTTTTCTCTAATTTTATATAAATGTGTCAAAGTAATGTTAATAACACCATATTTCTGTGACCAGTCATATCTTTCATTTGTATTTTTTTCACATGCTTAATCAGCCTACTTAGGCTCAAATTGAGGATGGAGAATGCACACTAGTTCAATGTATACTTGATCTTACACTGAAATGACTCATACCTTACACAGCATTGAGAGTGGTATGTTTAAGTGTAAATTTAAGTGCAAACTTGTACGGCTCTGGGAATCACTGGAATGGCCTTGAATTGGTTCTCCTCCTATCTCAGAGGTTGCTCCTACCAGGTCTCCTGGCAGGGCTCCACCTCCTCTCCCTGGTTCCTCAAGACAGGCGTTCCACAGGGATCAGTGCTGGGACCACTCTGGTTCTCTCTCTACACCAGAACTCTTGGAGAGGTCATAACAGCACATGGCCTGTCGTATCATTCATATGCAGATGATACACAACTGTCCATTTCCTTCCCTCCCAAGATGGACATCACTCCTCAAGTATCAGCATGTCTCACTGACATCTTGGGCTGGGTGAACAAGCAACAGCTCAAACTGAACATTGACAAGACCCAGCATACATGTCTCCTCTACAAAGGTAATGGCAACCATAGCTGCCAAAAACCTAGGGGTAACCTTGGACAGCAAGTCTTTCAAAGAGCATATTGCAGCCACAACCAGGATCTGCAGATTCTTGTTAATCAACATTAGGAAGATCAGACCATACCTCTCTGAATACACAGCTCCAGTTGTGATCCAGACTCTGGACATGATCAAGGCCTACAAGCCAGTAAGAGTGCGGCCTTGGGTCGCCTCTGTGTCCTGACGTACAAGGACAGCATCTCTTGAACCCGCCTCTTCTCAGTACTGGCTCTACACTGGTGGAATGTACTTCTTACAACAGACTCCCTGGGCACCTTTCCGAGAAAGCTGAAAACTCATCTTTTCAGGCTGTATCTCTAGTATCTCTAGTCTACCTTCCTCTCTCTCTCTCTGTCTATCCTACCCATCCCTATTTTCTATTAAAAAAGCACTCTACACTAGTTTAGCACTTAACTCAGTATGTTACTGCCCTCTTGTGATGCTTCTCGATAACTACTCTTAGCATAGTAATGCACTTATTTCAAAGTCACTCTGGTTAAGAGAGAGACGTCTCTGGCAATCTCATGTAGCTTTCTCAAGCACACAAACTACAGACAATATGCGCTGTTTCACAATCATGAGCATTTATTCTAATTACACGATTGGTGACGAATATTCTGTGAATTATTTCTTTTATTGTTAATCAAGAAGGATAAAGGGGAACAGTTTGAAAGTAATGATAGATTTAAAGGTATCGTTCGGGCTTCCCCTGTTTCCAGCTCACCTGCCGCCACTGATTGTGATAGCTAACTACCTTGAATGATGCAACATTACTAGCTACTAGATGAGTAGGCTACATGACGTCCATTGACCATTTTGATAATTAATAATTATTCAATATTGCTAATTATTTCTCAAAACATCCTCAAGCATTAAATTCTTAGGTAAATAACAACGGGAATTATTTAAAATGTTTTAATACGTTTATGTTTTTGCATCTGGCAGAGAGTTCTGTGATGTCTGCCTTTTCCAACAGGGGGTACTGCAGCACCTGCAGCACCCCTACTTCCCATGGCCCTGTAACTGCAGCAAACAGTATGTGTCCTAGTTTTTTTTTTAACTGGTTTCTAGACTGTGATGTGATCACATACGTTGCAGAGAATATGGGAAATTCGTTATATTATTCGTTACATCAAACACAAAGGTGTTACATTATGGTAGCTAACCAGCATAAATAGCAATATTTTTATTTTATTTGGGCAGCTAGCCTCTCTAAAGTTAGCTAGACTTCCATCAGTATGAAGGTGGAGTAGTAGTGTTTCTGTGCATGTTTTGAGGGGCTGAGTTGAGATGAGCTGTCACAAGTATTGTCAGCCAATCAGGCCTTAATGTGTTTTTTGGGTACCAAGGAATAACTTAAAATGCAAGAAAAGCCACTGACTTGAGCTGTAAGGCTATCATGCTGGCAAGCTTGGTAGCTGGCTAGACTAGCGAGCTAATGATATATGATGTTCCTAACATTACCTATGTTGTTGTAATCTGTGGATAAGAATGTGCCAATAAATGCCAATAATGTAATGTAATATTACCCTACAAGTGTGTGACAGCTTGCAGGATCCAGTTAAGTGGATCCAGGGCTCCAGACTAACTTTTCCACTGGTAGCACTGGTGCTACCAACTTTCTCAGTTGGTCACACCAGCACATGATTTGGTTGCACCCTTTTTTTTTGGTACAGCATGGTATTAATCAATGACCTTGCATGCTGACGAATAGTTGTCTTAATTTGTATACCCTAGTTTTGCATTGATGTAAAGACTGACAGTGACTCGAGACTTGATATTTGCAAAATATTTTAATCTGAAAATTAAGTCTCCCTCGTACTGCAACCACGGGTACTACGTTAGCTACTGTGGTTGAAAGTAGTACTTTTTCTTCACTGGCTCAGTCGGTCTCTCCCTGCCTGCACCTGGACTCTCACCATCAGTTGTGTCTGAGTCAGGACCTCTCGTTGGCTCTCCCTGTCCACCAGCCTCCTCCTCTCTCTCCTCATTTTGTTTTTTAACACTTTTGCATGTATGGTCACACCAGTGTGATTAGCCGTTTAGCGCACATGCTAAAACCGGTGCGATTAGAACACGAAATTGGAAAAATTCTAGCTAATTCTAGCTTTGAGGAAACAGCGATTTAACATTATAAAATATAGCAAATGCGGTGGTGAAAACTATGAGAAGCTTAATAATGCTAACAAAAACATAACGAACCATGTAAGGTAAGGCACGCTACATAGCATAAAATACGTTACATGCGAAAGCGATAAAACAATCAGCTATATCCGCTTCATCTTTAGAACACGGTAAAAGCTAAATGGATTGTTTTGCGCGTTTCATAGTGCGCGTGTACAGGCAGGGAGAGACCGACTGAGCCAGTGAAGAAGAAAAAGTACTACTTTCGACCACAACGGCTAACGCAGTACCCATGCTGGAGGGGCACCAAAACAGCCTAATGATCATCATGCACTCGCACGAATGCAACCACGTGAAATTTTAACTCGCACACTGTCAAAAAAAAAAAATGGTCGCATATGTGGGCATATTTGCAAGTTGCACTGGTGCGCCTAGTAATAAAATTTAGTCGCACTGTCTCCAAAAATGGTCGCATAATGTGACTAAATGGTCGCAGTCTGGAGCCCTGGAATCAATGTGACTTGATTCACGCTGTAATGTTCTGCTTCTGAATTCATTTTCAAATGCTATTGCATTTAGTTAACTAGAGGTACATATAGGATGTTCAGATTGCCATCTTATCAACACAGACTTACTAAAATTAACACACAAAGAAATATTAATCTGAGTTACAATCAAAATTGATAACTAATAGTAGAATAACTCAATTTTTGTAGATTGGGTGAAAAGAAAGGCATATCTCTTTGGAGCACTTTACAAGAATAAAAGGCTTTGTTCATTGAGGAAGATGAGTAATGTCAGGTGCAAGTGAGAATCTCACAGACAGTCGACGAAGGTAATAACCTGTAGATGTGAGCAGGTCCTTCAAAAGGGTCAACTCCAGGAAAGCACCTGGACCTGATGGCATCCACGGCTGTGTATTGAGGGCATGTGCCAGCCAACTAGCAGAGGTATTCACGGACATCTTCAATCTCTCCCTGGACCTGTCCATGATACCCTCTTGCTTCAAGAAGACCACCATTGTTCCGGTCCCCAAAAAACCCACTACTTCCTGCCTGAATGACTACCGCCCAGTAGCACTTACCTCCATCATCATGAAGTGCTATGAGCAGATAGCCAAAACACACATATGCTCCTCTCTACCTATCTCCATGGACCCCCTTCAGTCCGCTTAATGCAGCAATAGATCTACGGATGACTCCATTGCCTTGGCATTGCACACTGCCCTGAACCACCTGGAGAAAAGGAACGCTTATGTGAGAATGCTACTGATTGACTACAGCTCAGCTTTTAATACCACCATCCCTACCAAGATCATCACAAAACTACAGGTTCTCAGGTTGGACAACCACCTGTGCAACTGGATCAAGGACTTTCTAACAGAGAGGTCCCAAGTGGTAAGAATAGGCAACCTCACATCCTCCACTCTCACCCTCAGTTTGGGGGCTCTGCAGGGATGTGTGCTCAGCCCCCTGCTATACTCCCTGTTTACACACGACTGTGTGGTGAGGCACCAACATCATCATGAAGTTTGCTGATGACACCACCATCGTAGGCCTCATCTCTGATGATGATGAGACAGCCTACAGAGAGGAGGTCAGAGACCTGGCTGCGTGGTGCTATGACAGCAACCTCTCTCTAAATGTCAGCAAAACAAAGATGATAGTGGACTATAGGAAGGTGCACAGGGAGGGCACTCCCCCTTACACATTAATGGAGCAGAGGTGGAGAGAGTCTCCAGCTTCAAATTCCTTGGAGTGCACATCTGGGGAATGACTTCATCTGGTCCCTCCACACAGACGCAGTAGTGAGGGCAGCTTGTCAACGCCTGTACTTCCTGCAGAAGCTCAAAAAGTTTGGCTTGGCCTCAGGCATCCTCCCCAACTACTGATGCACCATTGAGAGCATTCTGTGTGGTTGCATCACAGCCTGGTACAGCAGCTTTTCTGCCTGCGACCGCAGGAACCTGCAAAGAGCGGTGAGATCAACAGAGCTCATCACTGGCACCAAACTCCCAGCCATTCAGGACACCTACAGGAAATGGTGTCTGAGGAAGACCCATAAAATAACCAAGGACTGCAATCACCCTACACGCAATCTGTTCCAGACACTGCCTTCCGGCAGGCACTTCAGGAGCATACAAGCATGCACAAATAGACTGAAAAACAGTTTCTATTTCCAGGCAATAAGACTCCTCAACAGCCAATATTCACCCCACTAACAACTCACTGCTGCCTACTCTGCCCACTGCTGCTACTTTACTGAGCCACTTTTATACCGGTCCCACTACATGTCAACCAATGCTGTATCATGTATATGCATTACATTACATTACATTTATTCATTTAGCAGATGCTTTTATCAGGTTTCAGGTGCTCAGGTGAGAGCGGAAGAGCTGTGTCTTCAGATGTCTCTTGAAGACAGAGAGGGACTGAGCAGAACGGATGAGGTGTGGAAGTTCATACCACCAACGGGGGACAACGGCAGATAAAGTCCCAGATAGTGATTTAACGCCATGATGTGATGGGCCCACAAGGCGCCGTTCGGTGGCAGAGCGTAGCAGTCGCGAGGGAACATAGGGTTGCAGCAGTGAGTTCAGGTATTTGGGTGCAGTTTTGTTGGTCACCCTGTATGCGAGCATCAAGGACTTGAACATAATGTGGGCAGCTACAGGGAGCCAGTGGAGTGAGACTAAGAGGGGTGTAGCATGAGCCCTTTTTGGTTGGTTGAAAACCAGACATGTAGCTGTGTTCTGTATCAACTGCAGAGGTTTGATAGTGCATGCAGGTAGGCCGGCCAAAAGAGCAGTGCAGTAGTCCAGTTTTGAGATGACCAGTGCCTGGATAAGGAGCTGCACAGCATGCTCGGATAGGTAGGGGCTGATCTTCCTTATATTGTACAATGCAAATCTGCACGATCTGGTAGTTGTAGCGATGTGGTCAATAAATTTCAGCTGGTCACCAATCACTACCCTCAGGTTCCTTGCAGACCTGGACGCAGCCAGTGTCGTTGAGCCAAGCTGTACGGTGATGTCTTGCTGGATTGTCGGGCTGGCTGGGATCACTAGGAGCTCAGTCTTGGATAAGTTGAGTTGAAGGTGGCGCTCCCTCATCCAGGCTATATGCTGCACACTGCTGTTTGTACTGTATTGTACTGTATTGTTCAGCTATTTTTTAGCTTAAACTTTTTGCACAAGTTTAATTGTTTATAACTTACTACCTCTCACTCAGTCTCTTCTATGTTGTGTTACATTTACATTTTACATTTATTCATTTAGCAGACGCTTTTATCCAAAGCGACTTACATAGGTTACAGTTCTTTACAATGTCATCCATTTATACAGCTGGATATTTACTGAGGCAATTGTGGGTTAAGTACCTTGCCCAAGGGTACAGCAGCAGTGGATCAGCGGGGATCGAACCGGCAACCTTTCGATTACAAGTCCTGCTCCTTAACCACTATGCTACACTGCCGCCCGTTGTCATTAGTCTCCAATGTTACGTGTTAGCAGAGCCTACCTCAAGAATTTTAATGCTCAGTTACCCTGTGTGATCTGTGTAAACGACAAATAAAAGACTTTGACCTAAGTACCTTGCCCAAGGGTATAGCAGCAGTGCCCCAGGGGGAATTATAGCAGCAACCTTTCAGTTACACATCCTGGCCCTTAACCACTATGCTACACTGCCACCCAGACATTTTCCAGTTTCTCCTCAAACTCTGAAAATCTCTGTCATCTCATAATATGCCACTCAACCAGCTGCAGTAATGACATTAGTGAAAACTCATCACCAGAAAACTGTCATGTCTAAGATTAAAACTGACTATTTTATAGACATGGAAGCAAATTAACTGGTTATAAGGCAGCTAACAGTTGCGATAGGTAAGAATGACATGCTTCATGGTTAAAAAGAACAACTGCCGTAGATGTTCTTGGGAAACAATGTAGACTGCACATCTGGGCCTCCAAAATCCAAATCATCCCTAACTAACTCCACACAATGACTGTTTTTGCACTTTTTTGTCAGGCTTTCAGGTGGAAGGACCCAGGCACAGACCAGGGGGGTATTCAAGAAAGCAGGTTTAACAAACGCTGAGTCTAACCCTGAACTCTGAATTGATGAACGCTGAGATAGGAAACTCAGAGTTTTCGGTTCCAGAACAGCTGATCTGAGTTAGTTCAACCAACTCTGAGTATGTTCACTCTGAGTTAAGCGCGTGTGTGATGACTATGAAAAGCTATCATCAATGGAGCTCCGATACTATGATTCACCATGGCATCTGGCGAGAAAAAAAGGTTGTCCATTTTACCCCTCTGGAGTTAGAAATTGTGATACGTGCTTATGGCAGGTATGAGCACATTTTCAGAAAGAAAAAGCAACACAGCTGCAGCGCCAATGGAGAGACAATTGGCATGGGAGAGAATTGCTGCCCGAGTCAATGCATAAGTTTGAATGCAGTAATCTGTTCATTTAACTTTTAACCACACTTCCTTTTAATATTACAGGTGAAAAAGTGGTGGAATGTTATTGAATAAAATTGTATTTTCATTTAGGTGCAATCCCATGGGCACAAAGTGCACTTGGCAGCAGCTGAAAATGAAATATAAAGACATAGTTCAAACAGGTAAGACATATTTTGCTTAGGCCTATAGTCTCATGATTGTACCTCACTGGTTTTAATCATATTTGACATATTAAACAATGTAAATATCATTCAGTGGCTATATCAACTTGTAGTAGCTTTAACCCCCAACAGAATGCTGTTTTAACATACATAAATGTCCTCTCGCCTAATATCCTGCTTAGTAGATTAACAATTGAGTTCTAACAGCAAGAAGGCAGAATCCCGCAAAACGGGTGGAGGGCCACCACCACCACGTCTGACAGAGGCAGAAGAGCTGGCCCTGAGCCATAGCGCTGGGTGACCAGCGGCTGAAGGCATCCCTGGAGGGAGCTCATCCGAGCCAATGTGCGTGTGTATACTATATATATTCCTTTTTTGGGTTTTGCATTTTATCCCAACAGTCACTGATGGTGTCATCTGCCTTGCTGAGCCTCCTGCCACAACAGAACTCCTTGCAGTTGTTCTCAATACATCAGAGATTTTGCCAAATATAGTAGTTTAAAGTGTACTGAAACAGAATGCTCTTCATCACAGGATGATGATGATGATGAAGACACGTTGTCTGCTGCCACAGAGACGGATTCATAAACGCCTACAGAGGCATACTACGTCTGTTTAGTTCAGAAGTTTAGATATACTAGGTATACTTAATATTATATATGGTAGCTACTGATAGTTCTCTTCCCATTTAATTTTTTTACATTCTTGTGTGGAATTTTGAGTTTGAAATGTACATTGAAGTGATGAGAACAAATTATTAATGGAAAAACAACTTGCACATTCTTATCCTTTTTAACAGAGCATGACTGGGCATTACCAGGAGGAGGGTCCATCAACCTCCACAGCACAGATTAACACAGTGAGATGTTCATTAAATGCCAGGGTAATTCTGCATGTAGAATTGTAGAATTTAATGTCATCTTTGTTTTCCCAGTTACCAGTAAAGGTGTTGTACAAAATGCATCTCATGAAGAAAATGGCAAAAAATGAACTAGAAATGGTATACTTAGAGTGGCAGATTAGGAAGACAGATCTTGAAATTGAATTACTGGAACGCCGGTTAGAAGGTAAAGTATTTATTAGACAATGGTTTAGCAAGGCCATCTAACGCCAGCTGGGCCTCACCATGCCTGTTGGTCAGTAAACCAGACGTTACATACAGATTTTGTACTGACTACAGGAAGCTGAACAGCATCACTAAGCCTGACTCTTTCCCTCTTCCCCGGATGGAAGATTGTGTGGATTGTGTTGGGGCAGCCAAGTATGTGAGCAAGTTTGATCTACTTAATAGGTTACTATCAGGTCCCTTTATCTGCTCGTGCTGAAGAGATCTCGTCTTTTATTACACCGTCTGGTTTGTATTCGTACACTGTAATGAGTTTTGGCCTTAGGAACGTGCCTGCAACCTTCCAGCGTTTGATGAACCTTGTTGTTACTGGACTGGAAGGTTGTGCAGTTTATTTAGATGATGTTGTAGTATACAGCGATACATAGGAAGAACACATAGTACGCATCCGTGCATTGTTTCAGAGGTTGATAGATGCCTGTTTGACTGTAAATTTAGCCAAATGTGAGTTTGCGAGGGCCACTGTCACCTATTTAGGTAAAGTGGTTGGACAGGGGCAAGTACAGCCTGTGCATGCCAAGGTCCAGGCCATTGACTGTGGGGATGGTGGGTTACTATAGGAGCTTTTGTGAGAACTTTTCGACTGTGGTGGCTCCATTAACTGACCTTTTGAAAGGTAAGGCTAAATTTGAATGGTCTCCTGCCTGCCAGAAGGCCTTTGAGAACATCAAATTATTGTTGAGCACTGCACCGGTCCTGGCGGCTCCAGGATTGGATCAGCCTTTCCAGATCCAAGTGGATGCCAGCCAGGTAGGTGCAGGTGCAGTGTTGTTGCAAGCGTATGATAAAGGGGTAGATCGACCAGTGTCATTCTTTTCTCGGAAGTTTAATAAACACCAGGTGAATTCTTCAACAATAGAAAAGGAGGCCTTAGCTCTTATTTGGGCCCTTCAGTTTTTTGATGTTTATGTGGGTGGGGGTGTGCTTCCAGTAGTGGTCTATTCAGACCACAATCCCCTCACCTTTTTGCACTCTCTACAGAGTCCTAGCCAGCGCCTGATGTGTTGGGCGCTGTTCTTGCAGCCATACAACCTGGAGATAAGACATATCCGCGGTGTAGACAATGTGCTGGCCAATGCCCTGTCTCGTGCCCCAAGTGAGCTGGGGCACGAGCTTTGTTTTGTTTCTCTTTTCTCTTTCTCTTCTCTGTCTCTGGCAGGGGATTGCTGGGGGATGAGGTGTTTGGAGTTATGGGAGACTGCTATTCTGCTGCTGTGGTTCATGTTTGTCAGGCTCCCTTTAGATCCATCGGATGATTTACCGGACCTACTAAAGATAAGTGACTGATCTTGATATTGGATATATATGTATTAACTTTCTTTATTAAGTTTCTTTAATGTAATTGTTATGTGTGTTTGTATTATAGATTTACAGAAATCCTCTTTGCGGATTATCTGTCTTAAGGGGGGAGGTGTTACAGCCCTGCCCATTTTTTCCCTGTCCTTCCTGGCTTTTGTTTGTCTTGCAGGGTGGAGCTAGAGGGCAGGTGCAGGTAGTTCACCTGATTGGCCTGCTGGGACCATAAAAGGGCTACCTGGCTGATGTGTGGCGTTCCCTCTCTCCTTTCCAGCACGCATTGGACGTCTGCTTTGCTTTTGCGTTACCCTTTTGTGTCTTACTGCTACATTCATCTAGGACGCTATTTTAGTATTTGAGTATTAGTAAACTACTTTAATAAACTACTTTCTTTATAAATTATCCATGCGTGGTCTCCCATTTATGTTGCCTCACCAAACAAGCCTGGTGGGTGTAACAGTAGGTGCACGGTCACAGGTGAATTATGTTAATTGTTGGAACAATATAAAAATACTAATTGTTGTATTTGTAGGAAATAAAGAAGACCAAATGAAATGTGAATGATTTTTTTTTTATTTGACTGCTGGGGGTCATGGTAGCTTAATCTGTGAAGTGATTCCGGCAAATTATGTCTCAGACATAACTGTTCCATCCAGGACATCTGCAGGGTGGATGGGATGGTCTTCCTCAGGGTCGTTCATTTGTACGGCAGGGTGTTGCTCTCTTCTAATTGTGGCAATATTATGGAGAACAACACATGCCACAATAATACCACATGCCCTCTCTGGGGTTACCCTGAGTTTACGTAGACACTGAAACCGGGCTTTGAGCATGCCTATTGTCATCTTAACCCGGGCTCTAGTCCTGCAGTCTACACTGAAACACTTGGGGGCGCGGCTCAGGGTCAGGGTAAGGGGTCAACAGAGAGGGCTGGCATGGGTACCCTCTGTCACCAAGCAGGTGGCCATCAAACTCTTCTGTAATTATATAGTGGAAACATTTTAAGGGTGTTAAAAGAGGGAGACAAGGGAATGATATTTGTACAAAGCTTTACTTACCATGTGCAAATCTGTTGCTCAGGGTACACTCACAATACATTCGTGAGTCATGCACAGAGCCGGGCCACTTGGCTTCAACATTTGTGATCAAGTGTGCTGCAGAGCAGAGAATGAGAGATATTAGTTGCAGTATATTGTGATGTATTGTCTTTGTTATTGTAAGACATTAGTCAATGTACCTGCACATTAATGCTGTGGAAAGACTTCCTATTCACATAGTCTACTTCATTAACTGAAGGAGCAGTGTAGGGATATGTGTGCCATCGATGCAGCCTATAACATTGAGAAACCCTGCAACATAAAAACTAATTACTGATCCCAGTCTGAGGTCGCAGCAGAATGTCATGAACAGAATATAATTTAAAATATCGTCATTAACTTCAACTGAATGATTTCTACATCAGTCACCTGCAATCCTGTGGAATTCCTCTTTGATGGTCCTTAGAGGTTTGTGCCCAGGGAACACTACTAAAATGTGCAGTAGGCGTTTAAGTGCAAGAGACACTTTTCTTACGGCTCTACAAACAGTTGCTTTCCCAATATGTTCTCCGTTGCCAATGTTATAAAGGAAACTCCTGTTGGCAAAAAACGAAGAGCAACGTAAAGAATTTGCTCTGATCTGAGAGGACATCCGCGGTGTGTAATATTAGAGATGTAAGGCTGGAGAACGTTGTTCAGATAAATGATAGAGTGTGACGAAAAACGGTAACGTTCGATTAGTCATTAGGGAATGATCTAATTGGGGTCTCAAAATCCTCTCCCGACGTAAGGCTATGCAAATTAATTCAGCTTCAACATCAATTGGGTTAATGAGGAAAGGACACCCCATGTCCGACGGCTGCTTCAGGCTCAGTGGGAGGGAGGAGATAGGGAGAAACTCAGGGTTTGTTACAAAAAGCCTACCAGCCAGCAGGTTAGGTTCACAGAGTCAGTTACCATGGTAACTGACTCAGAGTTTGAGTTACCTCTCTTTCTGGAATGGAAAACACAGAGTTTCTCTCATCTCAGGGTTAACGAACTCAGAGTTTTCACTAGACCTGCTTTCTGGAATAACCCCCTGAATGTCTTCATTCTGGGCATGACGTTCCATGCTGATGCTGTAATCTCATATCTATTTCAGAGCACTTATCTGTAACAGCATCTACGTGAGGCCTGTGTTCACAAATTTAGCATTGCATTTTCATTTGCAAAAAAATGGCTATTTTCTCATTTAGCTCATAACTATTTAGTGACTGTTTAGTCATATTTCAGGAAACTATTTATTTACATGTTTCCATAAATGTATACAGGTATAAAGATTTAAGGATGCATGTACAATGGACCACTATTTTCCACATAATGTCATGGTACATATTATTCCAGTTATGATACAGTATGGCACTATATAATGATAGATTAAATCTAACTGAACAGCTCTATCCCTTAAATGAAGCAGTATCTAATAACAAACACTCATCACGGAGATGATAGGACTGTCACTGTAAAATGACTTAAACTGTTTTAGCTCAAAGTTAGCCATTATTTCAGCAATTTTCCTCAGCAGAATTACCATTCATCAGTTAGTCCTCAGTACAACTGGGCCTGTCCTCTGTCCCATGGCTCCCTGTGGCCTCCTTCTGATTCTATAAACAGAGGGCTTGACAGATTGCAATAGGTGCTTCATAGGGGCAGACTCCCTTCACAGAGGCTGTCTCCTGTCCAATCAGGTGGAACGCTTCTTACGCACATGGTCAGACTACCCCAAAATAACCTGGGTCCAGCATGCTGACAAATGCTGCCCAAGCTGCTGCTGTCATACGTCCCTTAGACTCAAAGGTTACCTATCGGCAGGAGGAAAAGGAAACCTGGGCTTTAGCTTCACTCCCCTCTTTCCCTCAAGGCCCGGAGCTTTGGAAGCATTGTCTCTAACCTTTGTTGCTCATTGTGGACTGCTAATTCTGGACGGGTACTTCTTGGTTTATCAGAAGGTAAAATGCCCTGCTACAGAAGTTCACAGCCTCCTTTTGCAGGTTGCTTGGGTTAAAACAACTGAAGTGGCATTGATCTATCAAACATGCAGCCAATTGGAAGTTTGCATGAAATTAAATGCTTGTTTATACAGCTATTATTATCCCTTTGACAGATTCCAGCAGTGAAAGCAGAACACTTGTGCTGAGTTTATTTAGATGAGAAAAATTCCTGTTGAGGTCTGTGTCTGTTACTCCATACATAACAGAGGAGGGGTGCAATGTGTTCCTGCTGGAGAGTGATTTTCTGCTGTTATTTCCCTAACAGACAGTACTGAACAGAAGCATATGAATCTGGGATTGTTTAATTTTACTTATTCTGGGGGAACAAATACCTTCAGAAGGTAAATGATGAGATAGATTGCTTATTTTTCTCTTTCTTGTAAAATGACTCCCCTTACTATATTTAGCTGTGGCTTGGGGCTTGGAGGCGGTGCGTGCAGGATTAATGTACGCAGCAGCTGCAGTAACAGGTCTGCTGGAGGGCCAGTGCTGGCTTTCTAACTGCTGTGATTTGAGTGTCAGTAGCATCTGTGTGTGCTATCCCATTTCTGTATTCAGTAACAACCCTAAGCCACTAAGCAAAGCACATCTCAAATTTGCATATGTAAGAGAATATCTTTTCTTAAACATAATAAATGTTCGTAAATTAAAATAAGTTTTAAACTTTGCTTAAGGACTGAATCAGTGTAAGTAATTAAAGCATACAGTTTTCATAAACAGATGAATACTGTGAACAGCTCTATGCAAAAATGGGGATATGGAGTGATTTGTGATATGCAAGTTTATTGAATGATAACATTGTTTTTTAATATCCCAAATGTTTTTAGGATATTGAAAAAGGGGAATAATATCTGGTTAATTATAGTTTCAGTTTTAGGGGCTGTGATGTTTGTGTCTTGTGCAACACAACATTGTTGAAGTAAAAAAAAAATCACTGCTATTAAGGGACCATATTTAAGTGACTTTCTCAGTAATGGCAAAGTCACCAAGAATATATTTAACTGAAAATAATTCAGCCCTAATCTCTTCCTTTCATGTTTTGTCCCACTCATTGACCTACAATAACTGATTGGACAAATATAACCCTGAATGTTGAACTTTAATTCTAGAAAAAAACTTTGAACATAAGGACTTATATACTCTTTCGTAGAATACATATTTTTGTCAATTAATCAAAAGGCACTGAATGCTATTAGCACTTTAGACATTGTACCTTAATTTCCTGCAGGATGCAAGAGAAAAACTTGGAACCAGCATCATTATCTCAGCTGTTAAGAGAGAGCTACCTGGCTGAGACAAGACCTCACCACAAGCACAGTGAGATGAGCCACATGGATACCTCACCGTGTCACTTGGTGTATGGGACTCATGCCGGAAAGTCAGAAGACATTGGAGGACAAGATGATTTCCCAGACCTCTCTGCCTTTCTAAGTCAAGAGGAATTGCACAAAAGTGTCAGCCTGGCACAGCAAGCCATTGATCAAGGTCCACAAGAAGAAAGAGAGGAGGAAAACCGCCACAGTGTACAGATTACTGCCATTAACCCTGCATCTGAAAAAAAGAAGTTCCCACTGTCTCAACCATTACCATCAGACAGGCAAACACCTCAACCTGTCCCCAAGGAAAATGTTATGAGGAGCAGCAGAAGTCCAAAGGAACCTCATAGAGATTTTCAAAGACAAATCAGAAACACCCCATATGGACCTGAGACTCAATCCAAGAAGGAATTCCTTAACAAGGCAGCTGATTTCATAGAAGAACTGTCTTCTCTTTTTAAAGCAAACAGCTCCAAGAGGATAAGGCCAAGGGCTTGCAAAGCTCACAGGAGCAGATACCAAGCAAAAACTCAGTCAGACAGTGCAGTTTTTGCTCTCAGCACAGATGACAGGGAAAGACCCATTCCCTCCTATTCAAATCAGCAGGATGTACAAAGCGATGATGGTTTGGAGGCAGCAGAGTTGTGTGCAGAAAAGGACAGTGTTGCTGTAGAGGGCTGTGACCCAGGAGTGGTAGAAGGCTGTGCTTCACAACCAGAGCAACTTGAACAGCCTGTGATGGAGCCACCACGCTTCATTCAAAAACTGAAAAGCAGAGAGGTCCCAGAAGGCAGCAAAGTGCAGCTCGATTGTATTGTGAGAGGATTTCCTGTCCCGGAAGTTAGGTAAGATCGAGGATAATGGTTTAGTCATACTGTGTCAGTTTTTCTTTTGCTGTAATCCATTAGTAGTAGCTGCATTTACCTTACTTTGCACTCCTGTTTTTGTAGAGACATTTCAAACAAAGCAATGTGGGAAAAATGCAGAAAGACAGCAATCACCATTTCGTTACAATGAAATCAGTGGCTCATCTTTATCGAATATTTCAGTATTGAGAAATCAAATCAGAAATGACCAAATGGGACAATTCTCATTATGAGGTACTATACAAGGATAAGTTAGATGAAAGGTTTAGTGTTGATTGCTCCAATACAAATATCATTATATAATATGTGATAATGCCAGAAAACCAAATTTCACAGCTCCTGCTGGTCACAAGGAACCAAGTACGGTTGCAGCAGGTGAGTGTTGAGGGGCAGGCAGAGGGCAGTACATTTCTAATACAATGTGATGGCGAAATAGAGAGGGTTTTTAGGTTATTTCATGTAAAACAACTGAGAAGAAGGACATAACTCAGGTATGAAAATATATTTGACAGTGTCTGGAGGACTGTGAAAATATGTAAAAATACAAATTAAAAATGGTCACCACCTATTATATGAAATTTGTAATTAGGCTTTTGTTTTTGGTTAAAACTACATCCCTTTGTGTGTTAGTCACAAATAAAATCTAGATCTAGGAAAATCAGGGTTCCCATGTTCAGTTCATTTACATGCAAGCTTTCCTCACAGAAATGTTCTATGGCTAAATACTTGCTCTTTAAAATGGTGGGTAAATAGAAAATGGTCTGTGGCATGAAAAATAAAAGCATTGGATGTTATGGGTGGATGACTGGAATGCTGAATTTAGTGTTTCTTTATTGAATAGGCTATTGAAGTTCCTGACACTGGCGAGGGAGCTCTTTACAGTTTGCCGATGCTTTAGGTGTTAATGAAAAACAACTGAACATGCTCCTTTGGTTAGCTTCCTAAATTTTACTCTTGTTTGGCTAAATGGCTAGCTAGCTATGTTGGTACAGTAATTACATATACATAATTTTCCATGTTAGCTAAGGTTATATTTTTCCCAAAAGAGAAATGACATAATTCAATGTTTTTTGCTTATTGTTCAGCAGGGTATGGATGACTTGATTGCACCTAATCTGTGATAAATATTCTTTAATATTTAAAAACAGTGTTTTCACTTTACAGTGTTGATACACCTACCTTTGGATTTATATTGTCCTTTCCCAATCTCATATACATAGTTTGGGGTTTAGCATGTACAGAGAATATATATAGAGGAGAGCACATCCACATGCACATTCTCAAATTGTACAGAATTTCTAACACGATCGAATTTTTGCCCTTAGTCAGAGGTTGAGGCTTCCAGCTAATTGTTGTGTGTATGTCTTTTTTTTTCAAGCCAATCACATTGGCAGTTGATCTGCCTGGGCCTGCAGCATTGGCTTCCAGCATTAATTCAAGCATGAAGGACTACAGTAGGTTTAAATAATGAATTGGAATACAGACTGAGTACATGGTTAGATGGTGAAAAGCATGCTGGGTGAGTAGAGCAACAGGGAGAGAGAGACAGAACCAGAGAGGGCAGATGTGAATTTCACTGTGACAGGGAGAGCACAGGGACTTTGTGTATCAGCCTCTGATTCTACAGCCATAAGATGACAGATGTCAGCCACAACATTTAACATCACATTTAAGATGACAGGTTGAGAAAGGAGGATCTTGGTATACCCTGTACTGTGATGACATATCAGGACATATTCCGGTTTGGTCATAATGAAAGTGTAGAATTATGTAAGGGCTTATAGAACAAATCATGAATAAAATACATGTAACAAAAATATTGCATGGTAATCTTACCAGACTTTTTGACAATATTGTGTTGCACTCATATGAAATGGTGGTCCTAAGCATTTTCATACGCTAGCTGATAACTTTGAAAACTGACAGTTTGCTGGCCAGCTATCTATCTTGGAAATAAAGTTTACAATGGATAACACTGGTTTGCTAACTAAATTATTTTATTTTCGGTTACCTTGGTAATAACATGCACATAACATGTACTGCATCCCTGACCTGATAGATTCACCATTTACAGACTACAAAGGCATCATGATAGCCCTCACAAGCTCCCTCATTGAAACAATATTGTCAGCATTCTCCTCTATTACACTACATGAATTCAAATGCATAGTATCATTCTAAGCCATAACATATAGTACCAAAATAAAGGATAAACACAAAACAATTTAAGCAGACACAGACACTCGCGTCAAGGTACTCACATATACTAAATACTCATTCTGTATGTCAGTAGAAACATAACCAAAACAGGTCTACCCTTAAATTGGTGACATCAAAATGAAGACCCCCAAAGCCAGTCTACCTAATTGTTATTAAATTATTTTGTACAACTTTATCTCAAATGCTGAAAATGTCAGCACGCGAGACAGCTTCTCTCTTTATGCCATGTACTGCGGTTGAAAAACTACCCTCCAGATTTAATATGGCCGTGCTTGCTTATATGTTACTTGGAGCTTCACATCTCTGCCTTTTAAAGTCCAAAGTTAGAAAAGAGCATATAGTAAAGACCCACACTTACATTGTTGTAATACCTCAACATGTATGCACCTTTTCTACACTCGAAATTTTAAAGCTCATGTCAAATGCCAAACTGTGAGGGAATATGCCATCTTTGCTTTTAATGTAATTCACCACAGCTGAGATAATAAACAGCTTTATTTGTTTCCTTGCTGCTTTATACTTACTAACATTATCAAATAAATATCAAATAAATATATAGATCAACATTTACATTACAGCAAAACCACTACATGTCTGTACTGTTTGGCATCCTGCAAAACCATCCAAGAAAAAGCACGAACATAGCCATCTCTGTGACCTCTGAGATCACAGCTGATAAATTATAGCAGTTAACTTATAATTATCTTGTAATAATTATCTACTGTCTATCTATCTATCTAATTATCTACTATCTTTGTCTTCCCCCTGTACTTGTCAATGCTTGCACTGAAATCACTAATTTTAATACATAACCTTAGTAACATTTTCATTATTGTTAGTATTTTGCGTATTGTTATTATTTTGAGTCTTTTCAAAATTCTGCACTTGGATATAATGCAAAATTTGAAATAACTCATTCTCTTCAGATGGTAAGATGAAAAACTTTAGGTAAACAGTGAACCATGCCAGTTTACTGCCAAATGAAACAATTTTTGTGTATGAAAGGGTGTTTTTTTCATTCCAGAGTGTACAATGCAGTAGCACACTGAGTCATATTGTATTATATTTAGACTGTTACAAATGTGAAATCTTAGATGCAGTTGCTTGTCATCACATTATAAAATGATACCTTTCATAGACTAAATTAGACTGCGTGTTGTGATATCTTAAAAATACATTGTGGACCCATGTGGATGATAGAAATAAAATTATTGGCCAGGCTGGTGAAATGCAGGCCAGAGTATGAAACAGTCCTAGGGATGATTTGTTTTTAAACCAGGAATTATTTTCATGAGCAACAGAATTAACTATTTCTAGTCTGAATCCTAGACATTGCAGACTAATGTCAGTTTTGTTTACATGCCAGCAGTGTAGTGTAGTGGTAAGGAGCATGGTTTGTAACCAAAAGGTCGCTGGTTCCCAGTTTGAGCGCTGCTGTTGTACCCAAGGGCAAAGTACTTAACCAACAATTGCCACAGTAATTGTCCAGCTATATAAGTGGATAAGCTGTAATTTGCTCTGGATAAGAGGGTCAGCTAAATGACAATAATGTAATAGGCCATTTTTGTTCATGGGACCTGAACAACAGCAGACACTAACACTGAGCCTTAGTGAGAACCCATAAATATGTGCAGGTCAAACTCAAACCATGATCTGAAGTGGGAGCATTATGTCTGTCCTTTAAGTCTAATTTAATTTAATATGATATTAGCTATGAAATCACACATAGTGTATGTATGCAAATGTACAGTATGTCTTGATTGGCTTCAAGATGCTTCATGAAGTTGCAGTTCTTAACATATTTGCTCTGCTCCACAACCTCTAGTCACCTCTTCCATCCCTTTTCCATCTTCTTGGTCACACCTTTTGTTAATCTGACCCCCAGTGGTAGAATGAGCTCCCCACAACAGTCAGAACTGCTAATTATTATTATAACCATATTCTGGACTGAAAACTCAAACTGCATCTTTGTTCACATAAACACTTAAGTCTAACCATTCACGCTGTATCCTCAAAAACATTTGTGATATTCTCACACTTCCTCTTCCACTTGCTGTGGAACTTAACAGAATATGACATGCTATGTAATGACTCCTCAGCAATTGTGACACTTAAAATTTAGTATTAATTTAAATCTAAATCAACAATCTTGTTAAAATTTCAATGACAACATTTAACATTACAGATACATCACTGGATTAATAATAATACCTTACTGCATAATTTTGCATAAATCCATATCAAAGTTTCAAATAAAGAAATCAAATAGAAAACAAATAGAAGTGAAATTAAGGGATTCCAATTAGGGAATATCATATTAAAATTAGTGCTGTCAATTGAATAAAAAATGTAATAATTTTAGTTGAATAAGATTACTTGAAACAGTGTGAACTTATGTGACATGACTTCAGCCAACCAGTTCATAAAGTCTACTTTTCTTTGAACCAGTTGCTCAGGCAGACTAGCTTGTTGACATTTTCAGATGACAGAGCTGACCTCTTCTTCTGCACAATGTGGCCTGCCAAAGAAAACAGTCTCTCACATGGCACTGCTGAGGCAGGTGTAGCCAAGTACCTTTGTGCAATATGGGCCAGCTTACCATGGGCACCTGTGTGTGCCGACCACCACTGTAGTGGACATGCCTCTATGCTGACACTGGGCTCTGCCCTATACCTGTCTAGAGTTTTGTCTGTGGACAGTGCCTCATCATCAGACTCTGACTCCATCAGTAGGAGGGCCATCTTCTTCTTAGGTGGCTCTGGTTCCATTTCCTCTCTGGAGGGCTGTGATGCAGGTTCTCTGTCCTTCAGCATCTCACTCAGCTTTTGCCACACCTCTTCACTCTCTGCTCTGGGCAGGCACCTGAGGTCCTTGAATCTGGGATCTAGAGCTGTTGCTACCTTTAGCCATGACAGGTTTGTGTTCTCCTTTCGTCTGTTGAGGTCCTCTGTAAATGCAGCCTTGAAGCGCACTATATAGGCAGGGTCAACATCTGAGACCTCCATTGTACGCAAGAGGTGGCAGAGTGCAGGCAGCACCACAGAGCAGGACACATATTTGTCACCACCCAGGAGTGACATACCTACAAACACACAAGACCAGCATAATTAATCACTTTTCATTCAGTTAACGCCCATTTAGGGGACAGGCCTAAAATTATTTCTAAAATACAATAACAAAGTGACTATTATATTAATTGTATTAAATGGCTAGTGCATACTTCAGCAAAATGCCTTTCCTCTGTTTTCACCACACCTAACGCGAACGAGTGCAGTTGCCATTTGTCATCGATTAGGTGTGCTGCTACACCAAGGTAGGTATGGTTGCTTACTGATGTCCAGTGATCTCCAGTCAGTGCAATAAATATAGCTTGTGCCAACTGCTCCGCTTTCGTTGCCTTTTCACTGCCATACAATTCATGAATTCCTGTGACAATAGTTCCCCTCGAAGGTGGCTTGTATGATAGGTCATCTGAGGCGATCTGGAAAATGCTTTGAAGCCCTTGGTCTTCAACAGTGTTCATGAGCCTGCAGTCCATGGTGATCCATTTAGCGATTGCATTATTTAGCTTAGTTGCTGTCGCTTTGTTGACAGACTTGCCCGACTGCACTCTGCCAGTGTAGTTTGACAAACACAGCTTGATCCTGTCTCAGTGCTAGCATCTTTGCTAACATCAGCAAAGATGTGCTTTGCCCGAAGATGGTACTTCAGACTTCTTGTACTTCGGTGAAACTTCCATCTGGAAGCTTTTTAAAATGAAATTTGCCATTCAGCACACTGGGGGATATCTCTTCAGTCTTTGTGTTTCGTGTGTTTGCCACACCTTTCAGTAATTCAGCCAGGTAAAAATCCATGCTGGAATTATGGGAGGAAGTTGGGGTCAAACTTGATAATATGATTAATTTGCGTCAAAAAAATTAACACGTTAAGGTTTCCAGATTAATCGCGAGTGTTAACATGTTAACATTGACAGCCCTAATTAAAACACTACAAAATTTCTTTTTATTTTGAAAGAAACTGAAAGGACTTAGGTTTGTTCTCTCTGTAGCCCAGTAGAAGTGCTGTCTTACAGAGGCTAGGAAACCAAGGCCGCTCTGGTGTTTTTCAGAGAGGCACAGAGGAGAAGTCTGTATGTCAGACAAGTGAAAAGCATTGGCAGCTGGAGCCAGGCAAGCGGCAACCGCAGCATTGGATCACCCTGAGGCCAGCGAACAGCGCTGCAGTGCATTGGTACCCACTTAATACACCACTCCTCATGTGGGCTGCTATACCACAGTGAAATTAAGGATGGAGTATGACAAACACTGATTCACTCTAGAAGAAAGAGGAGTAAATCAGCTGCAACAGCTGTCCTTGGCTTTAGTTGGAGTGCATTCTTTCTGGACATGACAGACAAGCACAGTAGTTAACACCAAAGGTTATAATGAAAGATGGGTGGTGCTCAAAGATGTTGAAGACTTCAGTCCTCTTGGGTGCATTCGCGTTTGTGTGCTGAATGTGGACCTTGCTCTTCCTCATAATATAAGAAAAGGCCTTTTTAATAATAAACCTCAAGCCATGGCATTTCTCAAAAATAGATGTATGGTAAGTGATCTTAATTACATTACCTTAGTGTTGTTTATTTGTTATACTTGTTTGTAATATTATGCCACATTCCTTCTTTGACTGTATAGTTTATAGTATGGCTAATTTGTAATCAAGGGAGTGGTATGAACTACATTACAGGTTCAAGCAGCTTTTTTCCAGTTCTAACCTATTGTGGCAGAGAATACATAGTTACTGTTATAACCTCTGTATAACTTCTGAATACCAATGTTCATAAGAAGCCGAGAGTATACTGCAATATGGCTTTTCAGCTTACTTTGTTTGTTAGATGGTTAGTACAACAAACAATTGTACATGCAAATATTCCTGCAAAAGAAACAACTAATTTACAGGGACTGTTCATACTGTTAAAAAACAAATTACAACTTAACTTGTATAACTCAATTTTGAACAAGCTAAAAAACAGATGTCCACTTTAGTTGTTGGCTTTTCATTTGACTAAATATATATTTAACTCTAAATATTAATGTTAGAACCTGATATCAGTTCATAGTTAATTGGTAGTAATGTATTTATCAAATGTTGTATAAATATCATATAAATAGGTGCTTAAAAATGACAGGATAAAATCTGCATGCTACTGATTTGTACAACATGACAGGTCTCACTTAAGGCAAGGCCAACACTATGAAAATGAGAACCCTTCATTAGACATTGTGATGCCCTCAATTTTCATGTGGTTCAGTAACAACTACCATGGTGTGTCTTTGAGGTGCCAGTCTTCATCATTGAAATTATGTACTGCAGTTTATTAGCAATGTATTTGTGTGTTTGGGTCACTTAAAACAATGCACAGCTCAAAAAATTGTCTTATTTATTGTCTTCATGTCTCCCAGCACATAAATGTGAGTGACAAGGGCTGGATTGCATTGTTTAGTTTGTGCTAAAATGCAGTAAAACACTGTTTTCATCTAAACACAATGGTAAATCAAATCCAGTAAAATTAGGCTTATACACTACAAAAGTCTGCATCAGTACTTCTACAACATGACATATTATGAGAGAAATAACATGAAGGAAATAGCATGCAATGAATATATGGAGGAGACATCAACATATGAATAATATAGGAATACATATATATGAGAAAACTAACTTTTGTAGAATCTGTAAGACTCTTGCTTTTGTCAAATGTTGTTTTTGGCATTAGACAGAGGTGGAAAACCCTGGCTTCAGAAAATAAAAGTCCTGCCATGTATTTGTTCTAGCCATTCACTAAACAAGGTGATTTCCTGGCTGAAGAGTTATGCTAATTAAATTCAGCTCATATCGTGCATGGGTGGAACAAATATGTGGCAGGACTTTTACTGTCTGAAGCCGGGGTTTTCCACCTCTGGCATTAGAACTGCACATAAGACACATTAATCAGTAAAAATACAATACATATAAAGGTGAAATACAACTATACAGTCAAATTGGGTATGTAGACCAATCAAAATAGAGAGTGCCAAGAGAAAAGGACCACAGCTCCCACTGCTGACACTATCTGCTTTGCCTATGTATAGGAGAGAACACTGTATTCGTACATTAATTCCTGGTTGCATTCAAACCACAGAATTCAAGTTAGAATTGTGTCTGCCTGGAGTGTGGAGCTTTAGTATGGTATGCACCACAGTGTGGACTCCTTTTGGCCCAAGTTGTGGGGCATCTTTCCTTATGATGAAAACAACGACAGCTGCAGGACCAAGAGGGAAAAGCAATGTTGTACTGCTAATGCTTTCAAATTAGACTGTTACGCATGAGGAATGTAACTCAACACTTATCCATACCTAGGCAGAATGGTCCTGAAATATCAGATGCAGTGGGGCAATCTGAGTCACAGCTCGCTGTGTGCTGTCTTAGTCACACATAAGCTATAGATGTTGGGGGGGGGGCTTTGATAAAGACCTCAAAGGCGAAAGCATGTTTCACAACATTATAATAATGTGAGAGTTTTACAAATGTGCTGGTATGATTTTTCTTTTGATCCAGCAACAGAACTAGTGGAATTAATTGATTTTCATGTGTTATTACACTTTTCAGCAGGGTTAAACCAAGATCTCTCTTGACATTTTAGTATGTCATCGACATCTATTTGAGGTTTTAAATCTGAGGTTAGTAGGTTAAAATTTCATTAAGCATGAATTATTGTTTTATTCTAATTCTAATTTTCAGAGGGGTGTGGTCATTGGATACACACAATCAATTTACAAAACATGAAGTATGTCTTCTTATATGGATAAGGATATTGACTTTGAATTGTGTTCCTCTGTAACGAAAAGAAACATGCTGATGTACATGGAAACAGTGCATCACTACCAAGGTGAAGCATAAAGTACAAAGAAACATCATCTGTAACTGACAAACCCATGCATGTGAAGACCCAAAAAGCTGTCTATATACACTGAATACTTCATGATACCTTTCTTAATGAATAGAACAAAGACCAGCACCAAATTTACAATAAAACTGGCAGAAGACCA
This sequence comes from Megalops cyprinoides, assembly GCF_013368585.1. Taxonomy (NCBI): domain Eukaryota; kingdom Metazoa; phylum Chordata; class Actinopteri; order Elopiformes; family Megalopidae; genus Megalops; species Megalops cyprinoides. Next base: position 32,568,646 of record NC_050597.1, read on the forward strand.
AAAGTGTCCATCCATCAACTATTGGCAGATCATTCCTAAGCACAGCTTTTTACAGCCAGGCTTCAGCAGGCTGCCCTTGTCTCTCATTGCAGGTTACTATAGCAATATCATGAGTACTGTCATAGTGACTGTGAATGGCACTGACAGCTGGTGGTGTGTGTGTGTGTGGGGGGGGGGGGGGGGGGGGGGGGCACTGGACTGAGTCTGTGTCAGTGTGCCTGACAGAGCTATATTTAGACTGATTTGTACTGGCCCATGGTGAGGTTTTATTAAAACATATGTTTTGGGTTTGACCTATACAACTATAGTTAAATGTAAAAAACTTGCAATGCAATTAAAGCTGGCCATCATGAGGCTGAAAAATCAGGATGAATCAATCAGCAACACAGTCAAAACAGTAGGCATTTTAAATAGTGATGACCCCCTCCCCTAAAAATGGTTCAACAGAATCTTCAGGATAGATGTGTTAAACAATACTATACACAGAAAACTGCACTAGCAGAACGTGAGAGGGTACGCTGCGAGATTCAAAACACTAGGAACTCTCAAGAATGGAATGGCCACGTTACAGTTTTATAAAATGTACCTCAGAGAGCCCGTGGAGTTCTGAAACAAAGTAACTTATTCCAGAGTGATCGAAAGAGGAAAGTTTTGAAAAAAAGGAACTGGAACATGGTGAAACATGGTGGAAACAGTGTTATGGCTTTGACATGTATGGTTTACACTGGAATTGGATCTGTCTTCTTAGATGCAGCAGCATGAATTCTGAAGCATAGCAAACATCACGTTTGCTCAGTTACAACCAAATTCCTCCCAAATTAATGGATAGTGTCTTATCATGCAGCAGGAAAATGACTCCAAACACACTACCATAGCAACCAAGGAGTTTTTCATGGAGAAAAAGGGAAACATTCTTTACTGGCCAAAGCAATCACCTAATCTGAATCTAACTGAGCATGCATTTCACATGCTAAAGGCAAAAAGCCCCCAACACAAGCAAGAAGCGAAGATGTCTACAGTACAGATCTGGAAGAGCATCACCAGGGGTTACACCAAGTGTCTGGTGACATCTGTTGGTTGTAGACTTCAGGCAGTCATTGCATGCAAAAAATGCAACTAAGTACTAAACATGACCACATTATTGAACTATAATGTTAATCTGTCCAAATACTCGCGGTACCCTGCAATGGAAGGGGCCATGCACATAATGTGCTGTAATGTTTAAACTGTTTATCCAATATGGATGAAAATGCCCCCACAATAAAAAATGTCAGCCTGCATTAAGCTCATAGTCACTGTATTGTTTCAAATCCAAATAGCTGGAGTACAGGGCCAAATAAACAAAAACTGTGCCATTGTCCAAATAGAATATAGCATATAAACATTGCAACTGTTCTAAACTGGTATTTACATTTGTCTTTGTAACTTTGTTGAAAATAACTGCCCAAATCTGCATGCCTGCCCTTTTAAAATTATTCTTAGCTGAAGATAGTGCTGTTTAAAAGTGAATGTTTCAGCCAAAAATGTATTTAAGAAATCATACAGATGGCAGCACATGTGTTAGGCAGGTTTTGTGTGTTTCAGCTCATCATTTCCTGTTGCTTAAGCATTATGTAAAAATACAGAATTAATACATAATAGTGCAGAAGTTAGTGGTTTACATTACAAAAACGTTCCTTGTTAAATTTTTCAAATACATTAAAATTACAGCATAATCCACAATGGCGGCCAACCCATGTGATAATTCACTGAGCAGATGATTCCTTTTGCCATATACAATGTTATTAATGCTGACATATTTCAAAGAAGGTTTATAGGATTCATGTTATTTGAACTATGTATAGGACATTTGATCTAGGCCTGGAAGTCATACTGAGTTTTTTTTTTTTTTTTTTTTACAGTTTTCTCATGCAAATACTGATGATAGGGCTGTCCAAAGATTATGCATACCATATTTCACACAGATGAGCACAGTGGTTCATGAGATGATTTCTGAGTAAATGAAATGAAAAGTAAATGTAAGAATTCCTTTCTTCTGTTTTTGGTGGCCATATTCATGATGATAAGTGTTTTGATATCATTTAATACTAATAAGCATTCAGAATCAGTAATTCTGATATGGCCCAAGTCAACTGACTGTAGTTACAGGGGTCTGTGCCCATGCCCGTAACCAGCTATGAGGTCAGTAATTTTTTTAGAGCTAAAAATAAAATTTGAAGCTAAATACAACTGGATAAAAAATTAGTGGTTGAAAATTTCTCCTCCGAGATGAGTGCATGCTTAATTCAGTTTAGAATTGTTATTTAGTGTCCGCTGTGTGTGAGAGTTGTGAGAGTGAGAGAGGGCGCAAGTGCAGCCCCTTGCATCATCAGCACTTCTACTGACAGCAGCAATTGGAATTTACGCATGTTGGCAGCAGCAGGTGGCTTGTGTGTGAACTGGCAGCATACCATTCTTTAAGAAAAAGCAATGATTGTTATGCCATTATCTGTATGAAAAGTTCAAAACAGTAACCTAGTACAGCGTACAGTAAAGGCAATTGTATGAAACATGTTAAATATGCGTACTCTGGCCATGATGAAGGCTAGGCTATTTCTTTCATATTAAAAGGCTAGCTAACGTTTCACACAACGCCACTGATTAAAAAACAGCTTATGTAGGCGACGGTGTCAATAATAGTAGGCCTATGAAACATTTCAAAGGCAAATTTGGAAATGAATATAAGTCTGACGTTAGCTTGAAATGCTGTTACTCTCTATTTTTCTTTTATTTTTATAGCTACCTAAGGTTACAAATAACCTTAGCTTAATTATCATGCTTCAAACTGTAGACCTATGTATTTTGATTCTCTAGATAATGTTCTTACGAATGTAATGTTTATATGTGTAATTTTGACAAAACCTAAACACCCCCCCCCCCCCCCAGACAACAACATAATAACAAGGTCCAGCATGCCTTAACCATCTCTTTAGACTAAAATTTCAACATTTCAACTCCAATCATGACCTCATTTTCTTTGGAGAAAATGTATCAAGACAATTTCCCCATAAGTATTTACACACTTTATTGTACTGCATGCTGCATATTGTAAGCTCATTATAATCATGCTGACTTATTTGATCCCGTTATGGGTCCTTTGCTGGTTTAAGGTGTATGTCACACCTGTTATGTGAATCACTGGTACAACAAATTGACAGTAAAAATTAAATATATTGATCACCAACATCACTGTTGAGATTGTTTTTGTGCCAAAAGACAATGCACTACTGTGTGACCTGTAAAATGAGAAAACTGCCATTGCATTAAATTATTGTTCTGTTAACATACTCTTCCTCCTCTGCTTCTTCTTTTCTTGTTCCATCCAATTTTCTATACCTAACTCCTCCTACAGCTTGCCACTTGGCCAATATCTTCCTCTAGTACAGGATTGTGTTTCTTGAGCTTCCTGTGTCAATGCCTAAAATATTTAATGATAGTAGATATTCCTGATTCCTGATAGTAGATATTCCTTTACTAACATGGATAAAATGTTCCAAATTTGATTATTCTAACACTTGAACAAATTCTTGAGCAAAGCCTGTTGCTACTACTATGCTTTTTCAAGCCAATTTACAGTTTGTCCTCAAATTTTCCTTTCTAGTTTCTGTTGTCTTCCCAGATTGTGTAAATATGTGCTTTGTTTTGTTAGGAGCCTAGTGGCAGAGTGTTGCATATATACAGGGCATTTAAACTAAAGGGGAATAAAGGGAGTGACAGCAGCTCCAGCCCAACGCATAAGCGAACTAAGCACCTGTTTAGGGCACCCGTGGCCACTAGAGGGCCCCCAAGAGTGCTTGAATAAGCATTGGTATGATGTAAGCAACACAGCTACAACTAATAAAATTGATAATGGATGTGTTAGATTTACAGTAGGTGTGCGAATGATCAAGCATTGACAATAGTCAATAGTATTGGCGGCACCAAGGCCGTGGGGGCCCCCCAAATCAAATTCTGTTTAGGGCCTCATAAGGGCTTGGGCCAGCCCTGAAGAATTGAAGGAGTGGATTATTGATCATAATTGAAGGAGTGGATTATCCTTCAGAGACAGAAATTTCCCAATTACGGGAAATGATGCTCCCAAATGGGAAGTGCCAGCACTATTAACTAGAAATTATGGGTGTGTCCTAAATGGTATTTTCACTCACTTGGGCTAAGCACTTTCCCTCAGAATATTGCATAGTCACATTAATTTTCACTTGCCCTTAACTGTGCCCTTCCACAGAATTTGTTCATCCAGGATTTGTTTTTTTCCCATACCCCAGGGTGTACATCTGTGCAATGCCTCTGTTTGGGAATTTTATCAGAGTTCCATTTAATTGCAGCACAGAAAAACTCCCTGTTTCTAATCAAATTTACCATAGCAGATGGTGAATTTTACTGCATAAATGAACTCACATAAATAAGATATTTCCATACCCATATTTTCATACCCAATCATGAAATAATCATTTAATCAAGCCAAATGATTGCAGACCATTTTAGGGAAATTACTGAAACTGGATTGCTGAATTTGAAGGCTCATGTTAATCTGAATCACAGTATCAGTCAAGAGTTTGAAAAAAAAAATATTTTAAATCTCAGATGGATTTACAGTGGTTGCCTTATATAAATTTTTAAATTATAGGGTAGTCTTAGCTGGAAGACCATAAATTACAGGGAGTGGGATTCTTATGTTTAAAGTAATGTTTCTGCCTGAAAAGGAGTAAAATATTACAATACAGTTTAATATTAAGATACAGAGATATATATATAGTTCTGCCTACCGTCATGTCAAATACATGTACTTAAATTTTTTGAATAATAAACAGTGCTGTGACACAAATGATCTGACATAAACAGTCAGATTTATCAAGGATTGCCTTTAGGGGTGCTAACGAGCAGGAGTGCTGGGCATTGTGGGTGACACTATTGCACTGAATGTGGTTCGTTTAAGCACGTGTGGTAATGAGCGCTGCAAATAAATGCTGCAGTTCAGTTAGAACCCTCTAATAATAAAAGTACCTATTGCAAGTTTCCAGACCAGTGAGAATCACCACAAACCAGAATCACCAAACAAGAATTCCATCCAATGGAATTATAAGTCTTAACTGAAGTCTTAACAGCAGTCTTGAAACCTTCCACTGAAGTGGTAAATGAGATGTCAAGGGTTATTGCTGTTTCTGGCACCAAAATAGCAGTAAGTTACCTGAAAAAAGACAGCATGACATTTGGAGGCATTTAATAGCAAATAACCTCACACATAGTTGGCAGTCCTGAAGACATGCAGATAAGCAGACAGATGCACACAACCATCAATGTACGCCATGTGGTAGAGACTTTAAACCCACATTTCATTACATTGGACTACAGACGTGGCCAAGTCCATTATCAATGTTTAAGTTCACCTTCAAGATAAAACTTAACTTTAAGTCTTGCTTTTATGTTTATTTTGTGGATGAAACCTTAATTTTTGTTTGTCCCGGGAGCCAGGATTACTGTGATGTCATTAAAGCTGGTAACGGCCAGCAATGTGCAGATTGTGAGTGTCATTTCTAATCCCATGTCTTGTTTGCCTTCTAGATGGTTCTGTGAAGGGAAGGAGCTGGAGGACAGTCCTGATATCCAGATACTCAGTGATGGAGAACTGCACTCACTAATCATTGCTGAGGCATTTGAAGAAGACACTGGCCGCTACTCTTGCTTTGCCTCTAACTTTTATGGCACAGACTCCACCTCTGCAGAAATCTACATTGAAGGTAGATGGCCATGCCTCAGAGTGGTCTTGCTTGCATTTACAATGTCACTCAACTTCAGAGACTGACAAGATTTGCATTTGACGCTGTGGCAGTTATATATTCCAACATTTTTTCATAAATGGAACTCCACCTTGATACAAAGTTGTTGAATCCATTCTCACAACTCTGACAAGCTCAATGAAAATAAAAGGCAATATCTAATGTGTATGTAACACAATACCACAAAAGACCAATTGGTACAGTATGTCTTATAGATAATCAAAAATATTCAAAATAATTTTCCCAGGGAGACAGCTAGCTAAGAGCAGCAGTGTAGCATAGTGGTTATGGAGCAGGACTCGTAACCAAAAAGTGAATTAATGTAGGCTTTTACCTGGAAGTAAAACACACAGTACATGTAACTATCACACAGCAATGACACGCGCTGGATTCACACACTGAAGGTTATAAGCAACTTAATATTACTGTTGAACAGTGAATTCAAACAGCAGCAGCATGCACATGAAGGTTTGATGCAGAAGACCTTAAATAAATGTCTCACTGTAGCAAACCCATTCTTGGCTGTGCCATGATACTTTTTAACTTCCGGGCCCATAGCATGAAACAGTACTAATGATCCTTGGCCATGTAATGACACTTTTGAATTTCATGTGACTATGTTTGCCAGTGTTTCTGTGGAAGAAATGCAGTTCACATTGGTTTATTTATTTGTTGACATTGACAGGCTCTATATCTATATCTCTGTATGTCTCTATATATAGTCTCTATATCTTAAATCTTTGCCTGACTATATGAAGCCACTCAGAAAACAACCTTGTAAATATATACTGTAGTCTGTAGTCTGTAGTTTGCTATGAAAGAGGAAACTTTCTTAAATAGGCTTATGTGTGCTGTTTTGAGTGTGAGGTTTAGAGTGAAAAAGTAGGGCTATGGTAAATGTAATTTCAAAAGGTTGGGAGTTAAGGCTTAGTGGCACAGTTCTGATCAACAAATAAAGAGATTTTGAGGTGATTTTAATTCTGTTAGCACTTAAGCTTTACATTTTCTAATAATTTTCATTACTTGAAAATATAAAAGCTAACAGAAACACATTATCAGTGGCCTCTCTAACCCACTCCAAAATGAGATATTGCGTTTTGGTGATTTTGTTGAAAGCTCTCTGTTAACACAAATTGACAATCTAGAGATTTGTTCATTAAACACTGTTCAAACAAATATAAAATTGCATGTTAATATATTCTGTGTCATGATATTTCTGTGGAAGGAAGGGGACTCATTTATATAGTTTTAAAGGAAACTAGTCTGGTCAGGCTAGGGGATTGGTTCTCAATGGCAAAATCTTTCAAAATGCACATGGCTGGGGGAGGGGGGCAGAGTGTCACAAATGGGATGGTACTTTTTCAAGTTTTGCCATCTTGGTAAGTTTGGCTTTTAGAATACCAGATGGTAAAAATGAACATCTGGGTTGTTGAATGGAGTGTTTTGGTAGAATGAAGTAGTTAATCAAAAGGACTGAATACAGTGTGCTGTTTATTATTCAGTATCTTGAGTTTTACAATATTTCCCCCCTTTGTTCAGTAGTTGCTTCCAACAAAGAAGATGACACACCACTATATAGTCTGAGGTTTTTATGAATCTGTTGCTGTTTTTATTTAATGCTGTTGCCACTTTGGACAAAGTTTTTGTATCTGATCATGATTTGGATTAGACCTGATGCCCATTGGATTTGACTTACATGCATGAAAGCAAACATTAGTCTACATGTAACAATTAACCTTAATGATTTAAGGCTGTGAACCAATATTTCTTTATGACTACATCTACTGCATCCACTATATTGTACAATCAATTATCCTACTTAAAAATCTACTTGAAACAATGATACACTTGAATACAACATGGCATAAGTCCATATTTCAGTTTAGTCACATTTGTGTTAATCTGTTTCCCATTTACTGTAATGGCCAGCTATTTCAGCTGTTCACTATGGTCCCTTATATAATGATGTAGAACTTGCATTTTTAGCCTGTCAGCATTTTTAAGTCCTGCTGTAGTAGTGTCTGCTGTATTGCTTTTTGTATTTATGGTGGATTTATACACTTCAGAGAGCTCCATTAGTATTTTAAATTTACCTGCACTTTTACTACTCTACAGGAAATCACAGTTACAAGTGGAGAATTTGACTAATGACACCTTTTATAAGTAAAATAGGCACATGCAATTAGGCAGATCATTCAAGTTAAATTTCAGGTTAAAAGATACCTTTTTGTCCGAATTAGCCTCCATGAATTCAATGTTGATTTAGTAGACCTTGCTTCATGAAAGAAGCCACCGATGGAACACAGCTGAGGACTCATGGTAAAATAATAAAACTCTAACCTCCCACATCAAACCAACTGCAATGCTTTGTGCTGAAGGTATGTGGCGAGCTAACACCACATATAACAGATAACTGATTCTACAGTAGTTTTAGGGCTAATGTTTCACGTAAATTTCTGTGTTCATACCCCCTAAAATAAAGGCCATGACAATAAAACCTGTATGACATGAATCAAACCAGTGTACCAAAGTTCAAGCCCCAGGAACATTAGGAGGCTTATGTTTTCATAAGAATGCAAAGCTTCATAACATTTCTGACAAGCCTGCTGAATTTGGTTCAAATCCCAGCAAAATTGGGAGTGATACCTCAATGAAAAAAGGGCAGGAAGAAAAAAAGAACAAAAAAGCAATTTATCAAACCCAAAAAGTATAAAACAGCAATTGCATTTTCAGAGGACACAACAAGCATGTGCAATTCACAAACACAGCACTGATCCTCAACTGTAGCAAATGGCTATTTAAAATACTATAAATCCCACAATGCAATTAAGGCCGCTGCCAGTTGGAGGATGCCAACTTTTTTTTGTAAAACATGTAAATAGTTTTTGGTGGTAAACTGGACTTTAAAGTTTATAAAATCCTAAAAAATTGCAGAGGATTGCATCTTCTATGAGTCAGGAAGTTTTTAACCCCAGAGAGGCGCTTAGTTTTTGAAATAGACATTCAAAAGATGTGTGTGTATGTGTGTGTGTGTGTGTGTGTGCGTGTGCGTGTGCGTGTGCGTGTGCGTGTGCGTGTGCGTGTGCGCGTGCGCGTGTGCGTGTGTGTTTGGGGGGGGTGGGGGGGTGTTTAAAACATCCTGTCTTGTGAATAATCTTTATTCACTCAAGCAAGTTGCATTTTTAAAACTTAGGTTTTACAACCCACTTCATTTTCAGGGCATGCTGCAGTTTTTACAAAGCAATGTTGTTATCTTGAAATTCTAACATAATTTTCCTGTCATCCTGAAACATATCGAATTATGGTGTTGTGTAGATTTAGATACCTGCTGGATAAGTAGATATGTACTGAACACTACTTATGTCAAATCATTCCACAGGTGCTTCTTCTTCTGATTCTGATGGAGAGCAGAATTTTGTGAATGTAACAAAGTGAGTACCCAAAATGATTCTTGACACACCAAATATCAAGACTGAATATTCTATGTATTGAATACTGTGAAACAAATGACACACAGTTAAGCAAATACAAGGGTTTTGAAAGGAATCCAGCAGCAACAGAAAGCGAGCGAGACAACTGAATGAATTAATTGCATGAGAACAATGTGATTGGACAAAGGAAGTAGAGCAAGGTAAAGAAGCAAAGGGAGGGAAACACCCTGAAAAATATTTTAATATTTATCCACAGTAAATCTCTTGTATTGCATTATTTTTGATAGGAAATGTTTAATTGTGTTATAGTGATGTATGTATCTCCAGACAGCTCCAGCTCTTGTCACTAATCTATACCAGAGGCACATGCTTAGCGTATCAGCCTCCATACATTGTGTTCATAACCTCTTTTCATTTCCTATACAAAGGGTACCGAAGAAGACCTCTCTGTCTTTACCAGTTTTGCCTCCATCAGCCAGCGCAGAGCCTGTGAGTGAGGTAGATTCCCTCTCAGGATTACCACCCACTCGCCCACCACCTGTACAGTATCCTGCACCGGAGGGGTCTACATCACCACCTCTATCTAAGGAGTCCACACCACCACCTCAACCTAAGGAGACCACATCACCACCTCTACCTGAGGGGTCCAAATCGCCACCTGTACAGGATTACCCACCATTGCCTGTACAAGAGGATTTCACACAACTACCTGTACAGGAATATACACCACTGCCTGTACAGGAAGGCTCCATACTGCAACCTCTACATTTGGTCCTCCCACAGTCAGCGTTACAGGAGGTAATGCACCATCCCACAAACTGTTGATCAGCAGTTTCTTTTCAGTTATTTCTATTTGTGCTCTTTCTCAGCTATGCTTTCTAATCAGCATCAAGAAAACTACTGTAGACAGACACAGACAGCTACTGGACTGTACAGAGAAGTGCAGTGTGCCCACCACAGCCACATGGCTTGGGGATGCTTTCGTTAAGTCATGCTAATACACATGGATGAGTGTCTATATGCATGAATAGTCTCTTTTCCTTCACGTGCATATTGGGTGACATATTCTGCAGATGTGGGTTTCCTCCAATTTCTTATTGTGTCTGAATGTGGCATGGGATGGGGGGAGAGTCCCACATCCCAGCAGAGAGGAGCAGTCCCCCTGCTAGCCAAAGAGATACTCAAGGTGAGATTCCCACATCCCAGCAGAGAGGAGCAGTCCCATTACATTACATTACATTACATGCATTTAGCAGATGCTCTTATCCAGAGCAGCTTCCAGCAGAATAGAACATAAGTGTATCTGTTCAAGTTAAATGAGCAATAGTATCAGACTAGGCTAAAACACTCTCAGACCAGTGAGAACACAAAATTGAGAAAACATCACAATACGACACATAAAACAACTATGAAATGCTAGACGCAACAGGTGTTAGAGGGCAGGGATTGAGGTGGAGCCAAGATGCAGTCTGAAGAGGTGGGTCTTCAGTCTGCATCGGAGGATGGCCAGTGATTCCCCTGTCCTAAGGGGGAGGTCATTCTACCACTGAGGGAATAATTCAGTGATCGTGTCTGAGAGGAGGGACCCCATCGGGACGGGACAGTCAGTTGCCCCATAGTTGCAGAGCGTAAAGTTGGGTGAGAACTTTTTCCTTGGGAGTATTAGAGTAGTGGAAGGACTCTTTTACATCACATAGCTACACAATTCACATTTTGTAGCTTAGGAGATGCTCTTATCCAGAGTGATGTACAAGATGAGTACATTTAACAATACATTTACATATGGGAAATTACCAGGTGGAAACATAGTCCTTTGTACAAAGACAGCAGGCAACCCCACTGCATCATGGGTGTGTTAGTGGGGTGGTCTTTAATCCCTATCTTCAGTATTGGCCCATTTTACACAGTGTATGGCAGCCCTGTGGACTGTGAGTGGTGGACTCATGGTGAAGGCATGTATCATTGGCCCTGGTTCATGGGGGAATGATGGTTTCCTTGTTTGTGTGTCAGTTTGCTGCAGGATGTATGATGCACACATAAGCATGCACATAAGCATGTGATACAGAAAAAATTCTAATGCTATGCCACTAAGGCAACATCACTGCACTTCATTTTAAATCCCAGTAGCAAGCTTTCACGCACAGGACAAGGTTACAAGCTTAGAAAATGGAGGTATATTTTTTCTTAATATCGGTATGTGCTTGTATACTTATTTCTTGTTTTGTTTTATCAATATTCTGCAGGGTGAAAATTTTAACTGCTATCCACAAGGTTTGGATGGAAGACCACTAATGGCTGCCCCAGTTTTTACAAAGGTAAATTTTTACACTTTTAATTAATATATGTCTTTCTTCCTTAGAAAAACCCACAATTGCCTCAGTAAGTATCCAGCTGTATAAATGGATAACATTGTAAAAACACTGTAACACTGTAATCATGTAGGTTAGCTCTGGATAAAAGCATCTGCTAAATGCCAATAATGTAATGCAATGTAAAGGTGGTCTGCTTCTGATTCTGCTCAGAGTCTCCAGGATGTCAATGCCTTTGAGAGCCAGTTGGTGGTGCTGGAGTGCCGTGTCAAAGGCGTGCCATCCCCTCGAGTGGACTGGTACAGAGAAGGGACTTTGATAGATGATTCTCCTGACTTCCGCATTCTCCAAAAGAGTAAGTACGCTTGATGGAGACATTACATTTTTGCAAACACCACAGGACCCCAGCCAGGTATATACATGTTCATAAATACTGTGTGTATGAAAACTGTATGAGGGGTTCCATTCTCTCAACTGAATTTTCACATTTTGTTTATATAGTGCTCATCAACTCAACCTACTGAGTCAAGTCATATTACCGAATGGCTTTTTTACGACATTTTGTAGGTCCTTTAGCATAGTTGCCACAAGATAGGTAGTTAATACTTGGAAGAAGAAAGAAAATTAGTACCTATTATTTTTATCCTTTGTTTGTTAACCAAAATTTAGAAATTTCTGAAATTACTAAAGTTATAGTCCTTAAGGACCTGCAAGATATTCTTAACCTATTGAAAGAATATAAATTCAGTCCTCAATTAAATATCAGGTGAAATCAGTACATGCTATAAAAAGAAAAATATGTAAGTGTATAATTTGTGTCACAGAACTCATTTTCTGAGTAGTAATTTACAACCACTTTACGTAATGCATAATGCATATATTTCATTATTTAATTCATTGGTTGTCTTTCAAAAGCTCTTTTGTTCCTTCTGTAACATTTAGTTATGTCTATTTTCTATGGTGGCCATTAGATTTTCCCAGTTAAATTCCCTATATAAAAATAGCCTTAACTTTTTTACTGAGCCAAACCTTAATGCCATATATGCATTTGTAGGTATGTATAAGTACTTTCATGTAATATTTGATTGTTAAAATATATCTGTCAGACAAAAAAGTGATTACTGTTTGGTAACAGCCAGTTAACATGTATTTTGGAGGTGTTCATGCAAATCTGCATTACATGCATTTTTTTGGCACAAACCATTAAGTTGGAATATCATCTGATAATATATTTAGCTGACTCTATACAAACCAACTTTGTCATCATTTGGTACATTATTTTATCATCCAAAGAGATGTCCAGTAACAAAGTTACAAATGTACAGAGAAATATATTTAAGGTGTCCCCTGGACTGATATTTCTAGAATAATTTCCTGACTGCAAGGTTAGATACAGTATATGTCACAAAGCCAAATAGGAGCCGAAAATGCATGATAATTAAGTACAGATCTGTCAGACCACCTCACATAGTTATATTCAGTGTTTAAATATTTATAATAAATCCTTAATGCATGAATAAACACTGGAAAATATACTCACTGTTCAGGGCATTACCTATTATTATATTACAGTGTGTAAATGTGTAAATACAAAAGTAAAGTAGTGTCACTTTAACAGTTTGTTCAGTTATGTATTTGGCCATTAGAACACAAAATAAAAAGACTTCACAGATACCAAGTCCATTATATCAGCTATATGAGGGAATTCAGTAAAAACAAGGATTCATATCCCTCAGGGCATATTTTAACTGGGAGAGCCAACTATACTTCATATTGATAGAAACACACAGACACACATGTGCTCATACACACTCACTCAGCAGACATACAGTTCATTTGCAACTGTGATAAATCTCAGGCAACTGTATCACTTGAAGTAAGTACTGATAAGTGTTTCTGTTGTGTTTGTTTTAAAGAACCCAGGTCCATGGCTGAATCAGGTGAGCATAGTCCAGGGTAGCAGAGGGAAAGGCATGGGAACATGCTGGGAAAGTGATTCACAGATCATTCACCATAACACCTCTCAAACAGCATGCTGTCAGGACAAAGGAGCAAGGAAAAAAGTAGCTAATTTATCCTTTGATTTCTACATTTTTTTTGTTCAAATGCAAACCATCTGCATAAATCTTAAGCTCAAACACACAAAGACTGTCTCTATTACATAAAAACCAACTGTTTAAAAGGAAACATGCTGTACTTTTCTGTCTGTAAACAGAAATCTCTTCCTTTCTGCACATCAGCTGACATATATCTTGCTGATTGGAAATAATGTGCAAACTTTGGAGGATGGCTGATGTGGGTGGGATTACAGTGAACAAGAGCCAAGAATTCTTATCCAGGACTTCAGCCATGAAAGGGAATGAGATGTCTTCAGGTTGAAAGCTCTTCCAAGGGTTTAAACTTCAAGGCAATTGCTATCTGCAATTGCTTGGACAGGATTTGGACAATATTTTCTTTCCCTTTACTGGGATATGGATGTAATTCTCCTTCTCACATAAATATTATGTATTTATATAAATTTAATTTAATTTTTAAAATCATCATAGTAAATAATCAGTAGCAGGAAAGTCTAATGTTCTCCTATCTATTAGCATGTTTATTCTCCACTACCTATTAACAGAGCCTAGTAAAGCTCTACTGCCTATTAGCATGTTTGTGCTCTACTACCTATAGCCTGAAGTATGCTAATGCTCAACTACTACTAGCAAAGCATGGTAATGCTCTATTGTGTATGAACAGTGCATGTTAATTCTCTATTCTCTATTAGCACTGTATGACAGGTACATAGAGGTGCATCTGACATTTCCCCTGTACTGCATGGAGTGCCACAAGGTTCTGTTCAAGGCCCTCCATTGTTTTGTTTTTATATGCTTCCTCTTGGCCTAAGTATTTGCCACCATGGTCTTTGTTTCCACGTTTATGCTGATGGTACCCAATTCTAACTCAAAACCTGGTCTTTTTTTAAAACATGAAAAAACTGGCAAAAAACTTGGGACTTTTTTTTCCACAAATAGAAAAAAGCAGCCCCAACGTTGGTACCATTCACATAGCGTTTCTTAGCACCTGCACTGAGTGGGTGGGGTTAGGGTGGTATTTTGCATTGAAGTGTTCATTCAAAGAGCTCAGATTTTCTCATAAAATACAGCCTTACTCTGCCACATTACGCACAACTCTGCCATCACAGGAAAGGTATCAAATTCCCAAAAATGAGTCTCTGAGGCTCTGTCCAGCACCAGACAGAGAGGGAGGGGGGAGGGAGACGGCAACTGAAATACACAAATTCGCACATACGGTCATTTATTAGGGGCCAAGCACCAAAGGTGCTAGGCATCTATTGTAATTGTTAGAAATAGAGGCCAAGCACCACAGGTGCTGGAACCCTATTGTTTTCGTATGCTTTCTTATTATTATTATTAGGGGCCAAGCACCGAAGGTGCTGGAACCCTATTGTTTTTGTATGTTTTCTTATTATTATACATCTGCCATGGGAGTCTATGGCAGCCCATTCGTACGCTCCCATTCCCATGCTTTTTATGAATTTTGGCACACTCATAGAGGACAGTCCCAGCTGTCCACTCACCAATTTTGGGGTCAACAAATCAAGCCCTCTAGCACCACCATCAGGTCAAAGTTCAGCTAACATTTTTGGCCGTAACTCCTGACCCTGTTGGAATTTTTTCAAAATTCTTTTTTTTAGATTCCTTAGGTCATGCCAAGTCCAAAGCACCCATTGCTGTCAAAGTCCACCACATTGGATTTTCCACCATTTTGATATTCCAAAGCTTTCGCCCGTAACATGCAATGAGTTTGAGAGCGAAGACACCAAACAGGAAGTGAGGTCATATCTCGGCAATGCTTTTGTGTCTTCACAACAAACTTGGTATATGGACTTCCTACACAGTCCTGAGAGTGTCCAAGAAGTTTTGTGTCATTTCACCCCTAGGTGGCGCTATAATTAAAACACTTGAATTTCTGCTCATAACGTTTGATTCCTTGGGTCAAGTTGAACACATGTAAACATGGGGTCAATCCATCCATCTCTGTAGCGCCACCAACAGGCCAAATTTCAAGGTATATTTCTGCTAATAACTTTTGAACTGTTTGTCCTAGGGTTGTGATCTTATTTTTTCACTGACTCCTTGGGTCATCCCAATTCAAATGCACCCATTGGCATTAAAGTCCGACATATTGGATTTTCCGGCATTTTGAATTTTTCGAAAAACCTACTTTTGCGAACTAGTCCTAGACCATTGATCCTATCACCACCAAATGGTACGTATTGTCTACAGAGGGGTCTGACCAAAAGTTATTCAAAGAATTTTGCTAGGGCAAATGATGTGGCCGCTGTCGTCCAATGAAATTCCATGGTGAATACACCAAAGCAGGAAGTGAGTCATATCTCAGCAGTGCTTTGTTGGAGTGATGCCGAACTTGGTACACTTTGTTGGTATTAGGAATATTGGGTACTCACCAAGTTTCATGAAATTTGGCCACTTAGGGATGCTATACCATTAAATCATTTAAATCCCCCTTACTCTGGCACAAAAGCAGATATTTCAACTAAATTTATTGTGCTTCATCAAAGTTAAGGATCCTAACTGGGAACTTATGAAACCTCCACGTCAGCCATTTTGTGTTTCATCCATCTTTGATTTTGTCAAAAACACATTTAACCACCTCCTCCTAGAGTTATGGCACAATGGGTTTTTGTGTATTACCTCTTTGGACCATTGTCTTTAAGAGTTGTTAAAGGCTAGTTCCCAAGTTGAAAAACATGGCTGCAGTGTACCCACAAATTTGCCCTTGAAGGTGCCATAACTCTGCAATGCTTTTGTTCATTGGCATAAAACTCGGTACACATGCTTACCATGAGACCGGAGTGACACACATCAAGTTTAGTGAAATTTGAGCACCTTGGGGTGCTATACTGAAAAACAGGTTCAAACACCCATGTGTCCCTGTACTTACATTTTAATGGCATTTTGTTCCAATGGACATCACAAGGCACAGACCACACAAAGAAAAGCAGATATTGTGACCAATTTTTTGTAGATCATTACATCATTGCATGTCAGGTCCTAACTGGGAAATGAACACATAGTCCAAATGGCATGGCTGCTAAGATACAATTAATTTGTAGCACTTAAAACAGGCACATCTCCTGCACCTTTTGACCTACTGCACAATTAATACACTAAATAGTGTTGAAGAAACACTTGGACTTTCCATATTGGCCTGAATGTAAGACAGGGTTTTTTTCTACTTCAGAAATTACATCTGAAAAGTGGGGTTGTCTTACATAGGAGAACAAGACTTTTTAATGTCATTTATACATTACGAACAGCAGTTGGCGCCATTTATCTGAGATTGTTCAGTGGTATTAGAAATCCCAGTAGACTAGTTTATTTTTATTTTCATTTAAATAGTTTATTCATTTGAAAATGTGATTACATTTTATTTTTATTTAAATGTGGCAATTTCATCTAAAAGATGTAGAAAATATATCAGTGTACGTTGTTTTATTCAGTGTATTTTATTAAATTGATATCAGATTAGATTCAGATTTACTTTATTGTCATTTTATCATGCACTTGCATACAATTAAGAGTGAAATGCCATTTCTCCTATACCAACAGTGTACCTAAAAATTAGAAAGAGAATTAAAACAACATACGCTATATGGACAAAAGTATTCGGACGCCTGACCATTACACCAACAGGGACTGTAATGACATTTGTACAATGTATACAAATACAGTACATACACTTTAATATGCAGTTGGTCCCCCTTTTGCAGCTATAACAGCTTCCACTTTTCTTGGAAGGCCCAAACCCTGAAAAACAGGTGTGGCCAAATACTTTTATCCATATAGTGTATATCTATATACAACACACTCAGTTTTGTAAACATTTGGAGAGGAATAGCAGCATGTACTGTCAATAAATCTTTTTTTCTGTACAAAAAGTGCTAGGTGCAGCATGAAAAGGATTGCACTAGTGGAGAGAAGTGTCGGTCTGGTCCTATGTTGGGGTAAATGGTTCAGTGAGGGAGGGGGGCAAAGGTGTTCATGATCATCACAGCCTGGGGTATAAAGCTGTTTAGAAGCCTGGTGGTATCAAATGAAATGATTTCTTTAAATAAATAATATTTAATCTTCAAAAAATCTTTTACCTAAAAAAGGTGTTGAAAAATGAAGGGTCCTTTTCTAATCAGGGACAATTTATGATATTCAGCTAATATGGTATGTTCTCTGCCATTTTTCCCACGATTTTGGATTTTTTCAAATACCCAAAAATTGCACTCCTCCAATAGCATTGGCACTTCATTGTCCCAAGAAGGCACACTGCATTTTATGGCACTGCTTACGTTTAAGCTTGACTTATGTAGGGGGGGCAGTGCAGTGGTGCAAATGGGTAGCACTACTGCCTAACAATATGGAGGTGTCAAGTTTGGGGTGCGTCTTCGTTTAGTTTGAACCTTGTCCCTGTGTTCATGTGGCTTTCTTCTGGGTATTCTGGTTTTCTACCACAGTCCAAACACATTCAGGTAATGTCAATTGGACATGCTATATTGCCCATAGGTGTGAGTGTAAGAGTAGGTGTCAATCTGTCTGTTCACCCTGTGATGAACTGATGTCTTGTTCAGGGGTTGTTCTGATTAGTTGTCTACCTGGTTACCATGTGGTGCTTGGCCCCTTCATTGCTGCTAGCAGCTATATATATTATTATTATTGTTATTACTAATAATAATAATAATAATAATAATTCTAGCTTTCATGCTGCCTAAACCTTTCACTCTACAGACACTAAACGAACCCCAAATCGACTGGTTTGTTCACCATTGGTGTGCTTGTACTTTTATAAATGTATAGTTTTATAGTTTTAACGATATTTTAAAAAATTCTCTAATTTTACCCCCATTAAAAAAGATAGGAGGCCCGCACTCTTCTGTTGCAAACTTTTCGAACTGCCATATCTCCGCGAATTCTGGCTCTACACGCATAAGTTATACATCAAAACACAGCTACACTGGTGCAGATTCTCACTATGTCTTTGGTTCATCTGTGATGATTGGTTTTTGAATTATGAGCCTTTGTTCAGTCTTTGGTATCCCCTCACTCTGACCAATTTAACAGTTGATATTTAAATTGCTGCAACTGAGCCAAAGTCAGCTGGTGTCAAGTGACAGTTTGTATTGGAATGTTGCCAAGCAACCAATCAGGGACAGGTGTTTGTACCTGCTAACAAAGAATGGGTGAGATATTTTACTCCCAACTTTGAACAGTAAGTTTTTTACAGAGTTGTATCTCCT
This sequence comes from Megalops cyprinoides, assembly GCF_013368585.1. Classification (NCBI taxonomy): domain Eukaryota; kingdom Metazoa; phylum Chordata; class Actinopteri; order Elopiformes; family Megalopidae; genus Megalops; species Megalops cyprinoides. The sequence goes on from NC_050597.1 coordinate 32,587,511, forward strand.
TGAATTCTGGCTATAGAAGCATAATTTATACATTGGAATTTAAGAAAAATTGTGTAGATTCCACAATGTCGTCATGTGAGCGATGGACAGTTTATAAGTTATGAGCCGAATTAGTTGCAGACTTCAGCCACGTCAGACACAAAGGAGGGGGGAAGGGGGGAGTGGGGTAAAAGACAAACACATACAAAAAGTTTGGACACATGCTCACACACATAACCCTTTCACATGTACGATATGAAATATTTCCAACTGCCTCCCAGTGTGACTTATAGAGTACCGAGGTGGGTACATCATCACATCAATAATTTATTGACAGAATACATGCTGCTATTCCCCTCCAAATATACTGTAAATACATGCTGCTATAAAACTCAAAGACTATTTACAGTACACTCCTTGTTTGTTTGTACAGTGTTCAATGTATATAGATATATGTTGTTCTTATTCTCTTTCTTAATTTATGTACACTGTTGGTACAGGAGAAACATTATTTCATTCTTGATTGTATGCAAGTGCATGATAAAATGACAATAAAGGAAATCTGAATCTGAAATCTGAATCTGAATCACTGGTTCTTGCTGGTGTCGGAAGCACATTCCCTATGGAAAATATTGTTGGCTTCGCACAAAATCCATCTTTACTCAAATTTCAGGAGCTGGGAATTTCCTGAATTAACCTGTTTGGTGTGAGGATATATTTGGACTCGTCAAATGTTTCAATGTTTTCCAAAAATGTTAAGATTTAAGACTTGTTGTTTGTTTTGTAGTCCACTTTTCGAGCTACATATCATATAGCAATGTGGGAGGGAACGTCCTGACAAATCAGATACCACCATCTCATCCTGGCATGCAGGGATCTTCTGTTTAGAAAACCGTTGGCTCTAGGTTTGCCAGTGGAAGACACAGTAGCAAAGATGACGACAGTTTGTAGTTAGCTATCTAACAAACAACCGTAATCATTTTAAAATGGTTTAGTGCTTTGTCCTGGACTGCAGCCACCGTACATATGTGAACGACTGCAAATTTTTCAGGTTTCCATAATGCCCCATGGCTGAGTTTTACATCATGGAAACTGTGAAGGTTATCTCTGTAAGCACACCATCAGAGAGACGTCTATCAAATATAGCTAACTGAATGTGCATTTTCAATCAGGTCGAGTGCCCAAATCTACATGTGTAAGGAGAATGTTCTTTTTGGTTAAACATCAAGGTGTTTCTGACTCTGATATGTCTCAAAGGCTTTGGGTGTTTTTCATCATTCAAAATCGTGGGCTAACAATCATGCTGCGTTCCACTTGAACTGGGAAGTCAGAATTTCCGAGTTCCCAGTGAGAAATTTCAACTGGATTGCCCCCTGAAGTCGGATTTCCGACTTGGAAAGTCAGAGGAACCTCACCAACCCCGACTTCAAAATCCAAGATGGCCGCTTCCGGCATCAACAGTAGTGAAAGCTGTAGTATTATACTGTTTATTAACAGTCCTGTCTTATTTGTGTCTCATTAAATCAGTCGTACACACAGTACTGTCTAATGTCTATCTGTGGACATGTTGCTACAGTTTCTGTATGCGCAAAATACCGTGTAATGGGTTGTTATCAACTGATATTGTGTCTAACAATGGCGGGTCAGGGGTAGCTAGCTAGCTTAACAGTAGTTGTCACAACAGGTTGCTTGCAGTGTCTGTGGTAAAATTAACTATTTGGTTAGAAGAGACGTGATGAGGCTGTATTAGTTTGATAGCTAACTAGCTATTAGTAATATGACAGTTGAGCAAAGTGCGTGAAAGCCAAATTAGCTAGCTAGTAAGCTACCTAGCTTTCTATGTTCATTGTTTTTTATTGTAGCTAGCTATGTGTTTGTTTGCAAGGGGATATTTGTATTTGTCAGTGGAATGTGATAGTAGCTAGCTAGTTACATTTATTGTTTTGTTTGTATTGTAGCTAGCTAGATAGATTTGTGATTATAAGGTGGTACTTGTACTTTTCAGCTGAATGTGCAAGTAGCTAGCTAATTTGACTTTCATGCACTTTGTTAGCTAGCTATCAAACAAAAACAACTTCATCACATCTCTTCTAAACAAATGGTTAATTTTAACATTCATACTGCAAGCTGAGGTATTGACTTATGATCTTAAGTACCGTTTGCTTGCTAGCTCGCTAGCAACTTAACATTAGTTAACTAGCTAGTGTTAAGTGCGCCAGACCATTTATTCATTAGTGGATATAACTTCTTCTAAGATGTTTTTGAGGTGGACCTCATATTTGTTCTGTAGTTGTCTATATTTTGAAAGAGCAAGCACAACAAAGGTTTTCCTGGAGGCGTCCATCTCCATGGTCAACTCGGGTGTATCATTCCCAGCTCCGACGTCCGACTTCCGAGGAAAATGGAATGCAGCATCAGTCCACTTAGCAAGCTCGATGGGTGATGATGTGGTAAACTGACTTTGCTTGCTAGCTAGCTAGCTGGTTAGCTATGCTACCTAATGTTACACTGGCCCACACTCACTGACACCCTGTAGGTCTTATCCCTCATGCTCACCCTGACCAAACCGGCAATATGGCCCTCAAAACAACTGAATTCCTCCACATGCCCTGATTTATAATGGTTTTCACCCGGCTGAAAACTTTGGGTCTCAGACTTAAAGAAGAGGAGAATATGGCTAAGCGACACCATTGCTGCTGACAATGAGCTTGCTATTGCTGATAGTGATGACTGCTAAAGACGAGCTTGCAAGCTGCTGTAGTAATAGCTGATAGCGATGATTAGCCACACTCTAGCTAGCAAGGCCGGAGAGCGGGAATGAGGAAAACCATTGTACTAGCATATAAGATAAAAAATTAAATTACGTAAAATTTAGCAATTAAAATAAACAATATTAGTCGCAAGCTGGGATCACAATATATAATCTCGAAATTGATAGTAAGCCATAAATCACTAGAAGTACTTTAAAAGTGCATTTTAAAAAATGTCTATGACTATTTCACGTCCGACACCAGTGTGACGTAGCCACCTCTGTACTCTATTTCAGCTTGTGCACACCTGCTGTTCTAGAATTTGGCTATGACTTCATAATAAATTATTCTAGTGTTATAATTCCAATTGCAAGAATTCTGCTAGCAGCTCAATTAGTTATACTAACTAACAAGACGTGAAGTTGGTGACTATCTGAACTAATATCCTTTATTAAAACTGGTGTAGTACATATAGAATTGCAGCAGACGTATACCCAAACCCAGCACATGTGGGTATGCTTCATGGAACTCATGTGAACTGAAATGTGAACTGTCTTAATTCAAAATATAATTTTAAGAATACATAATATGAGATAAATTGCCTAGATTACACATTCTTTATATTTGAGATGAATATGCATGCTTTGGCATGGATACAGTGCAATTGCACTGCTCGGTTGACTCAAATAGCAAGTATAACATGGAAAAAAGGGATTACCATGGTATTTGATGTATTGAAATATTTAATCACACCCAGAAACACAGGATTTCAGTATTTTAATAACTCATGAGTCTTGATACCTCAGTATTGATACTTTCAGTTCAGTTCTGGGTTGAACCGTTATTGAGTTATGAGCCTAATTAGTCATAGAATTCAGCCACTGGTCTAAGTCACGTGACTACACTGCCTTGTCTCAGGCTGCACAGTAGCGTCAGACACAAAGGGAGGAGGGATGGGCATTTCCTCAGGAGTTATTATCATCTAGTTATTATTATTATTATTCTAGCATTAATGCAGCCTAAACCATTCACTCTGCCGACACAAAACCAATGCCAAATCTTCTCCATTCTCCATTGGTGTGCTTGTACTGCCATATCTCTGTGAATTCTGTCTCTACATACATAAATAGAATTAAACACATAAATTATACATCTAGCGGTAGGAAAACTTGTGCAGGTTTTCACGTCTTTGGTTCAGCGCTATGATGATTGGTTTTTGAATTATGAGCTGAAATAGTCACAGAGTTCAATGTTTACACATTCCTTTGTCTCAGGGAGCTCACAGCATCAGACACAGAGAGGGGAGGGAGCGCAAATGGCAACTAATGCCTGTGTGCTAAATAATGCACACAGGCAATCACACATTGCATTTTCCTCAGAAAATGCACACAAATCTAGTTATTGTTATTATTATTATTTATTCTTCTTCTAGCTTTAATGCAGCCTTAACCATTTGTGATACAGACATCAAACCAACACCAAATCGACCTCCTCAGTCATTGGTGTGCTTGTACTTGTATATTGTGTAATTTTATATTTTTACAATTTTAAAGATATTTTTAAAAAATCACTTAAAATTTACCCCCATTATAATAGATAGGATTTTAGAGTCCTCGTTCACAAACATTTTGGACTGCCATTTTCCCTCATTTCTGGGACTATAGGTATAAATTATAAATTATACATCTAGTGGTAGGAAAACTTGTGCAGATTCTCACAATGTCTTCGTTTCAGTGCTGTGATGTACAGTTTTTGAGATATGAGCCTTTGTTTGGTCTTTGGTATCCCCTCACTCTGACCAGATTAACATTTGTTATTTAAATTGTAGCAATGGAGCCAATCAGAGACAGCTAGTGTCTTACTGTTCTGTCTCAGGCTTGGTGCACCACCAGACACAGAGGGAGGGGAGAGAGAGACAGCAACTCCAATGCATACAAATTTGTGTGTATGGTCAATAATGCAAACAGGCAACCACACATCTCATTCTCAGGAAATTCACGCAAATCTAGTTCCACATGAACTTTACCTTTTACTTTACTTTGTTACTTTGAAACTGTCTGTGTATGAGTATTCAAACACCTAATCATAGATCACGGTATACTTCTATGGACAATTGCTGAATTGTTTGTGTAAACAATGATAATTTGATTACTAAATTGTTTTACCCTTTTCTTTTACATCTAGAGGATATCTGCTCTTTGGTGATTGCTGAAGTGTTCCCTGAAGATTCTGGAACATTCACTTGTACAGCAAGCAACAAATATGGGACAGTATCCAGCATCGCTTATTTGAAAGTGAAAGGTAAAACTGTTTGCAAATGAGGAACCCCTGCTTGTGTCTTCCAGGTATTGAAAGTGACTTAGTTGAAAGTACTTTTCATCAGGGAATAAAAATTTCCAGCTGGTTTTTTGTGACCTTAACTATTAATTTTTCATCCCTTTTCCATGTTTTCTGGGCACCAGCTAATGTGCAACCAGTGAGAACAAAATTAAATATTGGGTAATAGAGTTTTTTATTTATTTTAATTTATCTCTTTATCTCTTTATTGTAATGTATCTCACTATATTAATATTTAAACCTCTTATACTTACATAAAGCATGAAAATACACAAAAGCAAAATGAAAAACAACCTGCTTCATTTATACTATTGTAATACTCTGAAGGACTGCTTTTGCCTGGTTCTGAAGCCAGCTACCATCTAACAAACAGTGGGGCAGTGATCAGTGCATATATTAGATTCAGATACTTTGAAACAATATTCAATAATATAACAAGGGCCATAACTGCAACCACAATACATTTTTATTGCAGTCACCTGTTTAACTGGTCTTCTTGTTTTCTCTTTTTTCAGTTTTTACAACTGAATATTGCTTTCAGGTACATTTTGTAAACTGAGCAGGTAGAGTTTTGATATTGAGAGCTGCATTTATGGCAGGCATGCACACTAGCCCAGCATGAGACAGTGGATGCCTTTAGATTGAAAAGACAATATTATATATTATTTATGGAAAGGCAATATTATACCCCAGGCATATAATAAGTTAAATACTGAATCTAAATGCTTGGAAGAGCTCCTCACTGGCTCAGTTTGGGCTTGCTATGAGCTTAAGATCTATAGCCTGCAGTCCAAGGATTGCTACTTTGGGTCTAAGTTGTGTCACACACAGAATCCCAGAAGTCGCATCTGGGAGTAGCTGCCACTGGCCATGGCCCATGGGAGTTGAAAGTGCTTACCTTGGCCAGAGATCCCGACCTCATTGCTACATCAGTAGCTCTTAGCAACACACCAGGCACCAATGGCTTAGTAGACAGTCATCAGAAAAAGATGTACTGCTGGCAGTCACTCTATTGTAGAGCACCCTTTGGTAATGTGAAACTAGCCAATGATTCATTATTAGAATTCAGTTGACTAGACCCTATTCCAGAAGCCATGGTTGGCATTTGTTTCATAAAGAATGGTGGGCATCCCCAGAGACTGTCTCACATTTCTGGCAACATGCTGTAGCTTTAACATTGTGAGGAATTGACAGACAGATATCGATGCCAGGAAACCTTGTCTTAGATTATCTATATAGCTGTTTGAAAGAGAACGTTTGAATCCTCAGCAACCTGCCTAGTGGTACGCCCATGTAGTTTGGTGTATAGTATAGGTCTCCTAGCCTTGTATTGTGCTAACTTTGTACAGAATGAATTCAGATAAATGTTTTTAAGTCATACCTGATCATATGTGTCTCTTTACCTGATAAGGCAATGAGAGCAGCAAAGTTAACAGCACAGCAGTGAGCAAGACTGCAGCTGAGTCTGTCAAGAACAAGGCACCAGGGATTATCTCTCCAGATCTTCCAAGATCCTGTCTAAAACCTCAGCTGGATGGAACTGAATTAAACCACCATGAGCCAAGATCCAGCATCTTTCCTCCTTCACCTCTCATTTCTGGTCAGAAGCCCAAAGTGGAGCTGACCCTCATAAATCACAGTGACGCAGAGCAGAGCTCTAGTCTGAAGGGAAGTGAAGTTGGCAGCTTTGGCCATCAGAATGAATGCCCCTCCAGCATCTTAGTCTCAGATTTTCCCACTTATGGTCTTAAACCAAAGCTAGAGGGGTTTGGAGGCAATAGTACTGTTCCCTCCTCCAGCAACCTTCCGCCCGATAGCATCGGCTCCATTCTTAAGGCACAGGTGGAGGGGAGCTTCAACAGCCAGGATGAACTGAAACCCAGCGTCACCTCAGCGGATCCTGGTGTCTGTCTGAAGCCTAAGGCAGAGGGCACCGTAGCCAACCACACTGAGCCCAGATCCAGCATCCTTGCCCCAGAGGCCCTCAGCTCTTGTCTTAAACCCAAACTAGAAGGAGTCCTGGTCAACCATAATGAGCCCCGTTCCAGCTCCCGTGTGGGACTACGTGTGCATTTCAAACTACCAGAGGATGAGGCAGAGAGTGACACATCTTCAGAGGAGTCCAGCTCCATGCAGAAGATGAGCTGCAGTCAACCGCATGGTGACTTGCCCACAGCATTGCCCAATAAAGAGCCTCCACCTGTACTGGCCAAGCCCAAACTGTGAGTATATCTTTAATGTTTATTAGACACCCTGTATTTTAAGTGACTTTTACATTACATTACAAGTGACTTCATTTTATAGAAGAATTGTCAGAGAAATACCAAATACATACCTGCAGAATGTAAACTACATGGAGGCTGGCTGTGAAGTGCACAGGCTACATTTACACACAAATAACGAGCTTCTGTTTGCTGTGTGGCTAGTGCTAGGCTACTGTTTGACTGTGTCAAAGGATTGTGTTCGCTGTGGGTGTAGAGGATCTTGTAGTGAGGGGACCTTAATGTACAATTTTCGATTCCAGAAGTGTTAAATGGAGGGAACGCATATTCATCCATGCAATTTGGCCATTTGTCGACTTTCTTTTGCTTACATTTTCTCTTTAGCTTCTGACAAACCTTTTCTGAGTTTCATCTTCAAGAGAATTCGGTGCAATGGCAATCAACAATAACTTTAATTAATTCTATGAGATATTTAACATTTCCTGTGATTCCAGCACAAGCTGATGTCTCAAAGATGAGACATGTAAAAATGCTAGCTCTACAGCTGACAATGAATACTTTATGCTCATATTTGTATAATAACTTGAAACAAACTTCAACCTTACTCAATTTTTAAAATTATTTTATTATTTCTCTAGTCTGACTATGGTACATTTCTGGAATAAATTGAGCTATTAGCCCTTCTGTCTGCCGGTCTCCTAAATTGTTGGGCCATTGTAGGACCTTGCATTCTGCGAGGTCTAAAATCTGATTCCCTTACAGGCTAAGCAAGCTGCTGAGTAACTTGAGCTCTCTAGCAACAATTTACAATAACTGGCCACTCCCCATCTGAAAGTTATGTGTATAGTACATACAAATTGGGATAGAATAAACATTGAAGCTGGAAGAGTGTGAGATCACATTCTGAAGATTAAAGTCAAAAAAGTACAAAAACCAGAGCAGATTTTGAAACGTCACAGCATTGCTAGGCACTGCACAGATACCTGTTTGAAGCAGGGGAAATATGGGATTCTTTACACACACACAGCCATTTTCTTTGGTTTTTACTTGACTGTATAACGAGGCACTCAATAGAATGACAGAAACGCAGCTGACTGAAGTGCTTTAGGTAAGTGCAAGTTCTATTGCTTCAAGGAGACAGTGGTTGTTTTTTTCATGTGTTACTTTTATTGTTGACATGTCTTGCTTTCCTCATTACTGTTGAGCAATTCATTGAATTATTGAATGATCATCATTTCCCTGTCCAGCTGTAGAATTCTTTCTGTTAAATGTTCTTGTAAAAGCAATCACATTTTAGATGTAGCATGAAAATGTATGTATTTATGTGTAAAACAAATATAAAACATCAGAGTGTACACCATGGGTTCATACAATAAAGGGCATACAAACACTGTATACAGTATACACTGTACACTAGGACACTGTCATAAACAAGCTTGTAGAAATAGAATACATACATAAAGTTATGCTTTGATTTTATTTTGATTAGTTTGAACAATCCTCCATGAATACGTAAATGATTGATTCATTAACAAAAAATTACTTTTACATTCACGTTTCATGCTGGCAAAATCCAAAAGATGGGTGAATGCTCTCTGCAGCAAAGAGAATGAAAGGAGCACACCAAGATAAACAAAACAAATGGCACAAGCAATAACAAGATAATCATAAGGAGATTCTCCCCAAATTTACTGTAAAAAATATACCAACCTTCAAACCATTGCTTTCAAGACCAATCAATTTTTTATCCTGCAGTCACAGCATTTGAATTGACTCCTGACCAAATAAATTGTGTGGCAGTCTTGGAGACAGTTTGTGGCATTTATTCATTATATCATGGAAGCACCCCATAGCTTATGAAAGGTTTGCTAAAATGTATGCAGTCTACTAATAAATGGATTTGTTGTTGACAGGGATAAAGGTTTCATTCATCTGAGTTATTCTAGTTCACTAGTGAGTAATTGTGGCCATCATTTCCAGAACTGTTTGTTTTCAAGAAATGGTGCAGTGCTGTATATATCACTTTTGTAATTGTACTGTTACTTTAATGGTCCACCTCAATCCCCACCCTCTAAAACTGCTACCTCTAGGATTTGCTGTTTATTTTACATGTAGTATTATGATGTATTTTGAATTTTGTGTTATAGTGACTGATGTATCATAGGGTACTTGGCTTCCATTGCCTAGTCAGGTTGCACAAGTTTACTGGTAGTAGGGCTTGAATGGTGTTACGGTTACACTCACTGGTCTATGAGTGTTGTTAGCCTGGTCTGACACTGTTGCTCATTAACTTGAATGGATACACTTACTGGAAGTTGCTCTGGACAAGAGTGTCTGCTAAATGCAGGTAATGTAATGTAATCAGTCAGCACCACACAGCCAGGAAAAACAGAACTGAGATGAGGAGAGCAGAGATCTAAAGACTACACATTCTCGACAGACAGCACACACTCCAAAGTTAACACACTCTGAATGTCTAACAGGCTTGACCTAGTTGTGGATATGTAGTTTAAAGTTGTCCCTATAGATGTAAAACATAAACAACTCTCTGTTCCCCCTACTCCAAAGTCAATTTCTGCTCACTGTCCTTGTGTTTGTTATTATTCTGAATATCAAGCATATTTTTAAGCCAAACCTTTTCCTTTATATGGTCTGAGTCATTACTTGTGCCAGCAGGGAAACTGTTGTGGTGTGGCTTAGACACCAGGAGAACACACTGCCTTAAATGGTGCAGCAGCCCATGGGACATGCTCGTATAGCTGGAAAACAAACATTAATCCTCATACTGTTACCACTCTCTTTACATTACCTGCATTATTCAGCCTCTGACAACTAAGACTTGAAAATTTTCATTTGCAAGAAGCTCAAAAATGCCCTCAAGGCCTCAAAATATTAACATATGTGTAAGAAAATGAAATATTAAATATCAGTTCTTGCAAATTGTATTTCCTGAAACACATTTCAACACAATGCAAACCCCACAGCAATATAACGGCATGACAAAGCAACACATTGCAGCTGTGAAAGGCCCTAAGATACTCAAAATATTTAGCACTTTTATGTATGTGCTAACATGTAGCACAGACTTACAGCGGTGGCTGAACTCTGCGTTTTAGTTCATAATTCGGCTCATAATTCAAAAACCTTTCATCACAGCACTGAACCGATGACATTGTGAAAATCTGCAGACTTTATCCTCTGTTTTGATGTATAATTTATGTGTGTAGCGCCAGAAAAGTTTGTAACAGAAGAGTGAAGGCCAAAGACCCACACTCTAAAATCCTAATTAATGGGGGCAAAATTAGAGCGTTTTTAAAAATATCGTTAAAACTATGAATTCATAAAAGTACAACCACACCAATGGTGAATGAACCAGTTGGCATTGGTTTGGTGTCTGTAGTGGGAATGGTTTAGGTGCACACATCATCAGTCTCAGTCCAGTATGCTTTGCTGAATGGGGGAAAAAGATTCAGTTTTAATCACAATGACAGACTCTGCTCAAGGCAAAGAGTTAGAGGTGAGGGACAGAGCAGATATTAGGAGTGTAAATGACATATTTCTGACCACTGATTCTCTTTGCTGAGAAGGGTGATTATCAATCAATCTTTGTTACTTTAGGAGGAAATATATTCATAGTAACAAGTGTTGTTTATGGAATTTTTGACATGATTCTGCTGATTAAAAATGCACCAATCACTTTAATCAACACAGATTGCAAAAAGGAAAAAAAAAATAAAATAGAAACAGCTGTAGCATGCTTGATAATTATTTTATAAAACTATCATATTAGGCTTCTTTGTTTTAGTGAATAATATTTTCATTGTTTTTAGTGAACTGAATCAGTTCAGTACAAAGTTACAGTTCATTGAATCACTGATTTATTCAGTGATCTCATTCAGACTGAAAATTAATCTATATTATTCACTACACACCACAACAAAGCTCTCTCCCCATCATCTGAATAACACTGCTCTAGACTAGTTCTCTCAGGAATGAAATTACACATTACAGATTTCACTGATTCTTTCATTTAATCCAGTTCTTTCAGTACATGACTATTTGTGTCTTGTTCAGTTTTTCTAGTTCCTTCAGTACATGTGATTCCTTCTCTGACCATAGGGTGGCAGCTTGGAGTTGCTCTGTCATTCGGCTTAAGATGATCAATAAACAAACCAAGGTGACAAATAGTCTCATTAATTTGCAGAGCACATGACAACTATGAAAAAATACCAAATATTTACAACACTAAAAATCTTCAGTCATGATAGTTACTGAAATGTGATGCCTGCATAAATACATGTATTGCTAAATGGTAGAAGGCTGCACTTCATTGTGAAATACTGAAATAAAAAACACAGCTCATGTGATAGATTTGTTTGTGAAAACTCTGTCAACACCAGATGCCAATAAAGTAAATAAAATGCTGACATATTCTTATGAAAAATGACCGAGAACAATAGAGAAATGGCAATTTAAATATTGCAATACATTTAACAAATAACTACTACTAGATCTACCATTTATATTAGAGTGACTAGATATAATATTAAATTGGACACAGCTACAAGTAGAGTGTTTGTTGTTTGTGTGTTTGTTAGGGTTTTTTTCAGCATTTAAAAACACATTTGGGGCACTTTAGCAGAATTCAAAAGTTGACTATGTAACAAATAATAAAATAATATAATAAATAATCAAATAAATAGCTTTGTCACTGCAATGTATCCTATAATGTAACTTATTTTGGCATGTTACAATTTTAAAATTACACAGCAAAATGTCGAAATAGAGCTATAGCATTTATCCTAAAGATAATACTGCCAGAAATAAGTATTTATTTAATAACAATCTAAGCATAGCAACAAGCTTCATTAATAATTACCTAACAATATTACCTTTTTGAATGTTGGTCTCTGTTTTACTCTTTTTTGTTTTTACAAAGTACACAATCATCAAAATATTAAAAGAAGAACTGAACAAATCAGTAGTGTGAGTCAGTGAACTGCATCTGACCCACATAGTTACGAGCTGAAAGAACTAGATGAAGGAACTGTAGGCACTTAAAGGATCATTGTACTGCATACTGATTCATTCAGTGATTGGTGTTTTTAGTAATATAGCTGAATCTTGCTTCTTATATCTAATATCCAGCTCCATTATGTAAATAAGGAACAGCAGAGGTCCCAACACCAGCCCCTGCAGGGCTCTTCCCACAACTCCCTGTTCAAATGAGATCCCTCTTGCCATTACTGTCTGTATTCTCTTCTATGCTTTTTATATTCTATGCTCTCTACTTACATTCTCTCACTGTGTTTATCTCTCTCTCTCTCTTTCTCTTTCTCTTTCTTTCTCTCTCTCTCTCTCCATTGCAATTTCCATCACAAAGTTACAGAAATTCCTTCTCTTTTTTTGGTAGAATATAGTTCTTCATGGACACTATATGGCAGGAACAACATACAATTAAAGACATTATTGTTGCCACATGTGACCAATTGAATATGATTTCTATGTAAAAGTCCTGTACTTATGCAAATGTATAGTTCGGATGTATTGACAATTACAGCTTACAAATGTGTATGTTGTACATAGTATGCAGATATGTGCACATTTTACTGAATGCTCCATACCACCAATAGCATGGTCATAGATAATTCAGTTCCTTGTTTATGCCTTTGCAGGGACCCTGTCCAACTTCAGTTTCTCCACAACCAAGTACTGCTGGAGCAACAGCAAGGAGGCCCTCAGACACAGCCAGAGGAATCTCCCTGGTCTCCAGCGCCTCCCCAAGAACCCCAGCCAGCCCCTATGAATCTTTACATGCCTGTGCCACACACCTCCCCTACAACCTCTACCAACATGACGCAAAGCTTCAATTACACTCGGCCTAAGGAGTTCATTGCTGCACAGTCCCTTTCCCCTGTCAGTAGTCTCTCTTCCACAGAATCGCCTGTACCTATGCTTACTGCCATGGCAGCCCAGCTGCCCCATAAGTTATTCATGGAGCCGAGTGTCTCAGCTTTACCCCCTGCAGTCAATCAGTACACTCAATCCCCCAGACTGTTTTCAACAAGGGTCCTGCAATCCCCTACCAGCCCCCCTGCATTTGTGTCGTCCCCACCCCCCTTGCCACCTACCCACCTCCCCTCAACATTCCCCTTACGGCCACAATCACCCCCTCAGACACCCTCCCCAATTCCAGGCAGCTCCACCCCTAGCCCCATCCAGAACCCCGTGGCCTTTCTCAGCTCTGTGCTGCCTTCACTGCCCACATCTCCACCAACAAATGCAATGGGCCTGCCCCGGAGTGCACCTGCTGTGTGAGTCATATCATTGTTATTATGGTTTTAGATATGCAGAGGGAAACTGATTTTACTGTGGGAAAACCATGCCCTCAAACCTGATTAAAGGTCTTATAGTTTCAAAACTAGTTTTGTTCATGAAATGAAACTGAATGAAGCCATACATGGAAAAAGACCTGTTGCTATTTACAAGAAACAAATGTTATTTGTGTTTTAATTGTGAAGTACACCATCTGAACTGGATTGTACTGCTCTGCCCTGCTCGGTGCTGCTTGTTTTCTGTAGGGATAGGCATTGTTAAATTAGACCCATTATCAATGTGCCGATAGCTTACTGTAAGGTAGGTGTGGAGCTTTCATATTAATATGCATTGCTGAATGAATAATAAATCGTAAGAACATTATCTAGAGCAGGGGTGTCAAACTCATTTTAGTTCAGGGGCCACATACAGCCCAATTTGATCTCAAGCGGGCCGGACCAGTAAAATAATAGCATAACAACCTATAAATAATGACAACTCCAAATTTTTCTCTTTGTTTTAGTGCAAAAAAGTAAAATTACATTATGAAAATGTTTATACATGAAATGTTTTCTACATGAAATGTTTACAACGAACTATCCTTTCACAAAAAATATGAATAACCTGAACAACCATGAACAACCTGAAATTTCTTAAGAAAAATAAGTGAAATTTTAACAATATTATGCCTCAGCTTATCATTCACACATGTGCATTACAATTTACAGATCACAGTGGATCTACAAACGCACAAAACATTTAGTAACAGGCATCTGGAATTGAAAAATATAGTATTTAACTTTATGATCAAAACAACTTGTCAAGACTCACTGTTTAGTTTGCTCCTGAAACTTGGCATCTTTTAGCCTTCACAAGTGCATCAATATCAGGCGTCAAATCCTGAGTAATAGCCAATTTCAAAATGTCATTTAAGTACTTGTGTGTAAGCCTTGAGCGCAGCTTTGTTTTATTGATGTTCATTACTGAGAAAACTTGTTCACAGAGGTAGGTAGTCCCAAACATGCACAAAATTTTCGCAGCCAGGGCTGTTAATCTGGGGTACCCTGGCAAGAGATACTGATAAAATCAGTTTTTTACTGTGAATGGTGAGCAAAAAACTGTGAATTCTGTCTCAAGTTCACCAAAGACCTGAAATCATTGCTCAAACTCCCGCAGCAATCCCGTAATCTTGTTTTTGTACCGTTTCATGTCGGCATTAACTCCGGTCGTGCGCACATCTCTTAGACGAGGAAAATGAGCACCATTTGACATGGGTCACAAAATGGGTCACCATTTGACAGCTGTGTCTCCCACAAAGTCAGCTTCAACTTGAATGCGCGTTTGCTGTCATAATACTGTGTGACAACTTTTTTGCGGCCTTGCAACATTTTGTTCAGATTATTCAAGTGCTCTGTAATATCCACCATAAATACAAGGTCCTGCAGCCATTCTGGGGATTGGAATTCCATCACTGGCATGAACTGTCCAATTTCCTCTCGTAGATCAAAGAAACGCTTCAGCGTGGCACCTCGGCTTAACCACCTTACTTCGGTGTGGTATGGCAGGCCATAGGTAACGTCTTTATCACTGAGAAGGCTGTCAAACTGACGGTGATTCAGACCTCTGGCTCGGATGAAATTAACAGTTCGAGTTCGATTAACCTCCATGACGTGATCCATTTTTAACGACTTGCAACACAATGCCTCCTGGTGCAAAATACAGTAAAAAGTCCAAAAACTATGTTGCAGCCTGTACTTTCTCTCTGCATTTTGTCACAACACCTGCTTTTTTCCCAATCATTGACGGTGCGCCATCTGTAGCCAGGCTGACAGAAAGGGCCCAGTCCACTCCAGCCCTGTCCAGCGCTCCAACGAGAGAGCTGAAAATGTCATCTGCTGTTGTGGTGTCCGTCATAGGCACCAACTCAAGGAACTCCTCTGTGACGGTCAAAGTCTCATCAACACCACGAATGAATATGGCCAGTTGAGCAACATCTGTAATGTCAGTGCTCCCATCAATCGCAACTGAAAATGCAACAAATGACTTGACTTTTTACTTCATTTGGCTGTCCAAATCTGCCGAAAGATCTGAAATCCTATCTGCCACAGTGTTTCTTGTCAGGCTAATGTTGGCAAAAGCCTGTCGCTTGTCAGGGCACATGATTTCTGCAGCTTTCAGCATGCATGTTTTCACGAACTCACCCTCGCAATATGGCTTTGATGCTAAAGCTATTTCGCTTGCAATAAGGTAGCTGACTTTCACTCCTGAATCACTGACCTCTCGGCTATGGGTAAAAACAGACTGCTGTTTCCTCAGACCCGCTAACAATTCATTCATCTTCTCTGTTCTTAGTTGTCCTTGCAAGCTGTTGTATTTTTCGCCATGATGAGTCTCATAGTGGCGCCAAATATTATATTCCGTGAGCACTGAAACTTGCTGCATACACACCAAGCACACAGGTTTCCCATTCACCTCTGTGAATAAATAGGAACTGGTCCATTTTTTTGGAAAACTCTACATTCTATGTCCACTTTTCTCCTTTTTGACATAGACATTTTGGGTAATAAAGGTGCCACAGAGGGTAATTTTGACAGAAAAAGAGCATGTAGAATAGATCTTAATAATGATAAGGCAAAATTGGCATTTATCAAACCACCGGCAGCTTCAGCATGAACAGTTAGCTTGATTGAGTGTTGCGTTCTTCTCCACTTTGGGTTAAGCAGGCAATCGATCGCGCATTGCTGCCATCTGCTGTTTATTTCCGGGTCTCAGTGTTGTATTATGTCCGCTACTCTTACTAAAACAGTGCGACCCCAGTGGACAAATTAGGAATAGCAGTTACTTTTTTTTTTTTTAATCGCTGTTAATGTCTACTTTGTAATTTTTGCACTTCGCAAATTCATCCCGCGGGCCAGATTGGACCCTTTGGTGGGCCGGTTTTGGCCCGCGGACCGTATGTTTGACACCCCTGATCTAGAGCATCAAAATACATAAGTCTACAGTATGAAGTATGATAATTAAGCTAAGTTTATTTGAAACCTTAGCTAGCTATAAAAATAAAAGAAAAATAGAGAGTAACACCATTACAAGCTAACGTCAGACTTATATTCACTTCCAAATTTGGCTTTGAAATGTTTCGTAGGCCTACTATTATTGATACCGTCGCCTACATAAGCTGTTTTTTAATCAATGGTGTTGTGTGAAACGTTAACTAGCCTTTTAATATGAAGGAAATAGCCTAGCCTTCATCATGGCCAGAGTACACGTTTAACATGTTTCATACAATTGCCTTTACTCCAAACGCTGTAACAAGTTACTGTTTTCAACGTTTGTTACAGATAATGGCATAACGATCATTGCTTTGTCTTAATGAATAGTATGCTGCCAGTTCACACACAAGCCACCTGCTGCTGCCAACGTGCGTAAATTCCAATTGCTGCTGTCAGTGGAAGTGCTGATCATGCAACGGGCTGCGTTCACGCCCTCTCTCACAACTCTCACACACAGCGGACACTAAACAACAATTCTAAACTGAATTAACCATACACTCATCTCGGAGGAGAAGTTCTCAACCACTGTTTTTTTATCCAGTTGTATTTAGCTTCAAATGTTATTTTTAGCTCTAAAAAATCACCGAGGTCTGGACCTTGGTGACCTTATAGCTGGTTACAGGCATGCTTCCACTGTTTTGCTCTTATTCACTTTTTTTGATACGGTCATGATATTTTGGACAAAATTTGAATGGAAACAAATTATGACTAAACAAGATTCCTTGTTTATTCTTAAGGTATAAAATGTGCAACAGTGTTATCCACAGGAGATCTAACTTTGAACACATTCTACTTCCCCGCTGTCACTCACACTGTGTTCTTATGCACAGGCCACCCCAAGGCATCCTGAAGAAGCTCCCCAGAACTCTCCGATCAGTATCAGATGATGAGATCTATGACAGCAAAGAAACCATTTTACATGACCTGGAGAAGAAGCTACGGTTTAAAGAAGACTCTGCACATCATGTGCAACAGGTACTGGCTGACCATCATATGTTGCTCATCTTTCAATTCTTTTAGTTCACAGAAAATACAAGTTATGTAAGTGATGGGATGCTCTGGATAAGAGCACCTGCTAAGAAAATAATAATGGACCTTTAATGTGTATGTATGTACTCATACATGACCGCTAATCATATATCTCATAAAGGATACTGGCATTTTCTACCTTGTAGAAGCTAGCAGAACACCTCAGGACTATCCTCCTGCTTCAAGCTGTATTCACCATCAGTTAGTAGAGCGTAGTCCTCAGAGATATCCTCCTACCTCAGGCCATATTCACTATCAGCTAGCAGAGTCCTGAGGGCTATCCCCCTGCCTCAGGCTATATTCATTATATAGCCTGACACTCTTTTCTCACATTTTCTTAACAGAGGTGTCAGTGTTCACAACTTCCTCTGTCTAAGTATCCGCAGGGCCTAGTGGCAGCAGACAATATTTTCCATGTGACAACGGACCTGGTGGTGGTTGGAAATCTATTCCTCTACTTTCATGTTCACTGCAACAACAGCTCTAATGGCCCTCTCAATCACTGTAATTTATATATATTTTACTGGGAAATTGACACAAAGCACTGGATGGAGTGCATGGCAGCTGAGAGGGAGTGGTCAGGCCAGGCACCTGTGACAGAGTGTTCAGGGTAGTATTGAGAGTAGAAACCTGCCTCAAACATGGGGAAAGCCAACTAACAATGAAGCACCAGCAAGGACAGGTTTCAACAACAGCCACAATGTACCCTCCATCTCAGCACTGTTTGGCAACATTGACACAACAAACTACACTTATATGTTTTTATTCTAGACATTGTGTGCAATTCCCAAGCAAAATGTTAAGATGGTAGGATATTAGTAGAGGGGCTCTGTGTGACAAAGCTCTACAACCTGAATTGTTTCTATGTAGCAGCCAGCATCCACTGAATGCAGCTGATCAGGGGGATTGTAGTTTATTAGAATATTTTGGAAATAGCCACATGCAAGCCCATGCAAAGTCTTAATATTAAAAACAATAGTTTGACATCAGTTTGGGATTTTTTAGCAGCTGGTGAAGATACTGTAACTGTTATTTTTCTTTTTTCCCCTTTCTCACCCACCTGTAGTATTACAGGGCAAGGTGCACGCAATCCTCTGAAATGCATGCCTACTGCAACTGTTTTTCACATTACAAGTCTCACAGTGCTCAAGGAGGCCCATGCTGATGTTATCTGAGTAACTTATGGGCGCCCACGCAATTTTAGGGTGTGGAGAACAGAGTGACAAGGTGATCCTGGCCGCCCCACTCACCTCTATTCCTGCTAAGTCAAATTTGTAATGCCACTGTGGGCTTCCCATCATTTTAGGCTCTTACACAGCCAGTTTGGAAATTAGGCCATAGTTACATTTGAACTGCCTGAACTTTGAACTGTCTCAGCCACCCCGGAGTCAGCCTATAACTGGTGTCTTGTGACCAAATTCTTTTCTCTAGTATCAGGGCTGGAGCAGAGGAGTACAGGTCCTGATTCAAGAGACTAGTCTAGATATAATAAAGTGAGGTAAAGCGAAGAGGTGTGGGTTCAGAATTAAGCGAGTTACAGTCGAGTTTGTAGAGAAGTCTGCATCTCTCAATACACATTGTATTTGTTTGCTAGCGGATCTTGACCGCTCCAATATGGCAACCACGCAGACGCATAGCGGTGACATACAGCTACGTTTCTATCTATGGGAGCACACCTCCAATTTTCCAAGGCCATGTGAAATGCTTCCGGGGAAAAAACGCCACTCATGATGTATCTATATGTTGGTTAACTTAGTTATTAGCTTTGGAAAACACATAGCATATGTTTTCCGTATGTTTGGCCAGCTTTAGCGCGAGCTGGTACCAGTCTTGACCATGGATGGAGTATATAGCACAGCGCAATGCAGTTGTCCATCTTCCGTGTCGCATGGTGCCGGTGATAAGGATAAGGATAACTTTAATGCGGCAATAAAATCTAGAGTGGAAAGAGAAGGGGTGTCTCCATAGTTTCTTAAAAGGTTAATCATACCAAGAGGAATGGCTTCAATTATGGTTTGGAATTCATGCTGTGTAATAGGGGCATCATACTTGGTTATAAAGTCTCCATAGCTGTATAATTCACCCATGTCAGTAATACATTTTGTAACAAAGATTATATCCTGGCTGAACAGGTTATGGGAGAAAATCGATTTGCTTTTGTGTGTTATATTCCTGTTGTTCCAAATTGTATATGTATGTGGAGTGAAATTTTGTTTGTACATGAGATTCCAAATTTGAAGCAGTTGTCTATGAAAATTTGAGAGTTTGATTGGGATCTTTCCAACGTCAACACAGCATTTTAACAAAAACTCTAAACCACCGACTTCTAGAAAAACTAAGCTAGGAATAAGATTCCAAATGCTATTTTTATTTCGGAGATAATTTTGTATCCATTTAACTTTATAAACTTTATTTGAGGAATCAAAGACTAAGGCATTCATACTTCCCTCTTTTTGACCACAGCATAAATTTTCTTAAATAATGAGGTTTATTCCTCCAGATAAACCTAAATAACTTGGCATAAACCTGTTTAATTACATGTGTATTAGTGTATAGACAACCCTTTTGTTTTAGATAATAATATATGGCCACCCAAGGACAGATCTCTTAAAAGCCACATATCAAATTTTCCCTAATTTTTTTAACAATAGGTAGAAAATTTAAATCAGACCTTTTCTTCTGATCCTTACAAATCTTAATTCCAGGTATAACAGATATAACAGGTATGTCATATATCGTTGTGACATCACATGACTTGACAGGAAACAATTCACATTTCTTAATGTTTAAATGTAGTCCAGATACATAGGAAAAAGCTTTAATACATTCTATAGCTTTCTTAATTTCATACTGGTTCCTTAAAAAGATAGTTGTGTCATTGGCAAGCTGTGAACATTTAATTTCTTTATTCCTAATCTGAATACCTTTAAATGGATGTGTGTTAATGTGAATAGCCATGATCTGTGTGACAAGCAAGAATAAAAATGAAGAAATTGGGCATCCTTGTTTAATTCCACGATTTATGTCAAATCTCTGTGACGTCCCTTGACCCAGTTTAATAGAACTGTTGCAGTTATTATAAAGAACCTTGATTGCTTTCTAAAAATATTCAACAAAACCAAAAAAGTTTAATGTCTCCAACATAAAAAACACTATCGAAAGCTTTGTAAAAATCCACAAATAATATATAACTATTTTCTAAAATAAAATTATTATAGTCAATGAGGTCCAGTACTAATCTTATGTTATTGCATATATGTCTACCCCTCATAAAGCCTGATTGTGATGGGTCAATGATCTGATCAAGACCTGACTTCAATCGTTCTGCAAATACAGAGGAAAAGAGCTTTCCATCATTGTTCATCAATGTGATTGGTCTCCAGTTATCTATCATCATGTGATCCTTATTGGGTTTTGGTATTAGTGTAATAAGACTCTGTCTCATGGAAGCTGGAAGTGTTTCCACTTCTATTGCCTCTTCAAATATATGCAAAAGGAAAAATTATAAAATTTTCCACTGAGGCCATCATTACCTGGGGACTTATTCATTTTCAATTTATTTATTCATTTAATAATTTCAGTCTTTGCTATAGGCTTATCACAATCCTTTTTAAAATCTCCATCAACTAGTTTCCTTGTTTAATCAGACCTAAAAAGGCAGATATGTCATTAGTTGGACAGGCATTACTAATATAAAGCTTTCAATAAAAGTCTGAAATATACTTAGATATTTCATTTTGATTTTGGCTCTCCACACCATCTACATAAAGCTTATGAGGATAAGAAAATTCTGCATTCTTTTGGAAGTATTTTGTATTTTTTTCTCCTTCTTCTAACCATCTACACCTTGAGCGAGTAAAAGCTCCTTTTGCTTTTTCTTCGTATATTTGTTCCAGCTCTAGTTGGAGAGAAAAAAGTTTAGTTTTTACTTCTTCAGTAAGGTTATCTAAAGCTGTAAGATTATTTCTTTAATCAGATTATCTTCTCTTATTCTTTTCATAAGTGCAATTTCTTTACCTCTCCTCATAGCTGCTTGTCTGACTTCAAACTTCATCAATTCCCAGAATTTTGCATATGATGTTGTTGTATGTGCTCGAGTCCAGTATTTGTTAATTAAATTCTTTATTTCTATCTGAAGTTTATTGTCATACAGTAACATATTATTTAACTTCCAGTAGCTTCTATTTTGTGTGTTGATACCATCATTATTAAAATTAAATGCTATGCAGATTGCTTTGTGATCACTAAGAATGGATGGGTCAATTGAAACATTTTTCACATAATTATGTAATGTGTTTGAAATTAACCAAAAATCTATTCTAGATTGCTGATACATATCTTTATTGGACCATGTAAATTCTTTGTTATTGGGAAATAGATCTCTCCAAACATCATATAAGCCCAAGGTGTTACATAGGTTAGTAATATCTGGGTTAATAGAGTTAGGGTCACTGGGAGGGGGAAGTCTATCAATCAGTGCATCTGTGACTGCATTAAAGTCCCCACCCAGAATGACGTTCATATCCTGAAATGTTGCTCTAATTTTGTTTATCTCCTCTTCTAATTCTTGAAACAAACTTTTATTGCTTTGTTTATTATTAAAGCCATAGATGTTTCCAAGCACATGCATTTTACAGTTTATACCAATGATCAGTAGCAACCATCTTCCTGAATTGTAGCATATCATTGCCCCATTGGTTTTTCCAAAGTAAAAAATCAGCTGAGCAAGCATGGGTTTCCTGTAAGAAATAAAAATCTGAATTGAACCGTTTACAGTACAGAAAGATGGCTTTCTGCTTTACTGTGTAACAAATACCCCTTACATTAATTGAACATAAACTCAGTTAACATAACAGAAATTGATACAGATGAAATATGAAATGAAAACAGCAAAATATTTGCTAAGATTAACCACTCGAAATAAAGTTTCCCACCCTGTTTAACATTGTCAGAAAAATGACCCTGGTTTTAAATTGCAATGTTTTAACAATCCACAAGAGGGAACCATGCTATTTTAAGTTGTCATAAATCAACATCTATTTTCATAGCTTTTGTTTTTGTTATTTTACCTAAAAATAATAAAAAGTATAAGAAATATCTATAAAAAATAAACATTTAAGCCTCATATAGAATAATGTGGTTGACTTTAATCTTTTTTCCTTATAAAAATATATTAGAAAAATAAACTAGGGAAAAAAGTGAATTATTATAAAGTGAATTATTGCCTTTCGAAAGCAAAATATTCAATATTTTTTAATTATCATTGACCTGTAAGAATATCTAAAACTTTGTAAATAGAATATGTGTTAACCTTCAGGCCTATAGCCAATATGAGATTGAGGCCAAGCAACGAGCCAAGTTCAACATAGGAATCCCAATTTTTAGCGTAGTTGAATAACAGATTACCTTTTAAGCTTTGACTTCTTTCCCATCAATAACAGCTGTCGTTCCAACAAAGAAAGCATTCTTTTTGTCATCTCTGGCAGCTTTCATTTGGCCAAAAACTTTGCTTCCTCTACCAAAAAGCATAGATGGGTGTAGACATTCAGGCATGACAGTGATCCAGAGCATTCATTTACATCCATAAAAAAATGGTTAACAGAGCACAATGTACATGTTCTCAACTGGTCACTTCACCTCAATCCAGTTAAACAATTGCAGTTTGAACACAAGAAAGTAGCAAAAAATTCAACAAAATCCAAAACATCTTTGGAATGTAGACCATTTCTGCCCAGAGGAATGGTCAAAAATCTTCCTTTAGAAGTGTCAGAACGTCATAAAACACTAAGAAAGTGTGCATGTACTGTAACTTATGTCAGAGAAGGATTTAGCAAATAGACACTATATTGTGTGAATAATTCCAAATCACTCTTTGTGAACAATGTGACTTTGCACTGTGATATTAACATTAAGGTACATTTTAATATTTGCATTTTAAATTTTTTTTTTATGTTTTGTTCCAATTCAATCAGCGGCATAAACAGCTTTGTATGGCACTGTATATGGTTGCATGTACACATACAGTGCCTCCCAAAAGTGCTCAGACTAATTCCTACATTGTCCTGAATTACGAATGATACATTAAAATGTCATCCTGTGTGGTATCTTATTTAAAAAAACACTGAAACTCAAATTTAAGTTGGACTTGTTAAATATTTATTTATTTATATGCTGTTTGTATGAGTATTCAACCTCTAACCTCTGGGAGATTCAAGTTTAGACATGAAAAAATGCCCTAATGAGGACACACTTGTCTTACCATTGGCCTCTACCTGTGAACCATCAAAGTAACTGTCACCCTTTCTGGATACAAACTCAGTTCTGTTGAAGGATTATAGGTCAGGCTGTGGATCTGAAGGAAAGGTGTGAAAATGAAGATAAAGGCAATTCTATGGAATAGAGTAATACAAAGCATAAATAAGGAAAAGGGTGCAAAATTATCCAAGTGCTTGGCTATCCAGTTGAGCATTGTTGGATAAATAATCAGGAAGTGGAAGCTGCATCACACTGCATAGAAAAGGCCATCCCTCAAAACTCAGCATCCAAGCAAGGAGACCTGAGAAGCCACTGAGGCCAACAATCATTTTAAAGGAGCTGAGAGTGGAATAAAGGTACACCAGTCCACAATATTAAGACACCCAGACAACTTTTGGCCAAAATTCAAAGCATTACATGTGGTGCAAACCTAACACTGCCCCTGCCTCAAGAAACACCATCCCTACAGTGTAGTATGGTGGTGGCAGCATCATGCTGTGGGGATGCTTTTCATCAACAGTGGCAAGGTTTGTGAGAAAAGGACCCAGGTGTAGACAATGCAGGCAGTACAAAATGGCTATTCTTTATTGACAAATAAAAAAAATCACAAGCTTAATTTAAGTCAGAGAACAGTCCAGGTCAATAGCCCAAATTCCAGTAGTAAACAGACAATATCCAAAATGGCAGGCAAAAGTCAGAATCTTGATTACTAGCAGAGTTTGTTACCAGGAAGACAGACAGGCAAACAGCAGGCAGAAATCGGGGTCGATACAGGCAAAAAGGAGTCAGGCAATCAGGTCAGCAAAAATCCAAGACAGGCAGAGTCAGCAACAAACAGGTACAGAACAGGCTTTCTAACAAAGGCAAGAACAAACCAGGTAAGGCATCTGAATCTGAAAAAAAAGGAAGCAGCAGGGTATTTGTAGGCAGGCAAATGATGAGTTGATGAGACACAGGTGTGCAGAAACAACCTTCAGGGTATCTTGTTAAAATTGAAGGAAGAATGGATGGATCAAAATACAGGGAAATACTGTGAGAGAACCTGCTTCAGTCCGCTAAAAAAATTGAAGCTTAGGAGACAGTTTACCTTTGAGCAGGACAATGATCCCAAGCTCAAGGCCAAAGCATCATTGGAGTCCCTCAAGAACAAAAAACTGAATGTCTTACAGTTGCCAGTCATCCTCAGTCCCATTGAAAATCTGTAGCACTATTCAAAATTGGTCATCTAACCAACATGGATAACATGGAGCAAATCTGCCAAGAAGAATTGGCGTCATTCCCAAACAGTGTGCAACGCTGGTAGATACTTACCCCAAAAGACTTAAAGCTGTTATTGCTAAAAGAGGTGGCTCTACTAAATATTAATGTATGGGGGTTGAATACTCATACAAACACCATATTTCAATTTTTTATTTTTCTTAAAAATGTTTTCTAAAACCAGTAAAAATAATTAATCTTAAACCTTAAATCCTGTTTCTAAATAAAATATAACACAGAACAAAATTTCAATGTATCATTTGTAATTCTGTAAAATGTGAGAATCGGTAAAGGATCTGAATACCCTTTGTAAAGCACTGTATATGGACATTTAGTATTGCATATTATTAGTGTATATTATTTTCAGAAGTGCATGTGTGTCTGAATTGTGAAATTAATCACACATTTTGATGTATGTGTGTGCATCCCTCTCCTCTCATAGAAACCAGCATATGAGAGGAAAACATCTGGCAGACTGCTTGGACCAAACAATCCTGCAACTGCCTTTAAATATGATGAGGTACAAGAGTGTTCTCCCTTCCAGGTACAGCCTTGCTCCCTAATGCTAAGTGGAATCAAATATTGGGCATATGCTTACACACCACAGTAGAGATGAATTCTGTTCTGCTGCTGAAGCTTCTCATATTCTCTGAGACAATATGTCATTTGCACGAATAGCTAAAGGAATTCCATGGATGATGTTGTATGTTATGTACAACTTGAAAAGGATGTAATAGTCTATTCCAATCTGCACAAGTGTAGACATTTTGCTGTAAAAGGGCAAACAGAATGCAGGGATACATAGCAAAAAATATCAATTACAAATTGAATGAGGTCATATTAGTGGTATATAGTGCCTTTGTCAGACCACAATTGGAATGATTTGTTCAATTCTGGTTACCACACTATAAGAAGGACATGGAAGCTCCTAAGAAAGTACAGAGAAGTACTGGTTCCAGGCATCAACTTATTAAAAGACCCTAAAAACAGTGGGAAGGCTATAAATGCATGGAATAGCTTACCAGCATTCATAGTGGAAGCAGAATCGCTGAGAGTGTTGAAAACCTTAACACAGATATACTCAAGACTCAAGTATGACAAACCTAGCTGGGTTCTGAATGGCATAGTCATGGGTTTTACAGTTTTATGAAAAAAATAGCTTCAGTCAATGTTTTACTGATGTTACTGATTTACTTGTTCAACTACAAACACTGCTCAGGTATGAGACGGTGTCATGATTAGGGGATCGTGAACATTCAGGTACACAAGCACATGTCTTTCGGATGTCCTTTTTGTCTCCTATGGCATGCTACAACATGTCTGTGTGACTGGTGGAACCCGGTGCTTGCAAGGTATCTAAGCAGTGATGCCCATGTCATGGTGACAGTACTTTTGAAATGGCAGGCCAAGATGCTCCCTGTAGTGTTTTATGACATTATTGCACTTCTGAGGTGGGAGCTTTGATCAGTCTTCCAGGCAGAATTGCTCTGGATTCTTCAGATTTGTTGTTTTCATTTGTGAATTACTTTCTTGAGTTCAAACCACAAATGTTTGATTGGATTGGTTCTCATTGTACATGGTCTCGTTTGGTGATAATTTTTGTAGTAATGGCATGCCAGAGGCATTGTTTTACATGGATTCCAATTTCAAAATAACAATGCTGTTATTAATAAAATAAATCATTGATATTGTGAATTATGAATGAAGTTATTGTACATCATCATTGTTAAAGAATGGTGGCATTTGTCAACAGATGCCTTTGCCATGTCTCTCATAATACATTCTGTGGAGGTCTCAGGTGGTGAAATCACAAAGGGAAAAGATCCTGCTGTGCCAAAACACCATTGCACCCCAAATATTCAACAGGCACTCCCTGCATTTTATGACCATCAGGCCCAGTGTTACAAACACTCATATCTGAGGCTTATGTGACACACATGGGTAGCTCAGTGGTATCACGCAAGCTGAGGTCTACAGCCGAGTTCAATCCCTCCTGTGACATTCACTAACAATGACCTAGAGCCCATAACAGCAAATCGGCTTTGTTCCCCCGGGGATAGCAGTGGGTAGGCCAGCTTTCCTCGTCCTTCTGCACACCCCGTCGGGTCCCTGCAAGTTACTTGGATGACATAAGAAGAAAAGTGCCTGTCTACCAATGAGCACTCACTCCGCTGTGTGACCTGCAAAAAGAAAAACAGCCATAGACCATGGACAGGCATGTATTGGAGGACTGTTTGTCCCTCCTAAGTGCTCCTGAGCGAATGCAGTGATTGCTGCTGTGAGACAAGCCAAATGTATAATTTGCCAATTCAAAACAGGGTTGGGAGGGGAAAAGGGGAAAAACGGCAAATATATAAAAGGCATGCATTCAGTAGCAGTAAGCTGCTGTTCCAGTGTGGCTTTCCTGCAGAGATCAGGAGAGAAGCACCTCTTACAATTTAGTCTTTCCAATGGCTCTGCATGTCACCTACCACAGAACTGTACAGGACTGATGCATGGTGAAATGGTTGACTGTGTCTCATAAATACTGTCATTCCAGCTTTATTAGATATACTTTTCACTTTTAAATGTCAAATGTATGTTCTGTGGAGTTTTCCTCTGTGTTTAACTCACAGTTTTTACAAGTGTAACTGGTGTTAGTAAGGGGCAGCCTAACATTAAAAATTGACTCAGACTACATGCAACCATAATGTATCTCTACAAAATGTATCATTCCTCTATTGATTATTCCTCTATTGATTATTGATTCAAAGCTGTTGCACAAAGAGCAAATTTCTTTTCTCTTCTTTCCAATATACTAAACATGCTGCTTACCATACATGCAACATAATTAACATGGTATGTACTAAAAGTAAAAATTTGTTTTGACAGATGATTCTGAGAGTAATGATGCTATGCTTTTTGCAGGAGTATAAGGTGTCTAACTTTGAGCAGAGGCTCATGAGTGAGATTGAGTTTCGATTGGAGCGAACACCTGTGGAGGAATCCGATGATGAGATACAGCATGATGAAATTCCCACAGGCAAGTGTATTGCCCCCATCTTTGACAAGAAACTGAAGAACTTTCGGGTTATGGAGGGAGTCCCAGTGACATTCACCTGTAAAGTAGTTGGAATACCCATTCCAAAGGTGAGAGGTCACTTTCTTTGAATAAAAGTGATTTCAGGTTTTTGTGTAGTGTGTGCTTTGCAGTTGTGTGCAAGGACAAATATGTAGGGATCTATGCATGGAAGTTAATTTATTATTAAAAACATGCTGCAATACACAATTCACAAAATGATATTGCTATTGAGGAGGAAAAAGGTGTAATATCATAAACTCAAACAAGGCATCTGGTCTAGGTAATAACTAATTGACAACTAGGTCTTTAGCAGAGTTGTCCATTCCAGGAGTATGGAAATCCCTGCCCTGTACAATAAACACAAGAAAGAATAACTCCACATGTAACAATGTTTTTCATCCTGTTCCATTAAAATGCATTGTAATGAATAGTTTTGAACATCAAAAAAGTTGATGTTCAAAGAAGTTGCTCAGTAGATCCACCACAGTTTGCCCACCAAAGACCTATTGCACTAGGTCTATCCCAATTTTGAAATACTAAACTATATCTAAAGTTGGTGCTCATAGATTTCTCTGGTGCTTTTAACACAGTGCCACCTTGAATGGGTCATAAGATTTTTAATATGAATGTAAATCAGAAGTCAGCTAGTCTGTTACAATGAACAGAGAAAACCACTTACGATGTCCACTGATGCTCCAGTACTCTTAACCCTGTGATGTAATAATAGTAATAATAATAATAATAATAATAATACAGTGCTTTTCATGCATTGCATTGAAGGTGCCTTCCAAAAAAGACTAAAACTAAGTCTCCGGAAAATAGGATGAGTTGAGAAATACAGTAAAACGACTCAATAAGAGCTCAATAAACTCAATAAAGGTATAAAAATAGCCACAATAACGTCAATTTCAAATTATAATGTAATGTAATACTGTAATGTAATAATTTTGAAATTATTATGATCATTATTAATATTATAATTATGATTACAACACTAAAACAAAAATCATTAACTAATTGCTCACTAATTAGGTTCAGTACTGTGATTCAGTAACAGATTCAGTACTGTGATTCAGTAGTGTGCTTCAGTAACAGATTTAGTGTTGTGTTTAGTGTGAAAGCCCGACTGCAGCTCCTCATAAATGTTGTTTGTTCAGGGAATGTAATTTGATGTTTAAAAAGAAAAACAATTTTACTTAGTAAACTGAGATTTGAAATGGGTCTGTACCAGCCAAGAAGAGAGACATCCAGGTTGTGCTTCTTAAGCATGAGTTTTATAATTGTAGTTTTCAGCAAAGATAGGAAATTGCCTGTTAATAAAATAAAACTGTTTACAAGTCCTAAAATTCTGTCTGAATCACCTTAGAACATTGAGACAACAAGACTGGTACCTGATGTCAAACATAATAAAAGTTATTCAGCAAGACTCAAAAGACTTAATCTTGCTCTCAACAAAACAACTTCTTTTACACTCTGAGAAACAGTAACTCATCAATACCAAGCTCACTAACTGTAACAATAATGTAATGTAAGCTGCAGATCAGCTCAGCCTGGGATGCATGTTTAATCAGTACCTTAGCTGAATAGTGAGTGACAAATCATTTTCTTACCAACATGAGATGAGAGCACTAATGCCCTCTTAAGACAGTTGTATGGAATAAGCCAAGATGGTGGCTTGTATGCTCTTCTTGCCTTCTGTGATCCTTAAAACTCAATGTGGTGCTTGAGAACACAGTTGTCTATATATCGGGTAATAGTATAAGACAGAATATAATAATAAGACAGAATTTTAACAAGTGCATAACTTACAGGAACACAAGATTTATCAACAAAAATACAAGAGCAATTTAAGCTGACATTTGAAAACTCTGAAAAAAAAAAAATTAATAATAATAGTTTCAAAGCTGTATGTGTCAGAGACTGCTTCCTGCAACAACAACCAGCAGGCGTCCTTGTGAAAGCCTGTCTGGCCTGGTTACCTGCTGCTTCCCCAAGCTTTTTGTTTTCACATGTGTGTAATAAGTCTCTATGGGGCAATTGGTCTGTCAGATAGCTTAGCTGCGCTTTAGAACTGTACTACTTAAACCGGAGTATCATGAGTTTAACGTGCAGCTGCATGTTAAGCTAAACGTGATTGCTGTGTAACAACGCACAGGTTAAGCTGATTCACAGTTAAACTGTCTGGAAACCAGAAGTTGGAGATCTACCCAGAACCATAGCCCGTCTATATAGATATTGTCTGCCAGAACATAGAGTTAACAGGAATGCCACTTAATGACATAATTTAGGATTCTTTGCGAGTTGGATCCTCGATGTAATATAAATATTATAGGCTATTGTAATTGTTATTAGGCTTATATATTTCTTATACTATTGACTTCACATTCGCCAAAAATAAAGTTTATTTCCCTGCAATAAATAAATGGCTGTGAAATAAATGTGTTCGCTAAATTGTTTGTTGTATATATAGAATGCGCTATTTAGATTAAGCATGTTTTGTCTGTCTTTGTGATTAGAAAAAAACAGCCTACAATTTTTCAAAGATGATGTAGAGAGTTATAATTATAGGACTGGAGGTTCTTCCACTACGGTTGTCGGTGCGTACTTCTTCTTCTGCTATGGTCATTGGTGCGTCCTTCCCCACCGCATCATCTGGTCAGGTTACTCAGCAACGATGATGCCTCCTCACCTCCATCTGTATAGGAACACAAAACACAGCAGCCCAGGGCCCCCAAAAAACCAAAAAGGTCATAACGCCCCCACCCTTAAGACAATAAATAAAGTAGAAAGTCTAGGGGTATGATTCTCGCTTGGGGTGCGAGAGGTCCAGGGTTCAGATCCCGGACGAGCCCCCAGTCTGTTACCGGCCGAAAATCCAGCAGTGTTGCAATAACAAAGTGGACGAAAATTGCCGTAACACTAATCCACCACAACCACAGCACAAAGATACAGTTGAGTACTCAGCGGTCTATAAAAAGTAAATTTGCAGTTATTAGTTACAGAACTAGAGGGTTTACATCTAACAATGTAAGTTTATTCTAAACATAAGAATCTCTAAAACGCAGGTCGCAAAGCCTCACAGGACAGCCAGTGTAACAGTTTCTGAGTTCATGCTTCTATCCTTGCTGCTCAATTAAATCAGGTGTGCTCAGCTAATCAAAGTGCCACTGATGAGTTCAGTCAGGTAGGTAGAGCAAGGAGAGATAGAAGATATGCAGGACAGTGTGCCTCCAGGAGTAGGATTGGGAAACACTGGGTTAAACCACAGGTACCGATGACACAGCAATGGAGCTTAAGAAGCCACGTGACTTCTTTCACAACATGCATGTTTAAAACCGTGTTAAACTCTAAACCACAACTAAGCTAACGAAAGAGCAATTGCCCCCCAAATGTGTTTGATGCTCTATTTAAACCCTGCCTGTGGCTTGGTTCCCTGCTCACTCTTGAGCTACCCTGTGTTGTGTGGTTTCCTGTGTCCAGGTTTGTATGGTTCCTGTAAAGATTCTTCATCTTTTAAAACCCTTCTGTTTTTTTGGATGATCTCTGCATCTAGGTCCCTCCTGTGAATACATAAGAAACATGCAACTTCAAGGGTTCTCAGGAGTAGCTATGTCACAGTATTGCCTCTTTCCAGCTCTTTACATTGAAAACAATGTCTTTCATTATCTTCATGAGAAGAAAAAGAAAAATTTGGTAGGTCAGAGTATTAGAGTGAAGTAACTCCAACCCTGTTGTAGGTGAGGTGCAATGTATATGGATGAACCAAACAGAGGTCTGAGCATGCTCATCCTAGCACACCTGCCTATAGAACACCCAATAATGTGCCCAAATACACCCAAATACTTACACTATTATTAGATACTTTGACAAATGTGTTTATCATTTAGGGACATTTGGATTCTAGTGACATCATCATGCCTTCAGCACTAAGGCATTTTTATTTGTTTTTAGGTGTACTGGTTTAAGGATGGAAAGCAGATATTAAAGAAGGCTGATCATTATAAGAAGATAAGAGAGGGAGATGGTACTTGTGCTCTACATATTGAGGCCACCAATAATGATGATGATGGCAACTACACTGTGATGGCAGCCAATCCTCAGGTACTTACATTTTCTTCAAGTGATACAATATTTAGTAACTCCACTGATGTGTCGATGACATTTCATTAATTGTTCATAAATAACTTCATTAATGGTAGCTATTATATTTTCAACAGGGAAGAATCAGCTGCTCTGGTCATTTGATTGTCCAGACTGGCCCAGTCCGCAATCGACTTGCACCTATGATCCACTCTCAAAGGTACGCAGTAGACTACACTGGTTCAGTGGTGCAATCAGTATGTTGGTTCTGTGGTGCGGTCTGTACACTAGTTCAGTGTTGCCGTCTGTATGCTTGTTCAGTTGTGCTTCTTTTATTTTTCTCATGGTAAGGAACTTCATTAAATATGACATCTGCTGTACCTCTGAATGCATTCATTTATGTCTGGTAACTGGTCATGTCTGCTTCCAATAATGAAACCTATGGTAGCTAGCACATTCATGCAGCATCTCACATGGCTGCTGGAAGCCTATACTTCATAAGTATTAGAATTGTTGCAGTAACTGTAGCTTCAAGCATGATAGTTTTAAGATGGGATAAAGATAACGGTTAGGTGATACAGGAGTCATTACGTTACATTACATTACATTGCATGTATATAGCAGAAGGTTTTATCCAGAGGGACTTCCAGCACAATAAAACATACAGTAAGTGTATCCATTTAAGATGAATGAGCAAAGGTGTAAGACCAGGCTAACAACAATACTGTTACGACCCCTGGTCTAGGGTCAGGGATCATATCTAATATAGAGAGTGGAGTGTCCCTTCTCCCGTCCCCAACACTAACAATGACAGCAACAATTTCACCAAAAGAAAAATTCATTTTCATAAACAAACAAGGCAGCAAAATCAAAACTCTGGGGCGGGGGGTGGATCTACATACATGACAATGAAAATTAAAATTGAAACAATCAGCTTTACCTCACTCCCTAACTTAAACAGGAGTAAAAATAAAGACCAAACAAAGGCTCCCACCTCCCTACGGAGCTTCCAATAATTATAGGTTAGATATTTACACTGTGGCCTATAGTATATCAAAGAGTACAGTTAATGCTGTCTAATTGTGCTTGACTATGCCACTCCCATGGATGGGTGGGAGAACCCCGCACTGTATGAACAGGCTTGCAACCTTCCCCGCTCAAGCTCACCAGTACAGAACTGGACAGAGTACTCAGACTGATGTACAAAGTATATATTTCATTATGAGTAAAAAAAAGCAAAAACAAACAGATGATAAGCAAGTTCATCAAAAGCAATACCAAGTACAAATACCAAACATGATTACATGTCAGGGCATATAACACACAGTATTAAACACAGATATTGATACAAGGGGCAGAACAAGCATTCAGGTGTAGATCTAGAGGAAACTCCACTTCTCATGAAAACACGTTACCCCCCCCCCCCCCCCCCCCTTCACACAGCACACAGTTTTGGAAACTTTGTACTTTGTGAAACACTACCCCAAAACAGAAAAGGCAAACAACTCAGTGATCATAAATTCAAGACTGTCCAAAAAGAAAAAAAACAAAAGCATGCCACCACAAACAAAAGGAGGGGGGCAACGTGCGACTTGTCCAATAGGGATGGATCCAACTAGTACGTCTGCACAAACGCTGAATTACACTCTACCCACTATATTGCACTTAACCCGTAGCAAGGGAGCCAATTAAAATTCAGATTCCACAACACTATATTTTATCAACCCCCACAACGATTGCACTGTAGTAGAATACTGCACTGGTCACTATTGCGTTACCCCCCCATGAAGGTTAGCTAGTAACCTACACTCACACACAAGTACGATTACACGATTAAACACAAACAAAAGTAATGCACCGCAATTCCATATTGCACTTAACCCACTATTGCACTACCCCCTTGAGATGGCTACGGCCATACGCTTCAAGGCTTGGCTTCAATATTGCACTCTGCCTGCTACTGTGCACAGACGCCGCTAATATAGGGTCATTAATTCTATATATTGCACCGAATCCGTTAAAGCACCATGCATGCTCAACAGGACACACAGTTAAAACAAACACTCATAAAACCCATGTACAATAATCGACTTATAGAATAAAAACAGTTCTACAAAAAAAGAAGGGAAAAACAGTGGTTAATTGTTCCTGCTGCAGCCAATTGCGGCTGTGCCCCACTTGTCTCTGTCAGCTACCTAAGGATTGTAAGTCCACAGTTTTAGCCCATTAGCGTACAATTGCTAAACTCACATGCAGCCCCCAGCAAAGTTATGCTGCACATGCTATAGTACATCGATTTATCCATCCAATCCAAAACACATCACAATACCACATGTAAAAAAAAAAATAAACAGCAAGTGGCAGGTGTTAGGGGGACTGAGGTAGAGTCAATGTTTATTAAGAGTTAGAGCTCAGCATCATTGTGGTAATCTCAATAGGAAAGTCCAAAAAGGGGTTGCATAACTTGGTGGATGGCATGCCTGCCATCCCAATCACAAACAGTTAATACTGTAAGCAATTACTATAGCGTAATTAATTGGTTATGTGCTCGTGGAAAGTGATATTGCTGGTCTGAGGCCCAATATGAGCATGTGTTCAATGGAACAGCATTTGGAATTAGAATCTGTGCTGCTAAAGGCAGTTTTATTCATTTACTAATATAGTAATAATGTTTATGTCACTGCTCCACTTTGTGTCTGCATGGTCTTTGGGGGGATGTTGCATGTTGAGTATACTTGCAGATAGCTGAAGCATTGTATTTTGTTGATCATGTTCACATTCATGTTCCTTTGCTGAGGTGATTCTAAGCAAAATATTAGTAACATCAGCAGAATGCCACAGCTATAAGTAAAGACAAGATGTTCGTTCTTCTGTGTTTGTTGATCCCTGCCAAACAGACATGACTATCACTTCCATATTTCTGGAGGGGTTTCTGCCTGGTGTGGAGGGCAGTACCACTGTAGCCTCTGTGAGTGGTGGTGTTTAGCTTAAGGCACATGAAGATGTGATAAACTGCTTATTAGATCAATATTAAATGCTCCAAGTGATATAAAAGTATGTTATTATAGGTGGCATCCATGCTTGTTGATTTCTGCATAATTTGATGTTTTCTTTTGTGTTTTCTTGGGATAGCAGATTAAAGTAGTTCAAATGGGCAGGGCAGAAGCTTAATAATGGAGGCCATTTTGCTGCTGTAGTTAGTCTGGTCTGAACGATGAAGGCGGGCGGGTTGTAATCATAACACTGTGTCTGTGGACGTAGCGTAGCATAGCATTGAATACCTGTAGCATGTTTTTCCTTTGTGTTTGTCTACTTAGCACTATAAAATTTCTGCAATGGAAGTTTTAGCAGCATGAATTTTCTACATCTGCTGTCTGCTCTACTCTTTACCATCAACCAGCCCTTGACCAATCTGTAACAGTTCTCTTTGATGTCAGTAAGGGAGTGGAGGGCTAAGCTATATAGGTAGAGGGTCCATTAGGTAGATGCCTTTTCTTTGACATTTCTTACTATGGTGCCAGTACATGGGGTAACGGTGGGTTTGGAGTGATGTAGCTGACTGGAGATGCTTAAACTGTGTGTTAGTTACAAACAGTTTAAGCTAAGAGCTGTGAATCCACACACATGGCAGCATCTAGTTATGTTCTGCTCCAACCTTTCTGCATCTCTACAGAGTGCGTTCCCGAGTGCAGGAAGTGGAGGATGGTGAGCCTATTCAAGAACGTTTCTTTAGGCCTCACTTTCTGCAAGCCCCAGGAGACATGCTGGCTCATGAAGGAAGGCTCTGCAGGCTAGACTGCAAGGTATTTCACGCCCACCTAAAGCCTCATAGCAGGTCAATGTATGATACTTCTCATCAATCATATCTTTGCATAGTAAATTATTGGTTTTTGTTTACTGAAGCTTTTTCATTACATGAATATAATGGATTATAAAACAAGAGCAGGATAGATGTTTATGACTGTTTTAAATTATGGGATTAATTTTATCCTCATGTCAGGGTATAGAATATGATTTTCTGAAGTGAATCAGTATCAGTGAACAATTTAACTCCATACAGAGCTAATTTCTAGCAGATAACTTTGCTGTTGAGTGAAAATGTATTGTTGAAACATGCTTTTCTTGTTATGGTCCAGGTAAGCGGGTTACCAAACCCAGAGCTCATGTGGCTTCTGGATGGGAAACCCATTCTTCCAGATATTTATCACAGGATGCTTGTGAGAGAGAATGGCATCCACTCTCTCCTCATTGATCCACTGAAGCAGAGTGATGCAGGGACCTACACCTGCATCGCCACCAACAAAGCAGGACAGAATTCATTCTCTCTGGAATTAAGTGTTGTAGGTAAGAGTTTTAAGTCTTCTTTCATGCCATATCATCTCAGTACAGCACAAGATAAACATGTTTGCTGTGCAGAGTGAAAAAAGACTAGTTACAGAAGGTTGTGACAAAAGTATACATTTGAAAGAGGAAAACTGACTAAAGCACAATCATCAAATTGTGAAAGTTATTATGGACTTTTACAAAAAAATATATATTTTTTTAATTTATTTTTTATTTCATATAAGTATTGCTTTCT
This sequence comes from Megalops cyprinoides, assembly GCF_013368585.1. Lineage (NCBI taxonomy): Eukaryota > Metazoa > Chordata > Actinopteri > Elopiformes > Megalopidae > Megalops > Megalops cyprinoides. The sequence continues at coordinate 32,624,425 of NC_050597.1, forward strand.
GTGTCCAGCCCACCAGTTTGTAGGCTCCTCCTCAGCCAACAGTCATTGGAGGCTGTATTTCTGCAAACCGTGCACTAAGCAAAACAAGTGACAAGAGCATATCCTTAGTGACAACATTTATGTGTGAAAATGATTCCATAGTAGAGATTGTAACAGCACCATAATGGTAACCTTATACTCCATCCCTTCAATATCTGAACATATACAGTACTTATTTTTCATGTGTGATGATTTGCTATGTTACAATTATGTTTTCCCTCTAGAAAAAGAGGTGAAAAAGGCCCCAATGTTTTTGGAGAAGCTGCAGAACATCGGCATTGCAGAAGGTGCCCCTGTGAGGCTGGAGTGCAGAATAGTGGGGATGCCCCCACCCAATATTTACTGGAAGAAAGACAATGATACCATTTCTCCCTCAAAGGAGAGATTCAGGTGAGCCCTCTCCCTCATTCAGTTCTTTTTCTGATTAGCTCAGTGTCATGGGAGCAGAATTGTCCTAGAGCCATTCTGCAAGGAGAAATTTCAAAAATCTCCCTTAAAAGCAAAGGAATATAAAATACTCACTACATGGCTGTGAATGACTGTGGCTGTCCTGTTTTCTGCAGAAAATATTGCAATGTGCAATAATATTCAGATTAAGATTTTTAGAATTATTTAAGCAGAATCATATACCTATATGATCCTATGATCCTATGCACATTTTAAATATTTTATATATTATGGTTTTTGTTCCTATTTTATCAGGGGTACAAAGAAATATGGAGGGAAAACTAGGCAAAACTGAACATATGATTAAAGCTCCAATTTATACTAAACCGGGACAACAGAAATATTTATGTATTTCTGTATAATGTTGGGGCACTTCTACTGTCTGCATATTCAATCCCATTATCAAATCAAAGCAGGGAGTATGTAATATTTTTTAGCTTAGAAAAATATAAATGCATTTTCTTTCATAACAATTAAGTTCAGGTGTGGACTGTGTTTTCATTTATGCAGTACAGAGGTATTAGAATTGCCAGCATGTTTTCATGTTGATAAAACCAGGCTTGTGCTGAATGAGTAGTAGCTAGATATTGCTCTACTTGCAAATAACACTGCAAATAATTTAGTCCAACTGTAGAGTCCAGGGAGTGAATGTCCTTGCTAACATTTTGCTAATGTATTACACCTAAAATCCAGCAGGGCAGCTACATTAATCACTGTCCAACTATACTTTGTGAGTAGCTGGTAAATAGAGGTCTAGTGATCACAAATCTGAGATTTTTTTTTAAACTCAGCACCCAGCTCCCTGCCGTTATCTGGATCATATTCATTAGCAGGCTTAGATGATTTCAGATATTTTCCATTTTTTCCCCAATTTTTGTTTGCATTTAAAAAGTGTACATTCAGACAATGTAGTTACACCACTAGCTTCCTGTTCATCTTGCCATGTGTGCATTAAAAATGTAAATCTACAAGTCTACAGCTGCTACATATAGGGCACCAAACAGTATGGAAGTGCTATTTTGTTATTTTGAGACAGCACACCTGTACCAGAGTTGCAAATGCTAAGAACAGTGAAATTTAAATGAACCTAAAATACTGCTACTGAAAGGTCCTCTTGACACAAGGCAGAGTAGAAAGTGTAACCTGGGAATAATACCAGAATATCTGACAGGAAGTGATCACAGGATTTAAAATGGCCAACATCCGCTTTCATTTGGTTAAATAATTATTTGTTAATTACTTTAGGTTGGACCGGCAGTTTAGCAACTAACATTGAAAATCTAGCCCATCTTCCACATTCTCCAGCCTGTTTATTCTGTCTAATCCATGCATTCTCTTAACCAATCAGAAAAAAAGAATTTTAAAGTGATGTCTGTCTAACGTAACATTGTATTGAGGAAAAAATTACCCACAGAAAAAATTGCTGTAGTGTTGGGTCCCCTCATCTTGAAAGTAGAGAAATCTCTAGCTATATAGCTAAAGCAATCTCTTTTAAAATGGTGGTTAACTAATTATATTTAGCTAATGGTTTTTAAAAATTAGGTTTAAATACTGGTTTAATGGTTAATGGTTTAATACTTTGAGACATATAGTCCCTAACATGGGGTCCTGTCTAGTTAATTTTAATTATTAATGCTGCTGATTACCCTGAAAGATTGCTAGCTAACTGACTAGCAAATGCAGGTTATGCTTACTTGTAACTGCACATATGATGACTAGCTAACTGTTCCTGAGCTAGTTAGATCATTTCTTTGCATTGATAATAGATACATTTTAATGTGAAATATGTTAAGCCTTTATTACATTAACTACCTGAGAAGATAGTGTAGGAGTTGGTGTATATTATTTTGAAAACAATAGATGATTATTAAATGCTAGTTGTTCAGCAAGCAGGTACAGTAGCTAGCTAACTTACAGTGAGTACATGTTAAATTTCAAACCCACAGTTGATGTAGAGTAAATAAATCATGCTAATTATACAACAGTGAGTCTAAAAAGATAAGTAAAGGAGGAGGAAAGGGAGGACAGAAGAAGAGACATTATTTTGGAAGGTTAAAATTTTGAGCTTGCATGGTGTGATTTAACTCTTTTATGGTGTAGTTTCAAACAAATTTCTCTGCTTGCTTATGAAAGTGGCAAGTGGGCAAGTAATGCATTTTATCAGGGGTCCCCCAGTGTTGATGACATAAAACTTAAAAATAAAAATGTGTAAAGGCTTGCGTCAATACAATTAATTATATGAAATTCAAATTATCTATTTGTTTATTGAGTAATACAAATTTGAACATTTATATATCATAAGTGCCCCAGTGTTTATGGTGTAGTGCATTTTTTCTGCTCAAGCAAAAAAAAAGACTAACTTGTACTTAATTCATACAAACTGGAGCCAAAATCATTTGTTACATTTATTGATGCTTCTGTCTACATGTCTGTAGACCTACAGAACCCTGCCAACTAAAGATTAATGTTAATGTTAATATGAATAGGCCTTATTGCTTAATCTTTATAATAACAGTAATTAACACTGTAAATTCATGTTTTCTTTATTTTTAAAGAAACATATGTTTGTAAAGTGAAGTTAGAAAATCCTCCATTATCTAGCAGCTTTCTTTAATTAGCTAAATTACTAAGCTAATTAAGTAAGTTAAAGCACAATATGGATGTTCACCTGTTTTAAAATAATTGCACAATTGATGAAAATTGATGAAAGTTTCTCTGAAAAAACCAGGAATGTCAGATGGTCCTCTGGAACAGCAGTGGGTGGGTGTGGGGAGGGCCAGAGCTCTGGAGTTGTTTCATTGCATCATAGCATTTATTTTAAATGTTGGCTCATGTATCAGGGAAGTACATGCAGGTGACCTTGTGCTGCAGGGGCTTGGTATAACATGATTACTGCATGAGACAGGGGACATGTGCAGGGCTCAGAGACTTCATGGCTGTCCAGGGTTGGGGATCAAAGCTGTGTAATGCACATTGGGTCCTCTACAGTCATGTGTGTCTTTGTATTGACCACATTCTGTGTTCTGTGTATCTCCTCTGGGTTTATTTAACTTAAAATGGCACTATAATTAAAGGACTATTGTGTGAATGCACAGATCACATGCAAATATATTTGCTGTGCTACTTTTTGAAATAACTCAAATAGAAACAAAAAGTGGAGTTTTAAAATCACAATATAAGAATGTCCACTGGCATTTTACTTTCTTCAAAAAGCTTTGCTCTTTTGTGCTAGGGTAACTTTACAGCAATTTTAGAAACATTACAGCCATTGTAGCAGTTTTGCAGTCATTGTAGCATATGGTGACAATTGTTGAATAATAAAAATGAAAACGTTGTTGTTTGTCATTAGTGGATAACAAAATTCCTCCATGCTTACCATTTGCAATTTCTTCAGAAGATGTCATTCATGTCATTCCACACCTTAATTCCAAGAAATAGTATTTATAGAATTATCCTTAGAATTGTTGGTGCCATATTTCACAATTTCCATCAAATGCACTTTAGTGCAAAAGAGCCTAGCTCAGTTTCCACAAAAAGTAACTGCTCTTTTTGTATAAAAAGCACATCTCTAAACATACACTATACATTGTCCTCCATATTTATTCATACCCCTGAATGAAGGGAAACAAAACATATGACGCTCTAAAAAATACCGATTGGGTAATACAGTCCCCTTAAAAATTTGGTATATTTTAATCATTAACATTTCACAGACCAGTCATTGAATGAAGGTAAAACACAGATAGAGAGACACAGATATTCACACCTTAATCTTTTAAATAAATCACAACAAATGTACACTATCAGTATTGAGGCCTCTGAAGGGTTCTGGAAAAAGGACATTAGAGTATGATAATAATCCTAAACTACATGGAGACAGTGGCAACAGAAGCAGAGAAAGTAGCGCACCACGGGAACATACAGGACCTCTACGCCACCATCAAGAGGCTCTCCGGAAAGAACAGCAAGCCAGAGAGACCAGTGAAGGACAAGGAAGGGAAGACAATACCTAACGAGGAGGAACAGAAGAACAGATGGGCGGAGAATTTCGAGGAGTTGCTGAACAGACCAGCCCCACAGGACCTAGCGGACATTCAGCCAGCCAACAGTGACCTGCTGACTGACTGCAGCACGCCCACAAAGGAGGAGATCTGCAAGGCCGTCGAGCAGCTGAGGAACGGCAAGGCTGCAGGACCTGACAGCATCCCGGCTGAGGCGCTAAAGGTGCTAAAGACGAAACCAGTGCCGAGATGCTCTACCCCCTCTTCAGCAAGATCTGGGAAGAGGAGCACATCCTATCAGAGTGGAAGGAGGGCTACCTCATCAAGCTCCCGAAGAAAGGCGATCTCAGCTCCTGTTCCAACTACACAGGGATAACACTTCTGTCCATCCCGGGTAAGGTCTTCAACTGAATCCTCCTGAACAGGATGAAAGATGCTGTTGACCCCCTACTCCGAGACCAGCAGGCTGGTTTCCGCAAGGATAGATCCTGCATCGACCAGATCATAACACTATGCATCATCCTGGAGCAGTCGCTGGAGTGGAACTCACCCCTCTACATCAACTTCATCGACCACGATGAACACTTATGAACGGATGACCTGCAGAGTGGTCCATGGCGAACAACCCACTGATGCCTTCCAAGTGTAGACAGGAGTGAGACAAGAATGCTTGCTGTCACCTTTCCTGTTCCTACTGGCCATTGACTGGATTATGAAGACGTCCACAGCCCAGAAGCAAAATGACATCCACCCTCTGGACACAGCTGGATGACCTCAACTTTGCCGGTGACCTGGCCCTTCTCTCCTACACTCAGCAACAGATGCAAGAAAAGACTTGCACCATTGCGGAAAACTCAGCACGCCTGGGCCTCAACGTCCACAGAGGGAGTAAGGCCCTAAAAGTCAACGCAACTGATGCAACCCCCATCACGCTGGAAGGCAAAGCACTAGAAGAGTTGGAGAGCTTTACCTACCTTGGCAGCATTGTCGACAAGCAGGGTGGGACAGACGCCGATGTAAGACTTCGGATAGGCAAAGCAAGGTCAGCTTTCCATCAGCCGAAGAACGTCTGGGGCTCCATGAACCTGACCACCAACATCAAGATAAGGATCTTTAACACCATCGTGAAGCCTGTGCTACTCTATGGAGCCAAGACCTGGAGAACCACCGTAAGAACCATGAAGAGAATCCAGACGTTCATCAACACCTGCCTCAGAAGGATCCTTTGGATCTGCTGGCCTGACACCATCACTAACCAAAACCTGTGGCAGCGAACGGGACAGCAGCCTGTAGATGAAGCGTTCCTCCAAAGGCACTGGGGATGGATTGGCCACACCCTCCATAAATCCGCATCCAGCACAGCAAGGCAAGCTCTCATCTGGAATTCACAGGGGAAAAGGAAAAGAGGCTAGCCAAGGAACACGTTGGCGGACACCAAGAGAATGGGACTCACCTGGGGGCAGCTGGAGCGACTGGCCCAGAATCGAGATGCCTGGAGAACTCTCGTTGGTGGCCTGTGCCCCACTAGTGCCAACAAGTGAAAGTGAAGTGAAAATGAATAATCCTAAACATTCAACCCGGTCTGCAGAGAAATGGTGAATTCAGCACAAAATGTATATTCCCATGGCCACCTCAATCTCTAGACCTGAACCCAGTTGAAAGAGGTTCAAAAATAAAAACCATCAGATCAGGACATACAGTAGTTCTCTCTGTAGACATGCTCAAATATCCCTCTAAGATCCTCATAAAAGTCTATAGGAAACATCTTGTCAGTGTAATCAATGCCAGAAGAGAATTTATAAATTACTGATGACATGGTTGTAAAGAAATACAACTCTCCTGTTTTCTGGAATATAATTATTTCATTATTATTGTAATCATGTCCAGAATGGCTTTGCTCTGTGGAATGTTATTGAGATGAAAGTATGACAATATTTTAATTAAATTGAAAATTATCTAATACACACTTTTTTTGTATAATGTTTTAAAATGAATATGGAGCAAACTGAATGTATGTTTCCATGATAGCTTTTTCATTATGGGTGTGGATAGCCATCAAACAGATTATTTATAATAGATCAAATAATACTATATACAACTATGTATGCACTCTATATATGACATTTTCTCTGGTTAATTACTTGGATTTTGATATGATTTTAACCAATGCATTTTTACATTTTCCATGAATTATCTTAGCTGTGAGAACATGCACTTGAGGTTATTTATATACAAACTAATTAAAGAAATTTGTTTTGATCCCAGCATGCACCAGGATTCAACAGGATATGTTTGCCTGCTGATTCAGCCTTCCAGGAAAGAGGATGCTGGTTGGTACACGGTATCAGCTAAAAACCAAGCAGGAATAATATCATGCACAGCCAGGCTAGACATATATGGTAAGATAAAGATAGCTTAATTTATCTCCACTGCTATAACAATGTTAATAATTTATTTACTTGTTTACAAGGTTTCTGTGCAGATCTTGAAAGTCTGGAAACTTAAAATTAATCATTTCCAGCCCGGGACAAGTCTGAAAAAAGCTAGTGAATGTCTGCAAAAACACTTGTTATTCTATACCATTGCCATACTCTGGTCACAGGTTCAAAACTAATTCAGCATTTTTATTCGGTATTCTAGGCTGCAACTCTACAACCAACACAAATATAGATCAATGGCACTGCAACATTAGTCGTATGCTGTAACCTACGGTTTCTAAGCTGGGGCACTCCAGAGGGGTGCTGAGGCAGAGGGGTTTGGAAGAGGGGTGCTGATGCTAGATGCTAGGGGGGTGTCACATTCTGAATATCTAACGCAATTAAAACATGTTCAGATGTACTGGAAGAAGGAAAAAACTGACATGACATCAACATTAGGAAATCAGCCTTATGTTTAGGGTAAAGGGCACAAGTCTGAACACCCAGCTCACCCAGTCTCTGCCTTCAGAGCTAAGATTTCTTTTTGAGCCAAACATTCTCTTGAGTGAATGAGCATGTATAAGAGCTTGCAGCCTAAGCCACAAAAGCACAAGCCTAAAAAAATTCAGCTGAGCAGGTTTGTAAATTGGGGTCTGGAAAAAGTCTGTAATTGTGTGAATATATACAGGTTTATAAGTGTAAATATATAAATATATATGTAATTTACATTTACGTGCAAATATATTTTATGAGTATAATTTATCTTGGACTACCTTATTTAAGTGCACATTTATGACTGAACATAAGTCAATTGCTAGTAGATACACGATATGGCCAAAAGTATGTGGACACCTGACCATCACACCTATATGAGCTTATTGGACATTCCATTCCAAAACCATGGGCATTAATATGGAGTTGCACCATGCACTGATGTTGGTTGAGAAAGCGTGGCTCGCAGTCTGAGTTCTAATTCATCCCAAAGGTGTTCAATGGGGTTGAGGTCAGGGCTCTGTGCAGGCCACTGGAGTTCCTCCACACCAAACTGGTCAAACCATGATGTCTTTATGGACGTTGCTTTCTGCACAGGGGCACAGTCATGCTGGAACAGGAAAGGACATTTCCCAAACTGTTGCCATAAAGTTGGAAGCATACAATTGTCTAAGATGTCTTTGTATGCTGTAGCATTAATGTTACTTTTCACTGGAACTAAGGGTCCTAGCCCAAACCCTAAAAACAGCCCCACATTGTTGTCATTACCTCTCAACTTGAATTGCTGCCTGAGAGAAAAAAGTGTTCAGATAAACATATAAATGGTCAAATGTGTCCCCACCATTGTCAAACTCAAACATACGCTCTCACACATGACAGCCGCTAATATTATTGTATACATGGTACTCAGAGTTATCCAGATAAATGATGTACAGAAGTGTTTCTGTATCCCCAGCCCACTGACTGGTACCCATCCATGGGAAGTTGCTGACAAGTCTCTCAGTGCCCCTTTCCAAACATGTATCAAGCTAGCAAAGAAACTATCATTAGCTGGCTTTTTGGGTCTTTTAGTGGGTAGGGTATGCAAATGTGTCCTCAGTGTATGTCTAAAAGAGGTATCCTAGTTGTCAGGACAATGCAAGTTCATGCAGGATGCTTAATTCATATATGAAACAAAGCTCAGATCAAAATGTGTGGCATGTGGCAGTTAGCTAGACAGCTAGCTTGGTAACTTAATGTCCATTTTAAAAACATACTGTACACTCCTCAGCCACTGTTTGCTTGAAACTTGTATAAAAGATAGACAAGCATTCAACACTGAAAAGATAAAAACAATGTCCTGTCACTGGACTATATCACCAATTATCCATCAAATACGGATTTACTTCTGCCGAGGGTGAGTGCCCACCCAATTGCTGTATAACCATGGTAACTTCACGTAAAGTTCAAGTAGCTCAGTGGCCAGAGCATTCCCTTTGAATCAGCTGATGATGACTAGGGGCCCACAGAAAGGGGATGGGTGTGGGGGCTGATGTGTGAAAGAAGCAGTGCTTGACATGTTTTTTGTATTTTGTAATGTTGCCAAGTATTATAATATATTGTTATTATGTGCATGTGAGTACATAATTGCAATTTCAATTTAATCATTCAGCAGATGCTTATCCAGTACAGTTTACATAGTGCACCCAAAAGTTACACACACTCCATGGTACTGCTGACCAGTACCACAGAATCCTCGCACTGCACTGCTAAAGTTTTGCCACAAACATGATGTAACCTTTGGACAAAGAAGCTTAAGGTGAGGTTAAAAAAAAACATAAAGAAGGTGATTATATCTGTGAATCTGATTGTTAAATAGCTTGCAAATCATTTTGAATGTCCCCTACACCTTGAGAAGGAAAAGTACCACTAAAAATAGCTATTTAAATTACAATGAGATGGTAACTCAAAGCAGTAATATTTCTGTTTTAGATACATCCTTTCAAATGTCTTTAAATTCCCGTCTTCTCTCTAGATTACTGTGAGGACTTGGATCCCTTGTTCACATTGGCACATTTAGTGCTTTAACAGCAGGTTAGCTTTGTTTGCCTCAAACCCACCGCAGCTGGTGGCTTGGGACCAGGCTAGATTGTTGTGTTTTTCTCAGGATTTTAGCCAACACAGACTACATCATTTTAGAAATCTGTATGTATCCAATGTCTGGTAGGTATGGAAATTTCAGGCAGAGGTGTGGATGTTTTTGTGTATTTCCATGAAATGGGTACTTTTTACCACATTTTTTTTTCAAAATTGCCCTCTTTCTTGAGTTTTCTGCCCAAAATATTTTGGATATGTCTTGTCTTACAACTAGCAACTAATCATGAATTTATAAGATCCATACAGTCTTTTCTTTGACTGGTCTGTAAAGGCTCTCTGGTCTTTCAGCACAGACTGCTCTTAATTTCTCTCACTGCTGTTCTTAATTCCTTTCACCGCTGATTCTGCTTCCTCTGTGTCATTTCCTGTGAGTGACTGTGGGTTGTCTTGCACTAAGTCCTCCCTGTTGGCTCTCTTTGTTGGCGGCAGCTCAGTGGCACCAGCAGATCTCCCTGCCTATGAGGAATGTGCGCCCCGCGGGTAGCCGCTATGCTGCCCTCACTAGCCAAGGCCTGGACATCATGTCTGCCTTCCCAAGCACAGACAGCGACCCAATCCTGTTCTCCAGCTCCCCCACAGAAGCAGTCCTGGAGAGTGAGGAGCTGTAAGGGCCTGGAGGAACCAGCCCATGACCTGTGGCGTTGGGCTAACCCAAACTCTAGCCCTCTCAAATAAGCCTTGCCACATTTATGAATGCAGTCTTTCACCAGATTTCTGCCTTTTGTTGTCCAGCAAAGTAAGCTTTAAAGTGTGAAGCTTGAAAAATTGCAGGATTGGTTACACCTAGATAACTGATTGCTGAATGATTTTCTGCTCTGATGAAATAAATGGATGTTAACAGAGTATTACCTTCAAAAAGATTTTGTGTTATATATTTAGTCTTTTCTAATGCCTGTTAAATGTGATGGTGGGATTAAGGATGAAAACAGCTATGACCTTACAGTTTTCTTCATTTTAGATATGTTGTGTGAGTTTGTTTAATTCTCATTTTTATGTTATCTTTTAAGTTATCTATAGAAGCAAAAATGTGCTCAGTCATTTAAGAATATACTTTATACTATAACAAAACTAGGTTATTCTAAGTAACTTATTCCATGTATTCCATTGCATCATTTCAGTGTATTATCAACTAGAATAAGTACACAAACAAGCATTTATAAGAAACTTAGTTATTGTCTGAAATGAGAAAGTAATTAACCAACTTTGTCTAATATACCACTTGCTTATTGCTGTTCCAGCCTGCAAATGAGGTTGGGATTATCTTACTTCATTGCCATTTCTACTTTGCATTGATTATAACTGTTGAAAATGAGTTCAGTACATGTTTCAGTACATTTTTCATTTATTTCATTGGGTCTTGGATTCAAAATGTCATGTGAGTGATGACAAAACAAACTGAAAGGTAGTTAGTTCCATCCTAAACATGTAATCATATTTAAGGCTGTATAGATCCAGGACCTCTCTTGAAAGTTGTATTTACAGCATTTGTGTTATGGATCCATTATTATGGATTTTAAACTTTTATAAGTTGAGGTGTCTTTGTTGCTATTTTTGCTGTATACAATCTAACCACAAGTGTATTTTTTCCATTCTAAATTTTTATTTCACATTATTGTCACTGATGCTGTAATTAAAGGGGTTATTTTATTGTTAGTCAGAAATTATACAATTTCCTACATCAGCAGAAATTTACAAAAATTATAGTACATTTGGGTTAAAAAAACTGAATAACATAAATCAATGTGAAAAAAGACTGGTTTTGCACAGTTTTGGAGGGAGTTGACAGTGCTTTCAAGTATACATTCTGTAAGCATTGAGATGCAATAGGCTGAATGATAATAAGCAAATAATTTATTATTGTAAAGTTGCATCAATTGTAAGAAAATCTCTTTTTCTGTGAATAAAGTTGTATTTATTCAAAAAAAAATGTTTTTCTATTGAGTTCCTCCCTATTAACATTTTATTGATCACTAGTGAGACTAAGTTGAATTCATTTTCTCACTTTTCACTTCACTCCAGATAGCAGTCATCATTTCACTTCCATATGACTCTTAAAAAGGGAACATATTAATGGAACTGGGGGGTGACAACTAACTAGTTTTGAAAGGAGTTTTAGATGTACAGGAATATTAGTTATTTCCCAATGTATTTACAATATAGTATAAAATAAAAAGACTTTATCAGCCCTATTAAGAAATCTTTTCTGGGCCTTTTGCATAAATTGAAAAGCATATTACTCACAAAATAAATGAATGCAAAAAGAAGCACAGCATTGCCATTTCTACTTTGCATTGATTATAACTGTTGAAATGAGTTCACTTATTGTTTCAGTACATTTTTCATTTACTGTGCAAGTAAGGTATGGTACTGCTGTGCTGGTAAGGTAGGGTAGGGTACCTTACCACACGGCAGTACCAAATCCTACCCTACCGGCACAGCAGTACCATACCTTACTTGCACAGTAGTACCATACCTTACAGGCCTTGAACGCTTTGGTGGAATGTGTTTAAGCTACTGGAAAATGTAATAGTATAACTAAGTTGCTGTCATATAATCTTGCTTAGGTTAAAGCATGGGTGATTTTCTCAGCAACTGACAGTGATAAAAATAACCTTATTGTCTGCTTTTTTATCATAAAGAGACATTTTGCTTTTAACATAATATTTCATATTTAGCCAAGCATACTTAGCTACTATACTCACATCTCTCTGCTTCTTGGGACCAGAAGACCTTCTGTTTTCATTCAATTGGAAGAAATGTTGTGGCATCCAGTTTTTTATATCAAACATTCAGACAGAAATAGCATTTAAACTGGACTAGAAGTACCCGGAACTACATTCTAGCAACTTCAGCTGGTTGAGTAATTAAATGATGGTTTAATTAAAGCGGCGGTTTACCAACCAATAATGAAATTCCACCCCTTCCTCCACATTTTCCAACCTGTTTATTCTGTTGAACCAGTATAGTATTCTCCCAGCCATGTAAGTAATAGTACCCTCGGAACAAGTTGTCATCATGTCACGTTAGCATAGCTCAGCCTGAGAAGAAAGAAACCTGTAGCTACAGAACAAAAATTGTCTTGGAAGGTGATGAGTTACTTAAAATTTTAAAGTGCTTTAAATAGTATGTAAAGATATATAGCTCCAATGAACAGTGGGTCTTGTCTTGTTAAGTTTAATTACTAATACTATTTGCTAGCCTGGAAGATCGCCAGCTAAAACTCGCAAAAGCAGGTTAGCTTGCTTATCTGTACAGCATATTCTGCTTTATGCAAGTACATCATATTCTACACTGCTGTGTGAGAGTACAGCATATTCTACACTGCTGTGTGAAAGTACAGCATATTCTACACTGCCGTGTGTGAGTACAGCATATTCTACACTGCTGTGTGAAAGTACAGCATATTCTACACTGCCGTGTGTGAGTACAGCATATTCTGCACTGCCGTGTGCGAGTACAGCATATTCTACACTGCTGTGTGAGAGTACAGCATATTCTACACTGCCGTGTGTGAGTACAGCATATTCTACACTGCTGTGTGAAAGTACAGCATATTCTACACTGCTGTGTGAGAGTACAGCATATTCTACACTGCCATATGTGAGTACAGCATATTCTACACTGCTGTGTGAGGGTGCAGAAAATTCTTCACTGTGTGTGTGAGTAAACATTCTGCATTACTATGTGAGAGTAGAGCATATTCTACATGGCTGTGTGTGAGTACAGTATATTCCACATTATTTTGTGAGAGTACAGCACATTCTAATCCGTATTACTGTTTAAGTTTCTGTAAATTAATTCATGCTCTTTTATAAAAAGAAATATTGTCATTGAATGTGAATCAATGAGCTATTACTCTTGTTGTTGAAGTAAGTGAATAGGAATGCTTTCTGCATGAAAATGTTTGTAATTGTCCATTTCTGTGTATTGAGTAAATATTTTGCGAAAAATTTAGTGAAATACTATAAAACAATATATGGGATATGCATAACCATTGCAGAAAGGCAATTCAATTTAAAAGCCAGGGTAGCTTTAGACAAACACAAAAAACTGACAAACACACAATTATATAATGTAAATCTATAATCTCATTTACAGTCACAAATGATATATATAATGTTTGTATGTAACAAACCTGTATTCCAAATTATAAGAATCACTATAGTACTATAGTGGAAAAGGAACATGCAACATTCTCTACACAACAGTTATAAGAATATGAGAATATAAAATAAAATATAAGTATTTCAAACTGCAGAAAATACACAGGACTGGTCCTGAAATGTTACAATTTGTTGGAGATTTCTTTACCCTTTTCAAAGGTTTTCAACTGTGTCTAAAAATACATGTTGTAAGACTAATTTAATGTAAATGAACACTTTACCTGGGCATTGGAGAAACCTTAATTCCTTAAGCAATATCATTCAAACAATTAAGTCATATTCTTTCAATCAATTGATGACAGATTTTAGTATGCGTAATTACATGTAATTTACCATCTGTTGTATATGCTGTAACATGACAACAGCTAAATTATACATTCTTTGCAAAATTATTTTTGGGAGAATGTGCATTACCTGCATTATCAGTGAATCACACATATTTATATTTCCATAACCAGTGTCCTTCACTTCAGTCTAATTAGTGATCTGGAAGCTGTCACACCGATAAGGATAGGAGGAGAGAACATACTCGCTACTACTCTGAGCGCTTTGGCCTACATAGCAATGATAGTTTTCCTGGTGTGAACTTTCAATATGCAGGTCCAACCATTGCCTGTGGGGGGTGTTATGCCTCCTGGTATCACTTAAAATACGGCTGAGGGCCATTATGTAGCTCAGTGCCATCTGCAATGTTTCATACTTGGAAAGCTTCTTATCCTGGCTCCACTTTGGCACCACTTTACGAAGACAGTCAAAGGCACTGTTCAGTCCCTGCATCCTCTTCCTCTCACGGGCGTTGGCGGCCATCCTGCGCCTGGCTGCACTCTTGTACCTCTCTGAGCCTTTGGATTCCAATTCAGAGCCAGAGTCTGCACACCTGGACCTGGACTTCATGCTCTCAATAGGGGTCTGTTCCACAGTCCTCAGTCACCAAGCACTGCCCCCACCCCCCCCCCCCCAAAAAAAAAAAAAAAAAAACTGATGCTTGATATTGTAAAAAATACTTCAGTGCTTGTAAATAATGCAATCATGGACTCATAATGGATCCTTGATCCTGCTTGTTAAAATAACAGCATTTCTTTACACAGCAGTCAAACTTGCAGAATGTTGTGGCGCCTCTCCCAGGCTCAGCTGGTCTGTGTTGTGTGCTGTCCTCTGTGGGGGCAGAGTGCTTTTATACAGCAGGGCAGGGAGGTGAACAGGTGGCAGCAGGTGGGGTGGCTTCTCTCTGCCCCACATCCAAGCATCGCTCCCTGGGAAACACACACACAGAAAAAATTAATGAAATCCCAATTAACACAGGCTTTGCCTGCCTGAAACTGCACTCACAGCCATGCATTATAAAAACTGATAATTTACCATCTGGCTTTGGTAATGGAATCCTCATGAGTGAGCAAAACTATATCTAAGAGCTTTGCTTGATTTAAAGCCAAGTATAAGGAAATGCAACATTACATGGGTGTCCTATAACCCTCCCATGCTTTTCCATCCTGACTGATACTTTAATCCTTTGAGTGTGTGTGTGTGTGTGTGTGTGTGTGTGTGTGCATTGTGAGACAGATATTTTAGGCAGAATAATCCAAAACACAACACAAGAATTAGGAAATGATTTGTATGTTGATGTAAAAAGATACATAACCAATACAATTATATACAGTGCAATAGCAATATAAATAAGCAGAATATAATATAATTAAGCACAAAGCATTAACATGAATGTGTATAGTTTAAAAATAAAGATATGCAGTAATTCTGGTGTAAAGGGACCACAACAAAAATATGATTAAAAAAGATGAGTTTGCTTTGTGAATATCCCAAACTATGTTTTTGTGGGAGACTTTTATTTAGGAAATTATTTTCACAAACTGCAGAATCTTGTGCTTTCTGACAGAGTGAAACTGGTTTGTAATTGAGCTGTGCTGTATTCCAGCATGACAGATGTCAGGCCAAGGGAAGCTATATATAATTAATATGATGCCAATATTTATGAGGGAATGCAGTATTTAATTCACTCTCACAAACACTAAAACCACAGATATACTCTCAAATATATCTATGGAAGGATGCCATGGTGTATTAAATATGTGATCATTATTCTGTTTGTGGAAAAACTGTATCAAAGTCAAATTTCGTACATCAAGTTCAGTGTTAAGGAGGGCCAGACCAGGGCCAGGAGGGTGTGTAGCATTGTTATCATTCTCCTTTTTCATCTTCCTATCCCATTTTCATAAAAGAGTATTAGCAGCATAACATCTCATGTGCCCCTTTACTGGCAGTGCAGAGCCTCCTAATTGGTGTTTATGTCCATAGGTCACATGGTCTGGTGGCCACAGATTTCATCTCAGAATTTGTTTCATGATTTTCAAAAAAGAATCAAAAATCAGCTGACATAGTAGTTTAATGCAGTGTTCTCATATTTAACTCCTATTTCTCTCATAGTTTTCTTATATTTCTCAAAGGTAACTGGTTTTGCTGTATATGTTTTTTTGAAATTTGATTTTATAGTAATTTCAAAGGAAAACCACTCACTTTTTGTAAGTCGCTTTGGATAAAAGCGTCTGCTAAATAAATAAATGTAAATGTAAATGTTTGAGTCCTGCATAAAATTGACTGGATAACAGTTAGCAGAGTGGTTTCAGAGGTAACATCACTCCCTGACACTGCATTACTTAGTGTTGCTGCCTATGGAGGCAGGGGGCTATGAGAACAGAGGTTTCGGTCTCACTAGCGGAGATGTCAACCTCTTTCGCAATCATTACACAGGGAGACAGGAACAGATGTGAGGGAGATGTTATTTTTTTCAACATTCAATATACTCACAGTCACAGTCTGAAGGAGTTACATAATTGTAGAATACTACAATAATCAGCTCTGCTGGTAACAAGTGCATGCATCAATTTAAGTTCTAAGTGGTCTAACTTTGTAATATTTCACATGAAAAAATTGTTTTGATAACACTATTTATATGTGACTGGTAACTTAAATCTGGGTGTGAAATCACCTTTGAATTCCTCTGTGAAGTCTGAGGCACTTGTTTGTTGTTGTTGTTTTTTTCATAGGGAACCATAAAGATGTAAAACTGAGTATCCTCAGCAAAACTTTGTAAGTGATTCTACCAAGTGGAAGCATATATAAAGACAGAGAGCCCTGTAGGAAAAAAAATGTAATATCAACCCTTTCTGAAACCTGATGATTCAAGCAAGAATAAAATGTCTCCCCATATATGATATGATTGAAAACAGCCTAGCACTGCACCAAAAAGACCTACCCAGTTTTAAGACTATGTGTGAGCATTTTGTGCTCTACTGTATAGCTTATCATGACACGTTGCAGCCTATGTACTGTGTAGCTAATTGCATCAATTTGCTGGGCAGTCAGAAAAAGTTTAATCTACAACCAACATAAAGTAATAATTCCATTGTCATGTAATTAAGTGCCTCAGAACTCTATTCAGAAGTCTAAAGGGACCAGTGTGATCACCCTACATCTTTAACCAACACCTTCTGGCCATGAAATATCATTAACTCATTGGCCAATAATATCATTTAGCCAGCTAGCAAGTTAGCAAGCCAGATAAAACTAATTTGATGTAGCTATAATGTACAGTATGCTATAGCTATCTATATACTGACATGACAACAGACAAGACAGTAATCATTTGAAAATAACTCCCATCATATAGACAAATGCCAGCCAGCTAGCTAACCAAGTCTCAGAGAAAAAAATTCTGAAGTTGATGAAAGGAAGACAACAAAGACAGTACAAAACCAAAATTCACAAATGAATGATAACAATCATTCTTTGCAATAACAGCACTGTACTACACCATAATGCCACATGTTTATTAAAGTTGAAAAGTATAACACTGCTGTTGTCAAAGTTGGCTCATTTTTATGAGAATGAAGTTTTGGTGCATTATGAAAGTATAATGGAAATAATGCCTCTGTTATATTTATAATATAACAGAGGCATATATATATATATTATATATATAATGCCTCTGTTATATTTATGTGTTTATGTCATATGCTACAGATGTCTAGGATCCCTGCATGTATATGTATGCTATGTCCGAAATGGAAATAAAACCTTTTTTGTTTTATTTGACTCTATTTTGTTTTATAACTGTATTTTGTTATTAGATTTTTTGTCATTTTATATTATCTTTTTTGTGAAGCACTTTGGGCAACAAATAACTATATGCTATATACATATACTATATTCTATATAAATAAAGTTTATTATTATTGTTATTAAAATGTTGTGTGTGGGTGCCGGAGTGGTGTTACTAAGTTACTAAGGAAAGCAGGAGCTGCAGCTGCAGACTCCCAGATGCCATTCAGATGTAATTTTCAACAAGCCCATGCTTTTTGTTCACCCAAAAATGAAGTTTTCTTCCTTCCAACCCAACCATGAGTGCCACATTCATGCAGGGTGCCACTGAATGGTACTTTTAGACACTTAGACACTTTGTGTCCTGAAGATGTCAGTTTGTTTCAAATATTTCCAGCTACCACTGCTGGATTTACATCTGCCTCCAGAATGACTTCTCTCTGCTTGCAAGACAATTCTCACAGGGTTGGCACTGTGGCACTAGCTGTACATTGCAATGGAGTGGAAGACTCAACCCTTCATGAATTGTACACCCATCTCCCAACTTGTGGCTATCCATGACCACTGGCCTGTAGTCTTCTAAGAGCTCTCTGACCTTAACTACAATAATGAATGCTACTAATGAATCTTTTCTGAGTGTGTTATCTCCTTTAATACCCCAGGGAAGTGGGAAGCCTTTTGATGCCACTATATAATTTCTGAAGCTCTTATTCAACTTTCAGAAAGCATAAGGTTGGTGTAGATTTTTATTTTTTTGGACTTAATTCAAAATTTCTTAAAAGACCCAATTTTTCTAGAAAAAAAAAATCATTATGTATGACAATATGCTTTATGAAATGCTATTATGTATTAATATACAATATATCAAATACATGAATGTATTTTGTTATCTTTTGGTTCAGTTTAATCAGAGATGTCAATAAATATGAAGGGCACTAGCAGGATGGATGCTTGTATGTGTTTTTTGCATTTTCCGATATGTTATATTCAACTTGAAGTATACAGGGAAATATATTTTGCCTTCATTTTTTATGTTCCCTTTGATAATTATTGACATATAGACAGTATGTGAGGGTTGATGTTCCCATGTCTGTTGATACATTGAGAACAAAAAGGGTGACACTGGTGTGTCTAATGTGTCTTTAATTAGTGCTCCTTACATGCTGGTCTCTACATACATTTACATCTGTTACATACATAATTCATCTGTCTGTCTAGCTGTCTGACAAACTAGGACAGACAAGACAAACTGTTTGTAACTGTTTTCCTTTCACATCTGTCACTAATGACTTCAGCAAGTCTGTGGCAGACCAACACTGCATCACGCAACCCCCCAGCCCCCCTAACGTCAAGTACTGTCATAGAGAAGCCCTTTACAAAACACCACAATAAAAGCTTTCAAGCAACTGGATAAACTGGTGGGTGTAGTTTTATGAGATGAAGTTGGAGGTTATAAATATGTACACCATAAAAATTTCTCCATATTTTTAAATGCTTGATGCAACAAAACTAACTCCCAGTGAGAAATAAGACATATTCTGTGGTCAAGGTAGTTTGCTCTGCTTGCGTAAGTCCCTTCAAATATAGGTTACAGGATAGTTTACAATGTTGATTTACTAAGGTCCATAGTTTGTTATTGAGGGATATTGTAAGGAACAATATTCTCCAGATTCAAGACATCAGATCCCTAATGAAATCCTGAAGGGGTCATTATCTGCCCCACAAACCCCAGCTGTCTGCTTGCTGTGGATGGGCAATTTTGCTGTGCAAATAGGCATATAATCCCATGCACCAGTTTGATTCATTGATTACAAATTGGTGCAGTTGGCCAGCTGCCGCCTGCTCTAATCAAAGGAAACTTGCAAATCTTCCTCAGCTTTCCACCAGATCACACAACATGCTTGTCTGGGACAGAAAAAGGCTCATCTACCCATATGTCACACTGAAGAAATGTCCTGTCTGATATCACTCAGTTTACAAAGATTATAAACATTATAAACATTGGGGAGTACTACAAAACTTGCCTGGAGAAAAAGATGAGCACTGAAGTAACATATGACCACTAAATTACATTAAATTGGGAATGGCTTGCTAAAGTATGTCGTCCAATATGAATACAGAATTATTTTTTGTTTCCACAAAAATATCATAACAAGCAGCAACCACCCCCACAAATTGGGAGCAAACATTAACACAAATATCAAAAATGGATTTTGGATGGGCTACATGGTGAGTTGAAACTATATGTCTTCAAGTACAAGGACAGAATGGCTTAATTACTAATCATAAACTGTAGATGATTTTTTATCTGGCACGTATTGTTTTTGTTGTAACAATCTTATTGTCTTAATTCTTAGTCCAACAAAGCCTCATAGGATATGTAAAAAATAAATAAATAATAAACTATATATATATATATATATATATATATATATATATATATATATATAAATTTATTTATGTATAATTTATTTTATTTATTATATATATATATATATATGTATATATATATATATATATATATATATATATATATAGTTTTGGAACCTAAGATTATGTAATAAAAAAGTTGACAGTAAGACAAAGTGAAGTGAAGTGTAATAAGAATTGACAGATGAATTTGTGCACTAAAATTTACACAATGTTTACATTTCAAATGTTCAGAATGAAATCCAAACAGACATGAAAAAGGATAATGCATGTTTACTGAGGGAGTCTTCGTTTGTGGGGAGAAAGAGGAGGTTGTGCACAAGGGCCAGACGGACCCTCAGCAGGCAGCACCAAGCATCTGGCTAAATGAGGCAATTAGCTGTCAATAGGTCACCCAAGGTGAATTTAATTTCATGGCTATTTGAACATTTTTAAATTGGCATGATTATTCATCGTGAATAAGCTAATGTGTGTTGTCCTGTCTTTTGCTGAATGAGCCATTAAAAAGAGAATGAAGGCTTGAAATTGAAATAAATATTTGATATTACTTATTTTAAACTTTCAATTACAAAGGTATAAATATAAAAAATATTTTTAAACAGGGTCTTCAAAATGTAATACAATTAATACAAGATTTTGAGAGTTGAAGACTATCAATTAAATCACTGTTATTTACATTGTTTATATTGCTTTGTTTCAAATGTTTCACCAAATGTTTGAGGTTTAAGACCTGTCTTCAAAGAAAACTCTTACTGATATATTGGAAAAATAAAAATAAACCATGAGAATGAGCGGTTATGTTCTAGCTGTGGCTACATCTTATCTGCCTGTGAAATATATCAAAAATTGTTTTCAGTGGTTACTCTTTGTAATGATCTGATATCCACTCATATGTATTGAGTTAATGTAAATGCTTTGTTGAACAATTCCTTAACTTACAGGTAGGGTCATAACTTGTTGCATATGCTAACTATTCCAGCTCACTTCAGGACTGCTGGATGTGACGTTATATATAATTTCTTAAAGGTGTATTCTACTACACTACACACTTCAAAAACCAATTTGAGTTTTTAAGTGATGTTATTGTTAAATAGTATGTTTCCAACTACTGATTTCTCAGTATTTTATGTTAAGTTCTGTCTATTGAACAGTTTCTGCTCTGTTGTTCAATTCTTGATGTGACTAGTGTTGTGCAATACATGATGTGTGAAACTGTATGCTGACAGTTCTGCTTTACAGCAGTGTTCACTGGCTAGCTAATGACTGCATCATTGAAGTCAAAAAGGGGGCTGACCTTTGACCTTTTTGGTGTCTCAGCCTGTTTTTTCGCTTAATTTGTGTTGTTGGGTTTTATCCACAACCTCAAGGTATGCTTCAGCACCCAGTTATTCAGGGTTACTTGTGCTTGCTTTCTAACCCATGCTTAGCTTTAGTGCTGGAGAGAAAAAGGGAGGCATCTTACCAAGATGCTTGTGCTCAGAATAATGGCTGCCACTGACCAAACTACCCTGTGCACTTACCAATGCGTCAATTCAGCTGGTTTATTGGACCCAAAATTCAAGCCACCTCTTTTGCAGTATGATTTCAAAATAAGCTTCCTCATTTCAAGAGAGATAGCTCATTGGTCATGAATAGAGTTATTTCTCTTTATTTCTCCCAGGACTAAAAGATAAATGTTTCCCATCAACTGTGAGTATAGGATTGTGTCAGATAAAGGTGAGAGTGGATGGGGAAATTTCATGCTTCAGCATTCAGGCTTCAATTATGGCAAATATGCAGGGGTTCTTACAAAGCAGTGATTTAGGTCTACCATTTTAGTTCGCTTGACCATTTAAAAAAAAAAACTGTATATACTATGGAACTATAACAATCTATATTCTGTACTAGGGAAATGAAGAGCTGTGCTGCCTGTTGCAATTACCTTCCTGGCCTCATATTACAGAGTCATTTCTAAAACTGGTTTTGTTTATTATAATCAGTTTGTGATCAGTCTGTTAGGATATGACAAAATTTCAACCAGCTTGCATTAATCTTCCTCATGAAGTTAGTCAGGGAGCTAAGTAGATACTGCAGTCCCTGGCGGGGAAAGTGTGTGCTAAGATAAATATGTATTTACATGTTAAAGTGATTCTAGAAGAATTCAATATGAAGTTTGAATTCAGTATAAATATTGAAGCTCACCATGAAGGAATTTCATAAGTAATTTCATAAGGAATTTGCCACATATTAACTGCTTACCAATGGTGCTAAATTGAGTGTTTTAAAAATGATTTAATATTCCCATTTGCGGATTTGATCCAGCTCCAATGTCCATAAATAGATTTTTTCTGATTTTAGGGGAATGATGAGATATGTCCACTTTGTCCTGAGTTAGATTAATAGATTTTCACTTTTAAGAAAGTGGGAAAAGAAACCAAGAAGCTAATTTATTTAAACAAGTCAAATGCTTATTTAATTTAAATGAATTACCCTTCACCAGATTCCACACTGAGGAGAAGAAGGTAAATGGTAAAAGAGAGACAATAAATAATGTTACCAATGTTTGGGACTATCAACTTATTTCCTAGTTTGATAACTTGAAGTATGGGGATTGCACAGGTGCAGGACAATGTCACAAATACAAACTCTACATAGTGTTACTTCAGACCCACTAAAGTTAACAGACATTTTAAGGTTTTATATGCTTGTCTATGCATAAGCTTGGACCAAAATATTTTCCTCTCTCTCAGAATTATAACAGCTGCAAGTTAAACCTACCCCTATGATTGCCTTATTGGCATTCTAACTTCTATTATTAAGAAGTCTAAGTATATTCTCAACATAGTGGCAATTATTACATCACTAGCATCACATCTAATAGTGTTAAAATGGAAATCTTCAACCCATCTCTCATTCTTTATTGATCAAAAATGCCCTTCACTTTGTTTCCCTATTACTCATATACATTGTATATATGTTATAACTTATATAACTTATATACATATTTATACAGAGTAACTCTATTTCTCCCAGAATAGTCTTTATTCTCTTGACACTCCTAAAGAAGCATGTCCCCCCACTTCTATCTAGGTTCTCACAAACACCTTCTTCTCCTATCTTACCCACTTGCACTTTCATAACTTCCCACTCAGACTATCATGTATTTATATTTGACCAGTGGAAGTGCTGGATTAACTCTACTGAGCAGAATACAAGTTGAGCATGCCACAAAGGCAAGTTTCTCCAAACAGCAAACTGTCACGAAATGGTGAGTGAAAATAGGACAGTTCTTTTTTAAATTGAGAAAGTCCAATGCTTTTTCCCACTTTCACCCTCCTGGTCATAGGACCTAACTACTCACTCTCTCTTTGAATACTGCTATAATTTATCCCTCTCTCCCTCTGTCTCTCCTCTCTTGCTCTCTTCCTTTCTTTGTTTTTCCTCCTCTGCGAGCAATAAGTGCTTCGGCAGACTGGCTTTCTTGACTGGATGCTTATGTCCGAATCAGCCATAGACACACATGTACCACAAAACATAGTTTAATTATTTTTATCACAGAATTAATTAAAAAAAAAAGATGCAAATGCATTAAAACAGATGGACAGACACACATAAAGCCGGCCCTCACAAGGGCATCCAGCCACATCCTGTTGTGCAAACCCACCTCTCCCACAGAGACAAGGATTTTTAAACATCAAACAACCAATGACAGGAAAACTTTTACCCATTCACATGACTCACTATGGCATAGGTTAACAGAACAAAATGATGTCACCAATTACTGTTGTAATAGCGCGGCTGATTTCTGGCTATTGAAAATGGTCTCTGGCTATTGAAATTACTCTTACCTTTCTGCTCTCTACACCTAACAGTTCCATACAACTAACAATCAATTACATGAAGGGCAAGAACAAGTGCTATTCACTACCACTATTCATTCATTACTTACTGTATGTAGTCAGTTTACTCATACTACAATAACAGTGTACCTTTATCCTTCCAATATTATCATATTATCAATGTTAAACACATTGATACTGTTGGATATGAATATGAGATGCAAAAGTGTCTCAACTATAAGTTCTAAGTCAATGCATATTTTTCTACTGTATTTGAAGCAATATATTTTGTCTTATGTATTAGCCAGCTGTGTCTTGCAGCTTTGAATCAGGATGGGTATGACTGGAACAGGGATACTCCAGCTGCATTTGTATTCATAGAATGGTGGTGTGAGCATAACTAATTTTTCTGAGAATATATTACATTGTTGTTTGTTAAGCCTATGATGAGAATAGGATAATATAGTCATGAGACTTTGTGAGCACTGTGAGGGGGAGCATTGTTCCACAGATGTTAATTTGAAACTTATGTGTGGCTTGTGCCACTATGGGTCCATAATGGCAGCATGTGTGTCAGACCTTGCTGCTAACGGGGGACCAAGGGAACACTAAGTCTTTTGTGGTGCAGTGTGTGTGTGTAATATCTGCATTCAATGCCGATGAAGCATGAACAGCTACAGTTTACCCAACTCTTATGCTCTTAAGAAAAGGGAGGTACGATTTTGTGTCAGCTGTCATACTCTCCATTTCATTAGCTGTAGCAAATCAGATGATTAGAAACGGTATTTATGAAGTAAGATTTTTCCATACAACCATAACAATAGGTTTTTTAAGCTTATTGTGTTGCTCAAGCATCATACATGTTTTACATGTATGAGCTATATTTTGCATCATAAATTATGCAGATGGATATTGTAGATCCTTTGCCTTTGTTTGCATACTAATGTGTGTCAAAGTTAAAGTGATACATACATGAAAGAAATTAAGCCTAATTTGAATAACTTTCAGCCTGTAGCCTCAGGAAATCCTTTATGTTCTGGAACATATGTAATGCAGTCACAAAAAGTTAAGATATGGCTTCATCAAATTTCAAACTGCTGTATACTGTATATTCTTTACTGGTTGCAGTTAATGAAAAATTCTTTTTCAAAATTGATTTGTTTCAGACTCACCACTCACAATGTAAGTAATCACTCAGTTCCTTTCACCCCTAGGAATCTTTGTTGTTTTTTATGTATCTTTTGGTTTTGGCTTGATTTTTATTCACACACATTCTCCTGTGGAGGAAACAAAGCCATTTCAGAGGACAGTGGAAAAAATCTATTCTATTATTTACCAGAGTTCAATGTGATATCAATATCTAACTATACATTCATTTTCACATTATTTTATACCCTTTGTTACAAAATAGTATTTGCATTTGTTTTATGTTACGCTTTTTCATAAGTGTGTGTTATATTATTGACATATATTGTTGTTTTATTGACATATTTATTTTTTATGCGCCAGGACAAGCTATGGGTAACATCTACACGAAAATGAAGAACTTTACAGAACCACTTGATTCTATACAGTGAGAAGGGGGAATCTGTAATTTCTCGAACATACTTCATTATGTCTGTAACAGAATTTTGTCAAAAGAATCGTGTAAGCTTTTTATTTCCTGGCGCTCATATAAATGTTCTTTAGATAATTATGTGGATTGCGCTAATATTATTTGGCCTCTGCAAATGAAATATTTGATCATTACAGCAAAAATATTTCTTAAGGAATATATAATTGATTTCTTAAGGAATATATAATTGATTTCAAATTATGATATCTATTGATACTTGACCTTGATCACTATTTACCCAGACCTGGGCGTGATGGACTGGAGCAAGGCAGTTTCTCAGATACAGAGGCTCAGGAGCCATGGGTATTACCAATAAAGGGATTTATTCAACGCTGTCAAATGAAACGCTTCAGCCCAGTGACAAGTGATGGCCAGATACACAACCAAATACAAAACGACACTGTAGTTTTGCTTTTGGCTTTAGGAATTCATTCACTAGAACATACTCATAGAAATGCCCTGAATAGTGAATAAAATTCTCCCAAACCTGATCTAAGTTGTCAAAATGGTTTGATAGCTAATTTTGATAGCATTTCTCAGACTAGAATTTAATTTAATTTTAATGAATTCTTTTGTCTCCTGTATTGCTCGATGACACATAGCTAATCTTAACTTACCACATAACTCCCTTACCACATGTCTCTTTGGATCATCTGCATTATCATGATGAAACAATGGATCAAATGATGCTCAAACACGTTGTGGATGTATTCAACTGAATGTATCATCATATTTCAATTTAATGGTTTGTCACAAAAGAACCACATGATACACAGGTTTGCATAGACAAAAATGTATCATAAATGAGGTTCATTGAAAGATATACATGAAAGATATACAGTGGGTAGACAAAATAACGGAAACATCAGATAAAAAACTAAAGAAATCTATGTCTATGTTTGATAATATCAATGCCAATAAAAATTTGCTTTGGCTATAAAAGATGTTTTAATATCAACACTTCAATATGATAGTTTCTAAATCAACATGACAAATCTGACAGATTTTAAAAGACATTAAATAATTGGTGCCCAAATAGCAGATGCAACAGTCACAGAAACAGTAAAATTATTTAATATGTCAAGGGGAACAGCATCTGAAATCATGACGGCATACTCCAAACAAGGAAAAACTACATCAGGAAAGGAAAACAGTAGTCACAAGTTGAAACACACCAGCTAGAACCATACAGGGCCAGAACCCTTCCAGAGGATTGTGCTAGTGGGTAGTGCACTGTGATTGATACAGAAAGCCCCAGTCATTTCCTGTTCTGTTTTATCTGAAGAGCTCATTAATTTTTTTCTTCTCATTTTCTTGAAATTAATTTTGTACTTGTACAGTTTGTGCTTATAATGTCCCTAAAATTAGAATAATATGTTGTAAACTAGAAAAGTGCATTTCCTGAAGAAAATGCAGAGTGTGATTGCAACCCAGCAGCGAAAACGTGGTACCGTATATGAGACAATCCCTAGGATGTGGCTAAGTGGTTGCTAGGCTGTTGCTAGGTGGTTGCTAAGGTATATTAGGTGGTTGCTAGGGTGTTACTAGGTGGTTAGCAGGGCATTGCTAAATGGTTACTAAGGTATATGATTTGGTTGCTAGGGCGTTGTTAGGTGGTTGCCAGGGTGTTGCTAAGTTGTTGCTAGGTGGTTGCTAGGGTAAACAATATGGTTGCTGGGGCATTGCTAGGGCGTTTCTGGGTGTTTGCCAGGGTGTTGCTAAGTGTTTGCTATGGTAAACAATATGGTCACTGGCATTGCTAAGGCATTGCTGGGTGGTTGCCAAAGTGTTGCTAAGTAGTTGCTAGGGTGTTGCTAGGCGGTTGCTAGGGTGTTACTAAGTGGTTGCTAGGCAGTTGTTAGGGTAAACAATATGGTTGCTAGGGACACACCCACCTTTGATGAGTGCTGGGTCACATGACCCAAAGTGCCAAATCAAGTCCCGTGGCTATTAGTCAAATGGTGACAGAGTGGTAAGGCTTTGAGAAATGCACTGAAGTGAGTGGGAGGACGGAAGGATGAATAAACAAGTAAAGGGCAAGTGCGGGGTCAGTGTGGGTTTCAATGAGTGTTGGTTGGCATGACCTAAGGTAGCATACAAGGTACTATGACCGTAGGCCGAAAGGTGATCGAGCGGTAAGATTTTGAAAACTGAATTGAGGTCAATAGCAGAATGGAGGGATGAGTGAACGACAAAAAGACAAGTGCGGGTCAAGATGATCTTGGATCAGTGTTGGGTGATTTATTCTGAGACAACGTGTTCTCACATGGTGGCTATGGGGTGAAAAGTGAGCAAGTGGGAAGGCCATGAAGTGTGAGGGGGGTGATTTTGAAAATGAATGGGAGTCTATGGGAAAAAAGGGATGAAAAAATGACAAAAACCAGAGAACGAGTGCAGGTACGACTTAGCTGTATACAAGCACACCGATCGGGGTCAGACCAGACGGGTTATAGTTGGTTTGGAGTCAATATCTCGAAAACTGTGGGAGGAGAAGCGGGACAAAATTTGGTGGAATAAGAAGAAGAAGAAGAAGAAGAAGATGAAGAACTAGAAAAGTGCATTTCCTGAAGAAAATGCAGAATGTGCTTGCAACCCAGCAGTGAAAACATGGTAACGTATATGAGACGATCGCTAGGAAGTGGCTAAGTGGTTGATAGGGTCTTGCTCGGTGGTTGCTAGGGTATTGCTAGGTGGTTGCTAAGATGTTGCTAAGCGGTTTCTAGGTTGTTGCTGGATGGTTACTAGGGCGTTGCTAGATGGTTACTAAGGTATATGATTTGGTTGCTAGAGTGTTGTTGGGTGGTTGCCTGGGTGTTGCTAAGTTGTTGCTAAGCGGTTTCTAGGTTGTTGCTGGATGGTTGCTAGGCTGTTGCTAGGTGATTGTCAGGGCGTTGCTAGGTGATTGCTAGGCTGTTGCTAGGTGGTTGTTAAGGTATATGAGGTGGTTGCTAGGGTGCTGTTAGGTGGTTGGTAGCGCGTTGCTAGATAGTTACTCAGGTATATGATTTGATTGCTGGTGTTGCTAGGTGGTTGGTAGTGCATTGCTAGATGGTTACTAAGGTATATGATTTGGTTGCTAGGGCGTTGTTGGGTGGTTGAATGGGTGTTGCTAAGTTGTTGCTAGGTGGTTGCTTGGGTATTGCCGGGTGGTTGCTAGGGTGTTGCTACAAAGCAACTGCCTAGCAACCGCTTAGCAACACCCTAGCAACTGCCTAGCAACACCCTAGCAACCACCCAGCAATACCCAAGCAACCACCTAAAGATGGATGGAAGGCCATGTTTATAAAATTAAAGAGAGACAAAACCGTATTTGAAAAATAAGCAGAAATGCCACCAAACCAGAGAATTTCCAATATAAACAACATATTGTTTTATTGTGTAAGGCTATGATTTCTTATATTAAACTCCAGAAGTAGTAGCATGCAAATCTAGCAGCATTTGAAAAATAAATTCTGTAATTCATAAATCAAAATTTGTGAAACTTGTACTAAAGTTTTGTACTTGCCTTAAGATTTCAGTAATAAAACTGCTCATATGTGTGCCACCTACTGGTACAAGATGAGGCATGCAAATTGACTGTTGAAATTTACATTTTATTTCATGAGTGTGGATTGGAAGCTACAACTACAAATTGTGCTCTACAAGCACAATACTTTTTGTTTCACAGGTACACTGTGTGATTTACAAATATGCATTTCTCTGCATGCTAGGTGATCAGCTGACCTTTCTTCCAGCATCTGTTTTTTGACATATATTGTTGAGTCCGAATTCTCAAAAGGAAGACCAACCAAAGAAATGGACATGGAGCCCTCTTTTCTTGCTTTATTGTTTGCCATCCTGCTTGTAGCCACCTGTGATGACATTGCCATGTTCGTTTTGTGTAATATGTTGTTTATATTGGCAATTCTCTGGTTTGGTGGCATTTCTGCTTATTTTTCAAATACGGTTTTGTCTCTCTTTAATTTTATAAACATGGCCTTCCATCCATCTTTAAAGCCCTGCTAGCCCTTTATATCACCACTGATAATGCCTGTCAAGGCCAAGCATGCATCGTGAACGTTCACTTATTGTTCCTTATGCTCATTGTCTATTCACCTATTTATAAAAATAGTTTTAAAGCACAATTAGTAGGTGTGGTGTGTGCCTAGTTAAATGGTTCAGACACGTGGACCACACCTCAGTTTCTCCCCCCTGCCAATGAATGTGAGCTTTATGCTCTTTCTCTCTCATGAATCCAAATCATTTGAATCAATAGGTGTGACGTATCAGGAATGGGCATTTATCTCAAAATAAAGGCAGTGCTTCCTTTCATGGCTCTTCCTCTCCACAGTGGGCATAATTGTTCCTTTGTGTTCAGATTAGGCCTTTGTGTTAGCAAATGCTATAATGCATTCACAGCCTCACAGACTGTGATCATGAATAAAGACAGGATTAGTTTTAGTCCTTTATATCCTTAGGTTTGTTATTTGTATACTCAGTATTAGATTTTCGTACACTGTTGGATAGCCCATAAACCTGTAATAATGATATAGGCGTTTAATCATTCATTTTTAACACTTTATTTTGCAGGTTTTGTATTTCTATTTGGAACATTTGGCCAGTATGTCTTAATGACCTGAGCTTACTCAACACATGAGTAAAACTAGCATCATTTATGGATTATTTTGACTATAGTAAATAACAGACTAAACATACTGTCCTGTTCATCACAGACTATTTTGATTTAATGTTTAACTAGGAAATTTTGAAACCCTTTCAATTTTTAAAACAGTGGCACAAACTACCATCTGTAGTGTTCCTGGTCAAATCTGACCATTATGAGTTTATTAGTAAAGAAAGGACATAGGCCTAAGCCTATTTACACATTAACACTTTGCCATGCCACATCTGTCTGGTCACTTCAGTTGTCTTTGTACACATGTCTGCCCTCCAAGTTGTTCATGTTTATCATTATGGTGTTGAGATATCACATATCCTCCCAGTTGGGGATGAAGACCAGGACAAATTCCCATTCTTTCGACCAGAATGTATAAGGAACCTCAGCAGGACCATTATCAGCAATTGATTGCTCCTCATCAGTTGTTGCATGGTCTGGATCATAGTCAGTGTTGTCTTCTACTTCTGATGCACTTTCATCCTGGACTTTCCCCTCCTCGCCAGTGTCAGGATCAAAGATGTGGTCAAGAGCTTCACATATAGTATAGTGTTTGGTCACTGTGGTCCCACAAAGTGAATGGTGAGCAAGTCCCTAAGGAAGCTTTACACTCAGTGACCACTTTATTAGGTACATCTGCTCATTAATGCAAACATCTAATCAGCCAATCATCTGGCAGCAACTCAAAGCATAAAATCACAAAGACATAGTCAAGGGGTTCAGTTTCTGTTCATACCAAACATCAGAATGGGTAGGAAATCTGATTTAAGTGACTTTGACCGTGAGATGATTTTTGGTGCCAGATAGGGTGGTTTGAGTATCTCTGAAACTGCTGATCTCCTGGGATTTTCATGCACAACAGTCTCTAGAATGTATAGAGAATGGTGTGGTAGAAAAAATTACGTTATCTTAGCAACACTGTGTATTAGCTTGAGCTCACCGCCAAAAGGTTGTATTAAGTTCACCGTGCATGCTTAAGGTCATTGCAGGACAGGTGTAATGGACCCAGGAAGCCTGGGTGACTGCCAATCTAAATTTTGGAAGAGCGCCACCTATTTTAAAAAATATAGCTTGGCTTGGCGTGAAAATATTGGAAGAAAAACCCAAGAAAAACTAAGAATGATTGAGAATAATAAATAAATACTTGTGTAAAAGCATAAATAAACCAAAAAGAGAAAAAGAGGGTGGACCTTGAGAGTGGGAGCTGGCAGGTGAGCTCAGCAATGGGAAGGGTTAGGAAAACGGTATAAAAGAAGGGGAATTTGAGGTGCTTCTTCAGACCTGGTTCTCAAGAGAGGGTGTGACTGCTTTGCTCCATGTGGACCAGCCCAGTTTACTGTATGTGATTTCTTTTTTTGTTTTTAACACTTTCTTTATTACGTTTTCAAACAGACAACCCATAATTACAACAAAAATGAACACAAGAAAACAAACAAAAAATAAATAAATAAATACACATACCTGTATACATATACCTACATCCAAATGCACTATACAATAAAAATAAATCGATAACTATCTAACAAATGTTTCTCCTATAACTAGCAATCACCAGTGTCCTACTTCAACCCATCATACAGACCATATACAGCGAGGTGTGCTAGGCCCACATCCTACTCCTAATAAAAGAGCGATTAATCATCCTCAATTTCATTCCCCCGATCCAACAAACTTTCCAAATTTGTATGTTCAAGATAGTTAATAAAAGGCCCCCACACTTTTTTTAAAGAGCTCTTGTTTTCCTTTCATAAAATAAGTATTTTTTTCTAAGGATACACATACAGACAGTTCCTTTAACCATTTACCAACACTTGGTCTATGTACATTTTTCCATGACGATGCTATCATCCATTTTGCTTGTAACAAACATAGATCTATAAGGATCTGCTCTTTCTTTCTTAAAGAATGTTCTTTGGGGTAACAGCCTAATAAGAAAAATTTGGGCTCCATTGCTAATTGTACACATAAAATCTCTTCTATCATATGTTTTACCTCTTCCCAGAACAGAATCTTGTTACATTCCCACACACAATGTAAAAATGTGCCCTTGGATTGTCCACATTTAAAACATAAATCAGGAATGTTACTATTAAATTTATTTGGCTTTTCTGGGGTGATATAGGTGCACATCAGCCAGTTGTATTGCAAAAGCCTAAGGCGGGTATTAGCTGTTTGTGTTTGAGCTTCTTTACAAGCATCTTCCCACTCATCAGATAAAATACCTTCCTGTAAGTCCTCTCTCCAAACTTGAAGTTTAGCTTCAGAGGACTCAGAGGACCTAGACATGAGTAAGTTGTAGAATCCAGATATTATGGCTTTTCCAGTACCTTTAAAATATTTTCCCCTAACTGTGAGTAGGGAGGTATATCTAATGAATGTTTTTGGTTTGCTCCAATGAAGCTTCTAATTTGTAAAAATTTGAAAAAATGTTTACGTGGAATATTATATGTAATTGCAAGCTCCTCAAAAGACATCAATTTATCATCATTTAACCTATATAAATCCTGAATTTTCTGCACCCCCATGTCTGACCAAATCTTAAACCCAATGTCAGTTCTGCCTGGAGCGAAATCTTCATTTCCCCCAGATTGGGCTAAAACGTGAAATAGGAAGTGATTCACCCAGGTACTTCTTCACCTCAAACCAAACCTTGATCATGTTTCAACTAATGAGGTTATTAGTTTCTCTTTTTTGGAGTATTTTAGGACTAGCCTCGTACATGTGTATGGGAAGAGGTAACTTTAAAGAGTGAGATTCCATCTCTCTCCAAGCAGGAGGGTTGTCCTTTATAAAATAAAACATAATGGTTCTCAACTGGGCTGCCCAGTAATACCAGAGAGGATTAGGACATTGGAGCCTCCCTCTATCATAGGATAAATACAGGAAGGATAAGCGTAATTGGGGTCGTTTGCTCTTCCACAGAAATTTTATAAATAATTTCTATAACTTTGAGAATAGATTTGAAGGAGGAGGCAGTGGGATGTTCTGGAATAAATAAAGCAGCTTGGGGAGTATATTCATTTTCAAAATACTAATTCTTCCAAGTAAGGAGATAGGTAAAGGTGTACATCTATCAATTAGGTTAATGTGTCAGGATCGGAGATCGGGACACAAACGCGGACCACAGGGTATACGGGTCCAAGCGTTTAATCGTAATCGGTAGGCAGTTCGTGGTACACGGACAGGCAGGGTTCGAAAACACGGGGAAGCAGTCCGGGGCAGATCCAGAAACGGTGGTCGAGGCAGGCAGAGTCAGGAACCAGGCAGGCGAGTGACGTCAAACAAATCCGAATCGGCGGGCAGAAAACGAAGTCAGGAATCAGGCAGGAATGGCGACAGCAAACAATTCACGGGAATAAATGCGGGGACGAGACAGGAAATCACTGAAACGAACTAGCAACGAGACAGAGACACGCAGGGAAGATATAGGGCTGGGGCGACGAGGCAATGGGATGCAGGTGAGCAGGCAGGCAGGTGCAGGTAATGAGGAGATCAGGTGGGCGTAGACCAGGCAGGGGGCGGGGCGGGGCGGGGCTGGAACACAAGGGAAACAAAAGCACAGGCTTAAGGGGGCGGAGCCCTGACAACGTCTTCCTAGAAAGCCGCCATAACCAGAAGTCCCTGTATGTGATTTCTGATCCATGTACCATAAACCTATTTGCATCAGACTTTGAGGTACAATTTGTATTAATTTCTGGAGATTGTTATTTCTGTATTTGATACATTTGCTTCTGGCCAGCACTGGGCAGATAGAATTACAGAGAATACTTAAAGCTGTATAATGTACTTAAGAAATTTGAATTTGATAGACAGTAGTAATTAACAACAGAGTAATTATAAATGTATAATCAAATAATATAATGTAATTCTAGAATGTCCGGTTCTTCGCACACAGTTGGCTTGATAGGCAGGGCAGCGAGGTAGCTGGAGGTGAACTGGAAATCAGGACATGGTGCTTGAGCTACAACTCCAGGCAGGAACCTGGAGCAGGGACAGGAAACAAATAGAAAACAGTGATTAGTGGATGTTAATTGCAGGAATGAAAACATAAAGGCATAAAGGCAAGGGGCGAGCAGAGGGGCGAAGAGAGATGCATGTGTGCAGTAAGGAAAAATCGCGGCAGATAAGCACTATGGCAGCATACCTAGAGGACAAGAGGCAAGGGGCCAGCACGATCATGAGGGCAACACTAAGGCAGTCAACACCAGACCACAGCTGGATCAGCTGAACACAGAGTAACCAAGCCATGATGTAGTGACAGCAGTGACCACTTAGTCCACCAGAGACTCTATGATCAATGCCAGCACCGTGCCATGTCCCTCAACTAAAAGATTTGAAATAGAAGTAAGTTTTTAGCCTAGACTTAAAGGTGGAGAGAGTCTCCCGTGCTTTGGTAATGTAGAGTTTGTTTTGGAGAATATGGGTGATGAAGGTCTTTAAGATAGGAGGGACAAGCCCATTTAAAGCTTTAAATGTAAGGAGAAGTATTTTGAAATCAATGTGGTATTTGATAGGTAGCCAATGGAGAGAGGCTTATACTGGGGTGATGTGCTCAAAGCGCTTTGTTCTGGTTAGAATACGAGCAGCTGCATTTTGAATCAACTGAAGGGGCTTTAGGGAGACATATGCACATACTGACAAGAGGGCATTACAGTAGTCCAATCTGGATGTAACAAAAGCATGGATTAACTTTTCAGCATTGTGTATTGATAGAATTTTCCCGATTTTGGCTATATTCCTCAAATTAGGGGTGGGCGATATATCGAATATACTCGATGTGTCACGTCTTGTTCTACGTGGGATGAAATGACTATATCGCGAACATCGAGTACAAATTGTCACGTAATTTTTTAAGACACAAAAAGAAAAAAACTCACATACATACGTCACACACCCTGGCCCGCCCATCCAGACCACTCTCCTGGGCGAGTGTGTGTGTGAGTTTTTTTCTTTTTGTGTTTGTGAGAGGGAGAGAGGGAGAGAAGCGAAACGCCAAAGCAAGTCTCATGCCAGCTGCTTTAAAAAAAATTAGGTGACAATTTGTACTCGATGTTCGCGATATAGCGAAAGCAAAGTTTATTCGTGTTGACTTCGGAAACGGTAGCCTAATAGAAGATGAAAGCGGGCGAATTGGTTCCGATAAGAAACAGCACTGGATCCACCGTCTGGTAGTGGTTTGGGTCAGCGTTTCCGCTAGGATTTTTTCTTGCCGGTCCGGTGTCCAGAAAGAATTTATTTTACCGGACAAATCTGAAACTTACCGGTCAAGTTTCAATAACAGTCTATGTTACAAACGCAAATATAATGTACACCTAGGTTGTCGAAAGAATGGCAACGACCACAAATCAGTTTGACTATTTAATGAACAGTAACGATTGAGCAAAACCTCAACATTAGCCGCTAAAATGTAGGCTATTACAAAACATCTGTAGCCTGTTTTTTTTTTTTAAAGAAAAAAGACTAGGCCTACATGGCATCAAATGTAGCCTATAGGCTACTTTTTCATTGCGGCAAAGTCCTCTGCTGCCGAGTTGAAATAAAATGTGTCCAATGTATCTTTGCTGTTTGCAGCTTGCAATGTGCATAAGCCGCGTCACTCTCTCCTCCTCCAGACGACTTCGCAGTGCCTTCTTCTACTCTGCAGATAGAAGCCCGTCTCTGCTGGCACACTTGACACGGGCAGAACACAGGCAATTTTAGCCAGTGTAGCCCAGTCGGGGTATAACTCGCTGAACTCATAAATAAGCACGTTTCGCTATCAAAACACAAATGTCCTTTGTTATAGCTACGTTTTGTATAATCATTATTACCTGACATTTTGACCGACAAGTTTCATTACTCCGGTAATTACCGGATAACGGAAACCTTGGTTTGGGTATCGCAATGAAGATGTTGAACAAACAACGGTTATCTGCAAAATATGCAGCAAAACCATTGCCTGGTTTGAATACTGTTTTCTTAAATTTAACTTGTGATTGTGGTTGTGATTTCCCCCTTTTTGCATGCAAGATTAAAATAGTTTGTTCCGATAGAAACCAGTAATGAATATAAACAAGAATGTTTTAATGCAGACATATGTTGCAGGGACTATTAGAATCATCATACTGGTGTGATTGTATGCATCAAAGGGTTAAATCGAGCATTTATGAAGTGCTTCAGAGGAGATTTCAAAATATTGAGATATATATTGTGTATTGCGATATAGCCTCAAAATATCACAATATCATTTATAGGTCATAGCCCTACCTCAAATGAAAGAAAGCAGTCCTGGAGGTTTTTTTATATGTGTTTCAAAAGGCAGCTCAGGATCAATCATGACACCAAGGTCTTTGATGGTTGCACTTGAGGCCAGCGAGACACCATCAAGATTTAATGTAATATTGGTGTGTTTGCTTGTGATAGACTTTGGGCCAATAACCAACATTTCTGTTTTGTCCGAATTTAGAAGGAGGAAATTACCGGCCATCCATGTCTTTGAGGCAGGCTTCCATGTTTGACATTTCAAGGAGACATCAGGTTTGGCCAATATGTATAACTGGGTATCATCTGCATAGCAATGGAAATTAATACCATGTGTGACAGAGTGCCGTCACTACGGTTGAGTATGCCCTCTGACTGCCATACCAATAAGCCAGGCTTTTTGGTGTTGCGGTCAAAGTCGCATGGTTGGTACCCCATAGACCCGGGTTCGAGTGGGGAGAATGCA
Source organism: Megalops cyprinoides (assembly GCF_013368585.1). NCBI lineage: Eukaryota > Metazoa > Chordata > Actinopteri > Elopiformes > Megalopidae > Megalops > Megalops cyprinoides. Next base: position 32,661,456 of record NC_050597.1, read on the forward strand.
CTTGCCCTTCGCTACACCATGTATACAAATGATATTTCCAAGAGGCACCATGTATAAAGAAAAGAGCAATGGTCCAAGCACAGATCCTTGTGGTATTCCATGTCTTACTCTGGAGCGTTTGGAAGACTTATTGTTAATGAAGACAAAGTGATGTTGTTCTGACAGATGAGACCTGCACCAGGATAGAGCATTTCCACTTATGCCAAGCAGGTTTTCAAGTCGGTCTAACAGAATAAAATGATCGTTAGTAACGAAGGCTGCACTTAGGTCTAGGAGCACAAGTAGGGAGATACAGCCATTGTCAGAAGAGAGAAGTAGGTCATTAAGCACTTTTGAGAGAGCGGTTTCTGTGCTGTGATGCGGTCTAAATATAAAAATTCCCACAACACATACTCATAATATTTTCTGTGAAAGTTGTGGTTCCCATGAGGGAAAGATTCCACAGGGGAAAGGTTCCAGAGTTGCCAGGGAAACCCAAGAAGGGTGTGTGTATGTGTGAGTGTGTGCGCATGCATGCACACATGCACATATGGGGTTAGGGAGTGTCAGTGTGTCCATCTGATGGGTGGACATGCTCCTGAACTCTCAATTTCTCTCTTTTTCTCCTAATGTAGCCTTACCAACTAATATCCAATGGCCAGTCATTTTTGACTGGGAACACCACAGATGTACAAAAGTTACATAAAACCCCCTGAATGTAATGAAAATGATCTAAATTTATTTTGTTTTCAAATGGCCTGTGTGCACAATGTCATGGAGTTTTTTTTCAGCCATAAAAATTGTAAATCTGTCAAATTTGACCAGAACACAACAGGGGAGTTAACAACCACTGCTCTAGAGCGTATATAGGACAATGGCAGCCAGTGGGCTGTAAATCTGAGGAGGCCAGAATTTTTCTCAACCAAATTGCTCTAAAATGTTTAGTCTTTATGACATCTGGGGAAGGATATTAAAATGCAAACATAATGCAAAAATGCAACATAATACATTGCACACTTCTTACAGTTAAAATCACAGTTAAAATCAAATTTAATTTCTTTGAATAAACATTTTCCCATACAACACGAAATACTTAACATCCAAACAAAAAAGACCAGGGTAGCATTGGAAAACACCCTTCTACCAAGAATGAAGGAAGACAATAGCTCTTCATTTTAACACAATATATCATACTCTTCAACAGTGTTGGGTGTAACGCGTTACTGTAATCACATTACATTTGTCTGTAAGGCAGTAATGTAACGCGTTACTGTTCTAAATTCACTAATCACACTACAGTTCCTAACAGTGCACGCGAAGATTACTGGATTCTCCTATAGAGGCAGAGCGCAACACGTCATCGGAGGGAAACCACGCCCCCGTGGGGGGAAAACATTCCGCGAAGACGGGAGTGAATGGGAAGTTGCGGGACACCGTGTCTTGAAACAGCTTTAACAAAAAATGTAAAAGCCAGCCTATTTCAATACCCTTCTGCCTGAAGAAAGGGGCAGATATATAGAGAAACTAAGTGTGATTGGATTCCCTCAGTGTCCCTTTTCTATCCCAAAATAGGTGTTATATGCATATTGTGGTGGAAATTTTTTGATAAAGTGTATACCCCATATGTAAATTATGAGTATTGCCACTTTCACCCCCCCCCCCCCCCCCCCCCCCCCAGAGAAAAGCGGAGCTTGACGTGGTACGATTAAGCTTGTTACATGGTGGAAATAAGTTATTGCCAGCAAACATCATAAGCATTGCCAACAGATGTTAGCTTTTGATTTTAACCACAATTATTGACATATTAACTGAGGTTATTGATATATTACATTAGCTATTTACTTTATCTTTACTGTACATGTGGAGGTCTAGAAGTGTATAAGGAAACCAGACAATCTAATATGTTAGCCTTAAATACTCTTAACTCTCTGTTCTACATCCCTGCCATTCTTATCATCCACTAACCACTGTTTTCTGTTTGCTTCCTATTCCCTGCTCCGGGCTCCTGTCCGGAGCTGTAGCCCAAGCGTCTCATCTCGTTTTCCAGTCCTGCTACCTCGCTGCCCTGCCCATCAAAGCCAACTGCATTCCAAGACCCGGACATCCTAGGAGACATTCTTATAATCACTCTACTGTTAACTGCTATTGTTTGTCAATAACAAATGTACATTGCATAATTTTGTGTCTAACTCTATCTGCCCAGTGCCGGCCAGAAGCAGATGGGCCCCCCCCCCATGAGCCCGGTTCTGCTCAAGGTTTCTTCCTCATAGGGAGTTTTTCCTTGCCACTGTTGCCTTGTTGGCTTGCTCTCAGGGGGTCTCAGGCCTGGGAACAATGTAAAGCTGCTTTGTGACAACTTGTGTTGTAAAAAGCGCTATACAAATAAAAATGAATTGAATTGAATTGAAATAATATGTATTCTATTATACTTTGTATAGTGGAAAATATTGTTTGCATTAAGCACTACTACTGAAAAGTAATATGATGTGATTCTATGCCTAAATAATGCTGGGGGTTACCCTAGGTTATAAACATTGCATGTAGGCCATTGTAAGACTAGGGGGTAATCTTGGGAGCTATTACAGGACAGTGGGTGACCTTGGAGAAGGAACACTGCCTTCAGCATTGGCCCTCCCTGGAAGTTACCCCAGAACCTTCGTGCACTATGTTGCTGTTCTATAGTCATGCCAACTTCTCCTATTGGTTCATGGTCTACACTTATTGTATCTTTCCTGCCTTCACTTCTCCTATTGGTTCATAATCTACGCTTATTGTATCTTCTCTCCCTTCACTTCTCCTATTGGTTTACGGTCTACGCTTATTGTATCCTTTTTCTCTGACTCATAGTCATGCCACCTTCGCTTATTGTATCTTCTCCCCCTGACATGCCCCTACAGCGTGTCAGCATGTTTTTGCCTCCTTTTAACATATGCATCCCATTTTAGTTTTATATTTTCTTTTAGAGGTCATACAGCTAGAAAATAAGAGCTGATTGCCTGCTTTGGCCTAGCTGACATCTACTGGCAAATGCTTGCGAACTGTATGTGGATTTACTGCAGTTTGTCATAATTGCCCATCATAGTAGTGCTGAGCCAACGGCCCCCCTTTGCGGGGTTTAATTCCTCTTTGTCTTGTTCCTGTGGCCCGTCTTCTGGGCCGTGTCCAGACGGGGCCTAGTTCTTACATTAACCCTTTGCTTTAAGGCCTAACCTTGTAGCTTATGGCACATAGATATCTGTGTGCCTTCTTACAGTCTGCAGCACCGCGGGCTGGCTAACTGAGTTACTTAACCTTTTTTATTATTTAAATGTGGGCCTGGAAATAATGGTAATATTCCAGGCATATATGCTGTGTATTATTTAATTATGTTTAAAAATCATATAGGTGTGGAGTGGAAATAATGGGAAGTTTATGGGACTTTCCAGGCGGGGTAAATGTAACAGATTAAAAATTAAATAATGGTGTATTAAAATGGAAAATGGGATGATCTTGAAGGAGGAGCCTGGGAGGAGTTGGAAATTGTGGTCTGGGATAGGAGGAGTGAGAAAAGGCATAAAGGAAGGATGTAGGCTGAGGGGAAGGCGGAGTGATTGGGGAGTGTTTGTGAATGTATACACACCGCATATACTCCTGTTGCTCCGCGGACCAACCTGGTTTACTGTATGTGATTGATCACCATATGCAATAAACCAAACAACCATGATTACATCAGACTCTGTGAGGACTTATTATTTTCTGGAAGGCATCAAAATGTGGAGGAAGACCCTCGGTCCATTTGGCCCAGACCAGGGGGATATCCACCACAATATGTTAATATGTTTGTATGTTGTATGTATGTATGTTTGTTTGTTTTTTTAGTTAAAATATAAATTGCAGTTACACTTTAGGCATAAAGACTTTGCCTGGTGAAAATGATGGCTGGCAACCAGTGGTGTACTGGCCATCGGGCATACTGGGACAAATCCCGGTGGGCCGCCGCATCGGTGGGTCGGTGTACCGTCAAAAAAAATCAATAAAGTTTTTACCGGCTCCCTCTGTGTGCCTGTCATCTGATGGCGAGGACTGAGAAATGAACGTTTATTTCAATAACAAGATACCATAATTTCATGAATGCTTTCATTGTTAAGGCATGCTGCACAGCAGTTTTCAATGACACACATTCGTATGTAATCCTTTGGCACTGACAAAGTCACGTCACGATTAGTTCAAACAGAGCTTAGTTTCGCAAGCTTACCAACAATGCGCTCATCTAACCTAAATAAAATAATGCATTGTCACCCCCGTTTTTTTTATTAACGCTAAATAAAACGAGACAAGTTTTCAATGTTAGCTGTGTCCCGTTATCACGGCAAGCAAGCTAGCTAGCTAGCTGGCCACCTAGGGGGTTAAAGGGAACTTCAGGACCGCTCGTCCTGAAGTTGTACCTAGCTAGCATTAAACGCGATGATATAAAACTTGCTACGTGACGTGTATTCAGAAGAATATAATCGTTTGTAAAGTCCACGCACATTAACTCATTATAAGGTCTCAGTTGTAGACAGAACTTGAGAATCGTATCCAAATACATTTTAATTCCCGAGCACACCCCCCGGGGCCGGTCCTAGTAGATAAGTCCAGGACTGATTGAATTTCTTTCCCAGTACACACCTGTTGGCGACTAATGTTAACTTTGGAAATCAACTAGCCGCAGTGGCTGGTAGCTAAACGTTAATGTCAAACCCTGCATTACAGTGTTGTTCTCCACATGTACTTTCCAGAAGTCCTTATTAAAAGTGACTAATGGATAAGCCATTTAGTTCCTGCAAACATGAAGATCGACCATAGATTGAGTACTTCGGTAGCTAGTTAGCTAGCTAACCTAACCTAGCGATGGCTTAGGGAAGAGGAGAGGAGAGAAGCCGTGCGGACACTGCTGACTTGAGTGTCGTGCTTTACCCCGTGATACGGAGCCGGGTGTGCATAATCAGAAACCTCCCGCCTCCTACACCACTGCCTCTGAGAAGAACTTCTTTGATTTCGATGAAGGGGAGGAAGGATACAGCTTCCTTCAACTCTGACACAGAAGTCCTCGAGTATTTGAAGTCGGGGTCAGAGATGGAAGTCCTGAATCCCTTCCCTACAATAAAGAGTATATTCATAAAATTCAACACCGCTACCCCAGCCATTGCGCCGGTGGAGAGGCTATTCAGCCTAGGCAGTCTTGTGTTAACGCCAAGAAGAAACTGGTTGTCACACAAACGATTTGAGAGAGCCACGCTGCAGAGGTGGACTGGTAATCTGGCACACCAGGCATTTTCCCGGTGGGCCGACGCACCTTAGATGCACCTTGGGGCTGATATAGTTTGAGTTTTCATTTTTAATTAAAAAAAACGGCCAACGACCGGCCCATAAAGCAGGGACAGCGGCCCATTGGTTTATTTTCTATACTGACACTGGGTTGGCCCAATCACATCTTTTACAAGGCCCCACCCCTCCCCCTTTGTCCTCTGTTTCTCGTGTCAGATGTCATGGCTCGGAGCCAAAAATCCGTGGATGTATGAGGGCGTCAAAATGGATAAACAAAAGCACAAGGGGTGCGGAGAAGTTGCGGGCCAAAAAATGAAAAATCTAGAGGCGGATGCCACCAAATGTGCAAAAATAACAGACATGTTTGCTGCAGGGGCTGTAGTAGCTTCAACATCTACACTAGCCCGACATTGTGCAGCAACAGGTGGAATTTGAAGGTGGAGAGTTGGCTGGCCATGGCCACGGCTAGGCAGAGCAGCAGGCGTGTGACAGGGAAGCCGATGAGGGCCAGAGTGAGCATGACAGGGCCGAGGGACAAAGTAAGCAGGAACAGGAGGAGAGTGTAGCTGAAGCGGTAAGCATGGAGTAGCTTCATGATTAACAAGGATTCGCAGGGAGGTAGTGTGTGAGCCATGCCATGATGAGGATGATGATGATTAATTCAATTAATGTCGATGATAACATAACGTAACGCTATCATAAAGTGAGACCGTCACCTACTGCTGGTGGTCAGTCTTTCAGTCAATGTCAAATAGCGCAGCATAAGCTATTTGGCATTCCGTTTGTAGCTAGCGTAGTTCCTTAATGCAGTCGCAACTTCGACTGACTATTCTAACGTTAACTAGCTAACGTTATTTTATCAGCATCGCGTTGACTAAGCCCACATTGCTGTGAGTGACCTAGGTCCATATCGTGTCATCATAATATTATTAAAATTATTAGGCTAAGGGTTCCCTTGATAAAGATGTGTGAAAAGACTATAATATACAACACCTGTAGATGTACTGTGCTAACATGTATGCCTGCTTACGTATTAGCCTACAGGAAAAAAAACCGTTTTCATTTCCAACAACAGGCAACAAAGTTGTCCTATGCTTATTTTCAGCCAGGTATGGTGGTAACTATTAGGATATATATGGTATGGATTACTGTTATTACTATCTGTGGGGTAGCTCTCCACGTACAGTAAGTTCACATTGTTTAGTGCTGCTTTCCATTGAGCATGCACCTTCACATGGTAGGCGCATGAATTGTAGGCCTAGGTCAAACTCCCCAAACAAACAAGCACGCCATTGATTTAATTGCCTTATCACATACAAAGATCTAACTGTTACTCCTCTCTGAACATTAATATAAAACAAAAAGGTGATCTGCTCTGATCTCACGCCACTATGCGGGCAAACTATCAATTTGTGAGCTCGCGAACGTTAATCCGAAAAAGACACTTGACCTTGCTTTCATTCCTTGGATACGTTTTCAAGACAAAGATCAATAAGTTAAATAGGTGCGCCTATCAGTCTATTTTGTCTGCGTAATGGTAAGAGATGGCTTTTACTTTCTACTAGAATGCATTCTCCCTCTGTTTAAAGTTTGTTGCGTGGGCTGTAGGAAAATACCACAAACAATATTTTCAACAAAAAATAAAAAAGATCAGCGTGTATGCATCTGTGTGTGCGCGCAAGTGTTGTACAATAAAGCACGTAGCCTTTCACTTCCAAAAGGCGCACCTATTTAATTATACGTACGTTTTATTTATTTATTTATTTATTTTAAGAGTTTGGAGACCCCCACAGAGATGAAATCATAACTCGAATCCTGGTTACGCGGCTACTTTTCTACTTTGTGTTCTACGTTGCCATGACGTTCATGCGCGCGCGAAGCTACGACGGTACCTCAATGTTTGTTTCACACACACCATCGGCTGATCGGCGTGATGCCTGAAAAATGTAAATTTCAAGATATTTGGCTCACCAAATAGGATTTTAAAGAATGGCTTGCCAGAGATCCAAAGAACCATCACATGGCCTGGTGCAGAGCCTGCTGTAAATCAATCAAAGTGGATAGCTTGGGAGATCTTACGCTGTGAACCTAAATATGTTAAATAAACATAAAACATTTGTGATAACCGGTTGCCCAAATATTTTATTTAATGTAATGTTGAATAAACCAACAAGTCTACTGTAACTAACTAGTTTTGCTTGTTAAGATAATGTAAACTCATGACGCAAGAATACCTTAACTGTATATTCATATATCTTAAAATTTCTGGTTACATGAGCCTAAGCTCTTTTCAATCAAATCCATGCAAAAGTTAATTTCAGATAATTTTAGAATACAGTATAGGATGTACTGCATATTCTTCAGTTTCATGCAAAATATGACAAATAGAATACCACATCTCTGTCATATGACCAAAAATAAGCTTTTTTGCATAGTTGTGTTCGACACATGAAAACTGTGACATGGTATCCTTGGTCTGACAAGGTAACACGATGTAACCTTGCTCTCACTTGAAATGTATCGCCACATTAAGTCCTTGAATTTGAGTGTATTGGACCTGGAAAGTCCTTGAAAGGTCCTTGAATTTGAAGTTAACCAAGGTGTGGGAACCCTGAGTGTAGCTAGCTAACCGTCTGTCATACACATTTCTGCTTTTAAACTTTCAATATTGAAGAATGAGGACAGTGGTAACCCCGTTACTACTTTTGCTGTTCATTGCATAAGGGAGTAGAGCTGGGGTAGAGCTTCTGTATGCTCTGGCATGGTCATCCAGTGATGACTCCCCCCACACAGACAAGCAGCAGCCATTTGATTACAGCAACCTTGATCTGAATTTACAATTTAGAAAAATGCAACAGCAGCTTTAATCCATAAATGTGAGATTACTTCATTTAGAACCATCTTGATTCAAATTACAATCATTTTGATTTAAAAAATACATTTTAAAATTATATCCTTGATAAGGTGGTGAAATCTGTTTAACAATCTGTGCCACTTTGTCCTTATAAACCAGAACTGTAGTTGATGCTGGAAATCCTCCAGAACCATTGAAATCCTGTTTATACACAGGATAAGTGTTGCTTCATATTTGCCCATTACCGGATGCTGTATTTACAAACACTTTATCATAGTATACTTAGCTTTTGTCAGAGTGCATAAGTTAACTTGTGGTAGGGCTTGAATAATATTATGCTCACACTCACAGGTCTGGGAGTGTTGTTTACATTTACATTTTTTCATTTAGCAGACGTTTTTATCCAAAGCGATGTACAAAAGTGCATATAGTGGGCAAACAACAGGCACAAGGACAAGATGTCATACAATGCAGGCAGTGCTGAAGCTGAGCACAAGGTCAGTGTAGCGAGATAGAACTAATCTGATCTAAGGTTATATATATCAAATACAGTCACTGGGATAATAAAGTGCTGCTGTAATACCTGTTGTGAGCCTGTGTTGTGTGGTGTGAGCCTGGTCTGACACTGTTGCTTGTTTAAATTGAATGGTTACACTTATATTACATTGTGGTGGAAGCCACTCTGGATAAGAGCGGCTGCTAAATGCATGTAATGTAATTTAATGAATGGGACCTAAATTTTATTCATGAATCTCAAAAGTATCATAGAGTTCACTGTGATTTATCATGAATTAGTAGAATATAATTTGTTCTCTCATTTCTCTGCAAAACAGTGATTTGATGTATTCTGTCACAGGAGCAGTACAAACAGAAACTCCCATCATTCTTTGGGGTAATTTCCATAAAAATGCTGTTCATGGACAGCAATGGGGATGATTCAGGGACCATTGCTAAGAGACCTGGTGGTTTATGGGGAACTTCACAAATAAAAGCTCCTCCCTCTTCCTACCCTTATGTCATGGACTTTATAAAGAGAAGCTATTGAGAAGCTGCATTAAAAAAAGCCTATTGACCTGTTACATGCAGCAGCAGATTTGACTCTTGTCTGTCCTCAGCTGAAATTGTGAAGTAAGCCAGAGTAGACTTTAATAATATAGAAAATGCATGCCTCACATCTGAACAACCGGGCACAGAGCCACTTCAGGCCACAGGTGGAGAGTGAGCTAGACAACATGGAAGGGAGTGGCATAATGAACATGGCTTACAGTAGCTCTCCTCCACTGTCACCCCTCAGCACCATCTACAATCCCAAGCCTCTCTTGGAGAACCCCTATGACAACATGCATAACCCGGTGTCGGCTTCTTTGAAAGCGGAGATAAAGGCCTTCAACCATGACAAGGGGAAACAATCATCTGGATGCTGTTCTTTTATTGTGAAAGGACTTCGTGGTAAGAAAATTATATGTTTTACCTATGCTGATCACTGACCATTTACATCAAGAGTATAATGTTTTCTTGGCCAACAAATAGGGACAATATTTTGGTTATTCATCATATAAAATGGTCTAAAATATTGCAATACATCTATATGGATCCAAGTTTTGTCCATTATGTATACTCGTTTACCTGTGATGTTGTGTGGTAGAGGCTTCCATTGTTCTTTAATAGATTAGATACTACGTGTAACCTGGAATTTTTTGGTAGTAATAAATTTGTAAAAGAGTATTTAAAAGAGTATTAGTAAGTCAACAATGGAACAGCCAGTACACTTTTGTCATTTCATGTTTTCAGACATTTTAAACCCTACTTTATGTAATATTGCTAAACACTCAGCATGTCAACAGAAGAGAACAGCTCTTCAACAGAAAGCCAGTGATCTTCCACAGAAGTGCCAAATTATCTTATACATGCCTAGAATAAAAATGAAAAAGACAGATCATAAAGCAAATGCAGTGAGAGAAAACATCAAGCAACATTTGTTCTGTTTTCCTAACTCCATTCTGCAATATCCCTTTCAGCAGTAGTAAATTTATATGTTTATCTAAAGAGTCAGGTTTTGCTTAGTCCAGTCAGAAAACAGCCTGTTTCCTTCCACATGTTTCACTTTGTAATGGGTTTTGTGTGATCTGGACAGGGCTGTGGGGCACCACATTGACAGAGAACACAGCAGAGAACCGTGAGCTCTTCGTGAAGACCACTATGAGAGAGTTAATTGTCTACATTGTGTTCCTTGTGGATATATGTCTATGTAAGTTAACTAAAATACAACAACGAAACTGAAACCCACAAAAATGGGCTGTATGAATTGTTGTGTAATGTATGACTTTGGATTTTTTTTTTTTTTTTTTGCATCTGAGCTCTGAGCTTTCAGACAACAAATCTCTGAAAAAGTCTGGAGAAAATCATTTTTATATTTGATTCACCTTATACCACAATAAACAAAGTGATTAAAATGCTTGTGTTTTGCAAAGATAACTTTTTTCATTATTACCACTTGATTTATCCTTTGTCTTTTATCTCCACTTTACTGCCTTTGCTGGTATCATATTGCACCACTCCCCACTTAAGATATTTAAAAACAATTGTCAGGCAAACCAGTAAGACTGAATGGAACACAAACAGCCCTGTGCTGCTTTTCACTGATAAGAGCTGGGCTGCAGCCCTGTGCATTCATGCTGGATGTACATTGTGTGAGCAAGCTTTTTGTGTAGACCATTGTGCATGCTTTTAAACAGATTGCCAAGAAGATGTGCTTTGGAACTGAATGACAGCTTCTGTATGAAGACACTGCTTGGCTGACATTGACATTTCTTATCTCAGTTGTCAGTATGGCTATCAGTATCAGCCTGAGCAAAGTCAGAGTGACAGGCTTTTCAAAAGCATGTATCCATTCAAAAATACAATTAATTCCACTACATTCTAACCATGGATGACGGAAATCAATATATTTTGATGTTGTCAAGATTGAACTTCATTTTTATAAATGCTCAGACTATTATATTACATTTTTAATAACATCATCATATCTACCTGTTTTCCCTTGCAGTGACATATGGCATGGCCAGCTCCAATGCCTTCTACTACACTAAAGTGATGACGGATTTGTTTGTGAACACACCCAGTGAGAATGGTGTTACATTTCAGTCCATTAGTAGCATGGCTGACTTCTGGGAAGTAAGTATCATGTTTCTACTGAGTGCGATGGTGTCAACAATATTTGCCCAGCTAGTTTCAATACTAAAGTACTAAGAGACATGCAGTGATTGGACATTTAGGAAAGCGCACAGTGACACAGCAGTCCATGTGAACTATATGATGAAAATCATTGCTGAATGCTTACAAATGTAACATTATTCTACAATTTCTTACAATTATTCTACAAGTATGTGGTTTGTGTTGATAAGTGTAGAACAGATCAGAGCATGCAGTCAGCAGACACTGTACCATGCTGCTTCACACATGTATAAACATATAACAGGCCTGAAGGAGATAGATGAATTTGCTTTTGTTGATCAGTCAGTTAGTTGGGTCATTTTCAAGATCTTCTATACACTCAGACTGTGTCCCTATACAGTATTATTTAAAACTTGAAAATTACAATGTTATTCTGACAAACCAGCCCAGTTTGCTGGTTGAGTGGCATGTTTGGAAAGCAAAGAACTGAGGTAAACACACACAAGAACAAGGGCCTCCATATTTACAAAACAGAAAGTCGGCAATTATGATAAATCACTAATTTTTTAGAAAGAAAACATCGATACAAACATATGTAATGAAGTGGATCTCCCAGTTGTTACATCAAACAAGGGCAGATAAAAAGTAATCTCCCTCTGTCATTCTCATCTCACACTCTTGAGTTTGCCTCTCTCCTCTCTGCCAGGTCTGTATATTGCTCTGATACGTTCTGACAATGCAAGGCCTTTAAGACCAAAATACAGTCTTAACTTGGCTAATCTAATACGGTTAACATGGATATGCACTTATTCACTGAAGGAGGTCCACAGACTGACATTTTATATGGCATGGAATTAAAGTAACCCAGTGACTTACACAAATCAAATGCACATTTGTGGTTGAATTTATACTGAGCTACATAAACATGTATAGAAAGTTCTAATAATATCTGAAAGCAAGTGTGTTTATTTGTGTGTTTTGGGGGTGCATGATTTCTTATTCTTGTTTTTCATTTCTTAAATGTGAAAAGTTTACACAAGGCCCGTTACTTGATGGCCTCTACTGGACAAAGTGGTACAACAATCAGTCACTACAGGCCAGCAGTCACTCCCTTATCTACTATGAGAACCTGCTGTTGGGGGTCCCCAGGCTCAGGCAGCTCAAAGTGAGGAACAACTCTTGCAAGGTGCACAAGGACTTCCAACGCAACATCACAGGCTGCTACGATGTGTACAACAACGACAAAGAGGATACCTTTGAATTTGGCCTCATCAACGGAAGTGCGTGAGTACACTCACATTCTCATGATCTCTCATACAAGGAAACCCTCATGTATCCAATTCCATCTGGGCCACTGTTGTGATGCCTCTGGATTGATAATTATCCTCAGTAATAATTCATTATTACTCAAAAGCATGCTACACATTCAGACACATTTCTTTAGACAGCATGTATCATATCATGTACATCAACCAGAGGTTACACCTTTTAAAAACACTTACTATCCTCAAAACCATGACCTATTATAGACCAGTGTTGATGTCAAATACACAGATATTTCGATTCATATCTGTAAGTATTCAACTTGATATTTATGTGGCCTTTAGCTTTTTTTGTTATTTTCTTTGATGAGTTTCCATGATTTCAATGATTGCTGAAAAAACAAGTTGCGATAAACATTTTGAGATTAAAGGAAATTGAAGCACGAGCCAATAAAGCTGGAAAAAGTTGAAAACTGATGTTAAAACCAGGAGAACTTGCCAGGCTTACTGAGGCACTCTTTCCTGAAAATATTTCCCCACACGCCACGGACAGAGAGAGCGTTCTGATGTACTTGAAGACCAATCTGACTGCCGACCAGTTGTGTCAATTGTACCAGTCCAGTATATTTGAGAAACATGAATACAATTTAAGAAACACTTAGAGAATATAATGGGAACAGCGTTCCTTTGAACACATCACTGTGGTTGTCACTAACAATACAACTACATGGCCAAGGTGTGGGAGTGAGGTTTGAAATCTGTTTCTGAAGGCAGCTCATATTACTTATGCATTGTATTGTATTGTATTGTATTGTATTGTTAGTGACACTGTGGTTGTCACTAACAATACAACTACATGGCCAAGGTGTGGGAGTGAGGTTTGAAATCTGTTTCTGAAGGCAGCTCATATTACTTATGCAGTATATCTCCTGAGCTTAGTGGGTGATGTGTAGTGAACAGAAGTTAAGAATGACCTGTCTGTAGCTGTAAAACAAGCATTCAATGCCTCAGAGTTTGTTTTTGTTTAGAAAATTGTAGGAAGATTTTGATTAGGGTAAAAGTTATTCAGTTTCAGTGAAGCACTTGTCTTGAGTGTAGGACAACACTTATACCTTGTATTCAAAACTGGCCATGTCACCAGCAGCCGACAGTGAAGCATTACAATTCACAATTACCAAAGCTGGATGAAAATTGGAAAAATGCACAAAATATCAAGTTTGCCAATAGTTCTTTGTCACTGATGATTTGATATGCATAACTTGCTTGTTAAGTGGTGAACTGCCATGTTGACAGGGTTTCTCTGTAACTGAGATACTGTTGGAGTTATTGAAAAATTAGATGGTGAGGGAGCAAGTGGAGCAGGATAAGAGGGTGAGGGAGCAGGTGGAGCAGGATGAGAGGGTGAGGGAGCAGGTGGAGCAGGATGAGAGGGTGAGGGTGCAGGTGGAGCAGGATGAGGCAGCAGGCAGGAGGGAGTAGTAAAAATCTGCTCTATGTAGGATTCTACATCAGAGAATTTTTTTTATTACCATCTAGCTGGCAGTACCACACAGAGAAGGAGATAAAAGGCTCTTCTCACTGGGGACTGCTTACTACATATAGCGGTGGAGGTTATTACCAGGACCTGAAAATGACAAAGGATGAAAGTGCCATGATCCTGGTGGACCTGAGGAACAACTTGTGGCTCGACCGAGGAACCCGGGCTGTGTTCATTGACTTCTCTGCTTACAATGCCAACATTAATCTGTTCTGTGTCATCAGGTAAGAAATAGTTTGTCTTATTTCTAAGAAGCACATAGTCAATAAGAGTTGACAAAACACTCAATGAATTTATTTTTGGATCAAAGAAGGTGAAAGACGGAGTTTTGACAATGTCATTTTTCCCTAAGGTTATTAATAGAATTTCCAGCCACTGGAGGAGCAATCCCGTCGTACCAGATCAGGACAGTGAAGTTGATCCGCTACATCGACACCTGGGACTTTTTCATTATGGGCTGTGAAATGGTCTTCTGTGTGTTCATCTTCTACTATGTGGTGGAAGAGATTCTTGAGCTTCGCATCCATAAGATTGCCTACTTTTCAAGCATCTGGAACATCCTGGATGTGGTAGTCATTCTGGTGAGTGTAGCATCAATTTCAGAAAATAAGACTTATTTTAGAAAATACATTTTGTCAGCTGCTGTTGTTGAAGTGTAAAATTCTGTGATATATTCTGTGTAGATATATTCTACACAATTTCTCTGTTCTTGTTGTGCACTGAACTTTCAGTGCTATGTTATTGCCTTTCCCATCATAATGGCAACTTACATTTCAAATTCAAGTCATAGTTTCATATCAATGCCCTTTTTTCAAGCTGCCAAAACACTGTGTAAGTAATTCAACAAGAGTTTTGCTGTCCATAAAAAGGAATTTCACTCCCTTATTACTGGGAACCTTTTTAACCTTCCGGGAGAAGTTTAGCTCTGTTTAGGACTGTCACAACTCACAACTGTCATAGAGTGTTGACAGACCTGTTTATGTCCTCAGAGTTGCCATGGTCAGCTGTGTTTGGGTTGATGGTGTAGTGAGCTGTGTTTAGGTTGGTGCAGTTTGCTGTATTTAGGTTGATGATGCAATTAACTGTGTTTAGGTTGATGATCCAGTGAGCTGTGTTTAGGTTGATGATGCTTTGAGCTGTGTTTAGGCTGGTGCAGTGAGCTGTGTTTAGAGAAACAGCAATCATATCTTAAAACACTCTTGGAAAGACACAAAAGTGGCACAAAAAGGATGACTTCAGTTAAGCATTTGTGAGAAAATATTTATGTGAATTAGACATTTTCACTGGAAAAATAAAAAATAGTTGCATACATTAAAGTAAATAATTAAGCTCTGAGATTTTTGCATCTTTATTAGCATTTCCTGAAATGTAGCATCAACATCAAACAAGTGCAAAAGATGAGCTACATGTTCAGTGTTTTTTTTTGACAATTTTATATGTTATAATAACATTTTATTGATTGATTGATTTATTGAATTGCATCTACATGTAATGAGTAAGTGTTAAGTATTTACCATGGGAGAAAACATTTGGCAGTATAGGTAGTTGCTGTATAGGTAAAGGGCCTAGCTCTTAGTGCTGTATAGGTATGGGGTAAATGGCCTAACTATCAGTGTTGTATAGGTATGGGGTAAAGGGCCTAACTCTCAGTGCTGTATAGGTATGGGGTAAAGGGCCTAGCTCTGAGTGCTATATAGACATGAGGTCCGACCCACATAACTCAGCAGATAGAAAATTCCAAAAGCATCATTACAGGAGCACTCATCCAAGAAGAGATTTATATTCTCTCTGACCCATCCACTATTCAGAGTAGATAACCACAAAGACAGGCCTTCTCCAGATAAGGATAATCATGGTTAAAATGTTTTTGGACATGAAATAGCATTTTTTCATTTTGTAAATATGACATTATTTAGAATGTCTTGGCACAGATGAGTCGGTTGTGCTCAATATTTCATCCACTCTCTGCCATTACTGCATCTTCCTATATTTTCATCCATTCCTACATATTTGTGGCAGCCAATAAGATTGTTTGCATTTATAGGATAGTTCTAATTCAAAGTGTTCACTCAAGATTCTATGGCACCTGCGCCATAGTCGTATCATTCTTCAATAGGTAGATTCATGGATTCCATATTGATGCTCTACAATAAATCCAGATCAGCTTTTAAAACAACAGAAGCACCTCATTGTAAAACATGTCTTTCTGTTTAGGTGTCCAAGCAGTATTTTTCAGAATGGCTAGGTGTACTATGCAGTTTTCTGCTCTCATTCACATCCACAGCAATATGAAACACAACCCACTTTGAACAAGGGCAAAAAGGGCCTTTGGTCCTTCTTCCTTTATAATGAACTGTATCCCTTTCTAAACAAATGCAATCTATGTATTTGGAACAATCACCTGTAGAGATGTGTGGCTGTTAAGGTTTATTCTAATGTCTCAAGACTTCAAAATAAAAACATCCATAAATCATCCAACAGATCATCTGTAAATCTGGTAGCCATATATATAGTTTGCTATCAACTGTATATTCAATGGTAGTCAAAAACAAAAATAAAAGACCATTTATTTGCTGTCAATATCTTTGAAAAGTGGTTGTTAATAATTCTATTTTCCACAGCTTGCCATTGTTGCCATCATATTCAATGTGTTCCGGACCATCAAAGTGGACAAATTACTGGGGAAGCTATTGGAACAACCAGATATTTATGCAGACTTTGAATTTCTTGCATTTTGGCAAACTCAGTACAACAATATGAATGCCATCAATTTGTTCTTTGCATGGATCAAGGTACAGTAATGTCAATGATTATGTTATAGAAGAGGGAGCCTGGGGTCTATGATTTCTCCCATGGGAAGGAAGATTTATTTTGCTGGTACTGATACTGACAAGTGTACCTATAGTAATGCTGCTTCAGTAATCCACTCATAGGAATTATTTTGTAATATGATATTTAGGGCCCATATCATACTTAAACATCTTTACTTAAACAAATCCAAGAATTAATCAATGTTTATTTTGAATTAGCAGTCAGTTAGGACCAAAATATGGGGTCTAATGACACTCAGTTGAGCTCAGTGGTGCATCAGTAAAAAATAATTTTGAGAAATAGGGTGTGCTGCATAAGTGCCTGGATGCATGACATGAAAAATATGCTTTTTACAGATCAAATACACTGCCCTCTATAGTCCTACAGTTGAGCACAATTGTGGATGTTCGAATTCCGTGCTCGGGCATGGTTAGCGATCTCACTTATGCGTACCGTGACCAAGTCCAACTGAACCGTGCCCGAGCCTACCTCTTCAAGCGGGCCCGGGCACGGTACAGAGCAATCACAGTAGTGACTTGTCAAACGAACTGGACTTTGGGGGTCAAATGTGCTCGGGCACGGTACGGATCGCCTAGTGTGAGTAAACCACATATATGCTCAAGAACAAAAAAGGGGCAGTGGTGTAGCATAGTGGTTAAGGAGCAGGACACATGACCAAAAGGTAGCTGGTTCAATTTCCCGGTTACCCGGTGGGGGCACTACTGTTGTACCCTTGGGCAAGGTACTTAACCCCAATTTGCCTCAGTAAATATCCAGCTGTATAAATGGATAACATTGTAACTGATATAAGTCAGTCTAGATAAGTGCTAAACGCCGATAATGTAACAAAATGATCTTTTGCTCCAGAGATAATCTCAAGGTATTTTAGTCTCCACTGGTGGGCAGATCATTGTGATTGAGTCCATGAGATAAAAGGCAGCTATGTATTAATCCAGTTTCCATGGATTTGACGTGATCAAAAATAGTCAAACCTTTGTTGCAAATGATATCAAACTTTGGGACAGTGAATAAAGATAAAGCTGCAGGTGAATCTAAACCACAACAGAAAGACATCAAAGGCATTGTTTCAAATGCTGTATAAAACTAAAGTGTATGTACAATCTGATGTCTGTAAATTGATTTATAATGTGTTTTATAAGTCAATGATCAGAGCATTGTTTCTCATTAAAAATGTTTGTGTATTCATATTGTCAAATGTGACACTCATCTTTTCACTGCCTCTCTATTTCTTTTAGGTGTTCAAGTATATCAGTTTCAATAAGACCATGACACAGCTGTCCTCCACACTAGCTCGCTGTGCTAAGGATTATCCTGGGTTTTGCCACTCATGTTCTTTATTGTATTTTTTTGCTTATGCTCAGCTTGGATATTTGCCTTTGGATCAGAAGTGGAGTCCTTCAGTACCTTTGTGAAATGCATGTAAGAGGAAAATCTCATTTATTTATGAGAGAAATGGAAAGATATTGGTGGAAGATTAGTAGGTGTTAATAAAAGTAAATAAATATTACTTGGAGGTCAGTCACCCCCGCCCCCACACCAAAAAAAAATGTTAAAAATGTAGTGTTAATTTCTAATGTTTAATAGCAGTAAATAATAATCTGTACACTTTGGTGTGGTGTGGTAGGTGTATTTCCAGACAGTGTTGGTAATAATGAGGTATGATTGTATTGCAGTGATTCATTTGTGATTCTGTTCTGTCCTAGCTTTACGCAGTTCAGAATTATCCTGGGAGATTTTGATTATTGATGCCATTGACAAAGCCAACAGAATCCTGCGGGCCGATCTATTTTGTCACCTACGTATTTTTTTGTCTTCTTCGTATTACTTGTAAGTCATTTTAAAAAAGTATTTTACAAGATTTATAAACAAGGCTTTTAAAAAAATAACATTTCTGCTTTTCTAGAATATGTTCCTGGCGATTATTAATGACACATACTCAGAGGTTAAGGAGGAGCTGTCAAGCCAGAAAGATGAGCTCCAGATCACTGACATTATCAAACAGGTAATGAATAAAATCACCTTACAGTATCCTGGTAGAATCTTAAATGGATTTCTGAAGTATGACAAGAGAAGTAAAAAATGTATAAGAGTTGTTTACGTGTTTTACATTTCAGAGTTTACATGAAGACCTTTATGAATTAAAACTCAAAAAAGAAAGAATCTCTGATGTGGAAAAGGCCTCTACAATCTGGTTCGAAAGAATTTGGAGTTTAATGACTTCAGAGAAAGCCTGAAAGCGGTGAGTCACAATTTATATCATCATACTTGTCAGGGCTCAGGCCACGGACTCAGATGCAGACCACACGTACTCAGGTTCCAAGCGGTTTATAGGAATTGTTGGAGAAAAGTGTAATGGCAGAACAGGCAGGGTCAAAACCAGGCAGGCAGTCCAAAGGGAGAGCAGGGATCAAAAAACACAACAGGCTGGGTAAACTGGGTAGCAGGCCGATCAGGCAATCAAGGCAGGGTGGCAGGCAGAGATGAGGTCAGAAGTCAGGCAGGAATCAGTACCAAACGTACCAACAACTAGTCAGGTAGGTCAGTATGAAGCAGACAAAAACCAGATGAACTGGCAAACAAGACAGACACAAGCAGGGAATATAAAGGCCTGGGGCTGACGAGGAGATAGGATGCAGGTGGGCAGGTAGGCAGTTGTGGCGAGTCAGGTAATCAGGTGGGCGGGGACAGGGCAGAGAGCAAGGCAGGGCTGGAACACATGGGCACTGTAAATAAAAGCACATGGACGACGCTGACAGACAGGGAGAAACACCAAAACAACAGCTAGGGGGCCGAAGTACTGACACATGCTTAAAGAAAATATACAAATCACATGTACACCTGAATGCTAGTTTATGATACCACTATTATTTGCCTAAATGTTGGAATGACATTTGTTTACCCTTCTAAGCTACTATAGTGTTTTAGTAGTAATCTTTGTGAACAGTAAAGTTTTTCTGATGTCCAATAATTATGAATGTAAGGCTTATGTATTTTGTTGTTTGGGAAAAAAAAAACAATTGAAGACCCTTATTTAAAAAAATAATATCATATAACATCATAATTGTCAGCATGAATTTTGAGTTGCAGGCTTGCAATTGCAGACAACACAATTATCAAAATGTCCCCAGGCCCCGGTGTCCCATTCCTAGCAGAGGCAGTTACCTCTTAATTCACAGGATGTTTGCATGGTATCTTCCTCAAGATAATAAAAGGCTGCATCATCGCAGATCAGTAGCAGCTGCAGTTCACTTGTGTGGCTTGGAATGAGGAAAAAGACAAATAAAAACTAATATACAGGGATTTACAGAATAAATGATGGAATTGTTTATTGAACAAAAACAAAATGTATTGTAGACTTCAGAAAATATGGCAATACCCCAGTTTTTTTCTATCTTCAGAATGGGTCATGCGGACAGTGAGATCTCTGCAGCGTTCTCCAGATTTGACCAAGATGGTAATCACATACTCGATGAGGAGGAGCAGACCAGACTGAAACATGAGCTGGAAGAAAAAACGGGTTGGTAAAAGACATTATTAATGGATTACATTAATATAGCTGCTTTCTAGGATCTCGTAGTGTTTCTAGAGTGCGGTCTGGAGGAGACTGCCCTGGGATTGCCAGCTGGTAGCCTGCTTGGGCAGCTCTGCCCACGTCCTTGGGCTGGTGGCAGCCAGTTGGCAAGCATGTGTTTAAAGTACAATTATACCATTGTGTTGGTATTGCCTTTTGAAGTGTCATTGTTGTGTTGGTTTATCACTGCTGTACCCAATTACATCATTGAGGATGCTACTGGTCTTGGGTCTGAATTGACTGTTTATTGATTTCCTAGCAATAATGATGTGAGTGGCTACCAAAATTCCAATCAAAAGGGTTAAAAAGGGGGACTTTTTCACTATTTTAATACTAATTACTAATGAACATTGATTTATTAAATACTTAAGGACTGAAATAATGTCAATTAATGCTACTAATACAAATAATATGTGATTGGGTTCTTAAGTACCTAGCTACGATAACTGGCTCCTTTGGATAACAACACCATGCTAATATTAACATATCTGTGTCCTGTGTAGACAAGCACACACCTTTATTTGGACAACTACCTAGCAACCAACAGCAGCAAAAAAAACCTCTCTGATTCCATGAATACAATTGACTTTTTTGTTTCATGTAAAGCAATTCTAGCTTGCATATGTTGTCTCATGTTGTGTGAGAGGGCCATGTGTTGAGGAGGTATTTTCTGCTACTCTTCCTGCTCCTCACAGGCACGACCTCCATTTCTTTCTGTTTAAATGACAGTAGAATTTATTAAGGCCTCTTACAAAATGTTTATGTACTTCGGAATGCTCATGCTTGCATGAATAAATCCATCAAAGACGTGGATTTGGTAAAAGACATGCTTTGGTAAAATTATCAATTTTACTCAATCCAAATTTGGTACATTATTATAATTGCAAAACAGCCATGCATTGTATATTTTTCATCAATTATTGTTGACCAGCCTGAGAAAAGTCATCTTCAGTTCACCATTTCCTTTGTGTCCTTAAATGTTCTATTCCTAGGATGCACTAAATGCTGAGCTAAGCATCCTGGGAAGAAACTATGGTAACAACACACTTGACCAGACTGGAGAGCTAGCTGCTATGAAGGGCAGCCATGACAAAATGGTCCCCGTGTCCCAAGAGGAGTTTCATATGTATGTGTACAGCGCAAATGGTGAACGGCGCTGCTCTTGCACTCTTAACCTACACACACACATATATATATATATATATATATATATATATATATATATATATATAATAATTATACAAAA
This sequence comes from Megalops cyprinoides, assembly GCF_013368585.1. Lineage (NCBI taxonomy): Eukaryota > Metazoa > Chordata > Actinopteri > Elopiformes > Megalopidae > Megalops > Megalops cyprinoides. Next base: position 32,683,197 of record NC_050597.1, read on the forward strand.
GAAAACGTTATACAAATGCATAGTATATAATCTAACCACACTGAATTGAAAACAGTTGTTTTTGAAAGGAATAGCCCATATTTAAATTTGACTCTTTGCAGCTGTCATTATTTACATAGTATATCTCTTACTAGACTATATTCTTCCGCAAAAAGGAGAGACTGCATGTGCAATTGCTTTACTTGCACACATAAAATATTGGCCCTTAATAGCATTCTTAATCAGTCAGGCCCAGGGTAATTCCAAAGACAGGGGGAAAGAGGGGGGAAAGTAAACTGAAATTTTATGAATCTATGGTAGGATGTGTTAAATAGATGAAAGAAAAAATTATTTCCTGTGATACATGTAAACAATGCTACCCAGTGGTGAACATTGCAAGCATGTTGCCTTTAGTGAACAAAGATATGCTTGCACAGATAAAAAAAACAAAAACTGTTTACACATTTAAGCATATGAAGGACAGAAACAAATGAAGTAAAACTTTTTTCTTTGTGGAAACAATCACTGTCAGCTGGTTTTGATTTTAACATGGATAAGTCTGCACAGCACACCCTCATTCAGATTGATGAGTGGAACAATAAATTGATACATTATATAACATACGCTGACAGAAAGACTGAATTAGTCGTTTAGATTTCTGTTTGGTGTGCTGGCACAACCAAGTATGAATGAAACTCAGGCATGATTATTGCTTGGTCAGCTTATTGAAGAGATCATTTTATCTCCAGAGAAAAGAGGTAGGACATGCAATGCAGCAACAACTTAATACTTTTCATATTACTCAGATGAGAAATGACTGTGGTAATCGATTTATTTAAGGTCCTCGTGAAAGCCTTGTGAATAAAGAGATCTCCTGAAAGAGACAATTCTGGGAAAGTCTTTTTCTAACTTCTTAAAGTTTCAAGATCACAACAGCAATCAAAATTTATGTTCTTTAGGGTGAACTAGCATTTCAACTATGTATTATCAACACTTGGAAACACCATGTAAACTTGACTTTCAGACCAACAATGTGATGTGGCTTACAAGCCTGTTTTATGCAGCTGAGATATATTGCATCTGCAAGGTACTGTATCAGCTGATAAAATCATAGCCAATGTGTACTCAGAAATACTGTTTCATTGCTGTGTTGGAAATTAAAAAGAAAATACTCTGCTATAATTGCAGCTTCTTTTCTTATGCATCACAGGCTAGTTGGACAGGTTCTTCAGCTGGAGTGCTCTGTAGCCAGTGTCATGTCCAAACTAGACACAACCATGGGGACCGTGGAATTGAAAGCCACCAACAGGAACAAGCACAGAGCAACAATGACAAAACTAATGGAAAATACCAAAGATGTGAGCGCTTCATGAATTTCATTATGTAATTATCTCAGCAGTAAAAAGTGTACTTTGCTGTATGTAGCTATATCAGTGCTACGTAATCAAGCAATATTTATAATTCGACAAGTACGTTATTTCAAGATGAGTAATTTTCTGTAGATGTGGTCCCTGTTCTCGCCACCAGAAATAGACCTCTGTCAACATTGTTTCCTGATATGTTGGGACTTGGAAATTTAGAGTCTAAATTTCAGATATCTTCATATAAATGATTGCTAATAATTTTGCCAGCAAGACAGAGCATGATTGAGGCATGGATTGATTTCATATAGAATGACACTTTCTGGAATTATTTTTCTGTGATTACGCTGAGGCAGGTTCTACAGAGGACTGTAAATATGCTATTGGTTGCATACCTCTTTTATACTTAACCTTATATGTTATCATTTACCTATTTAGCACAGCCACTTCCTTGGAAAAGTTATGTGTTAGTCAAGTTCTTCTTTAATCATATATTTTAAAAAAATATATGAAACATATGAAACAAAAACTAGACATATCTTTTCAGACTGTCGACCTAGATTTCCTGTCCAGGCCCCATGCAGTGTCACATGCTAAGTGTGCATTGGGGGTAATCAAAATTTTAAATAATATTTTCTCCACAGGATGTAAGCTCTGCTCCAGACAGACAGGTGCTTCTAAATCTGGTGGGAGGGACAGTGAAGGAGAGCTCTTGGACTACAGCCATGGTGAAAGCCCTGTCTGCAGTAGGGCAGGGAGGCATGAAGCACCTGTCCCCTGGAGCTGCAGATACCAGCAGTGCCAGAGGCCACTCAACCAGCCATCTTTAAAGCATACACTTGTGCTACATGCTTTTAGTGCTCATAGCATTATTGAGATTTATTCATACCTTTGACTAAAAGAAGCCTCCCAAGTAGCTCAGTGGTTAAGATGCTCACCTCAAGTGCAAGCTGAGCTCTAGAGCTCAGGTTCAATCCCAACTGTGGCATCAACTAACAATGACCTTGAGTGCACTGTACTAGAGCAAACTGTCTTTCATCTGCTGGGGATACAGGGGTGCATATGTTGGCCAGGGTTATGTCTCACTGCTCTCAGGCACACATATACTATATATCATTGTACAGAACGAAGTCATACTGTTCCCAATTAATACACTGTATTCCAGCAGAATGTGATTTTAAAATCCTATTCTGGCATACATTACAGTTACAAGATGCTCCCTGTAGTGTTTTATGAGATTCTGGCACTTCTGGGTGGGGGTGGGGAAAGCTTGTGAAATGTAAACTTGTGGTTTCATTTGTGAACTACTTTCTTCAGCTTAAACCACAAATGTTCAATTACATTTAGGTGGTGATTGAAATCATAAGATGAGAACTTTTACTTTATGCTCAGTTAACCATTAGTTTTGGATTTAGTTTTGGATGCAGGTATCTGCATGTCTGAATCTCTAAGTCTGAAAGGGATATGCTTCTTATTTAGCTTGGCAAATTCAAGTTGCCTTTTTTGTAGCTTAACCCCAAAAGGGGCCTCTTCCATCAAAGTTGCCCATGATCCCCACTGCAAGTAAAGCAAGGAAATGGAGCTTGGCTGGAAATGGAAACTTAAGAGCATGCATACAAATCTACAGTTAATTGGGGAATTGAGCACTTGTTCTCAACTGATTATTTCAATCACCATGCTTCAGATCACAGCTCACAGATAAAAACCAGAAATGAACAGACGAGGACTTAAAAATGCTAACTACATGAGTGTGAATAAATTTGACCAGTATGTTTTCTGGAATAAAATGTATTATTTGGGAACAGCCTGACTGTCTTCTGTGCAATGATATTAAGAATAAGGTATAACATTTTAATAATTAGGCAAAAAAAACTGTAAACTGCAAAATTTTACTGTGTAAATCCCTATTGATTTTACAGCATGTACTGGAAATTAAGTAAGAATATATGGGATCATTTTTTATTGACAATGATACACCACATGTCCTGGATTCTGTATTTCCAGAACCAGAGCTTCACACAGCCAATTATAATTGTTACTGGCGAAACTGTGTCTGCAGCTCACATGTTTGTTCACTTATATTCAAAGGTGTGGTTTTATTACTTTCAGATTGATTAGATTCAAAGTCACCATGGATCAGTTTTTTCAGCTTTTTGCTCTTAGTGTGTCTGTGCTGTCTGTGAAAAGGTCTTCACAAATGTCCACAGGTAGCAACAAAAGCAATGATATAAGAACCTGGAGAGGCAGGCTCCTTAGCTCTGTGTGGGGAAAACTGGATTAACCAGAACACTGGTAGACAGATACTATTATATCTCCAATCAAAACAAATAAGATTTTGATGGAAAAGTCATTCTTAGAAACCTTTGCCAACCATGACATGGCTGCAAGGAAGCATGAGTGTGAATTAATATAAATATGTAGAAACCAGTATGAAAATGACACAAAATGGTCCTTATATGAGCTTCTGTATTTGCAAAAAAATGCCTGTTTTGTTCCACCACGAGTGTATGTTTCCACAGTCATGAAAATAACACCAGTGTGAGAGTAATTAATGGAAGAGTAAATATTCAGATCGTAAGCATGTTTTCCAAGCCACAGGTGATGAGTATGAAGATGCATTTCCTTTTTTTATTCATAATATATCAATATATCTAGGGAGCAGAGCATTGCCATTCTGGTTAATCCAGTCTTAAAACCCTAGAGCCAAAGAATCTTCTTATGACCAGGATCATACATTGTTATGTGAGAACATGTAAGAACAATCCATGTACAGTCCTGCGCAATCTTGGTGAGAACCTGATGAAGAGTAGATTTCAGGAGCACCACATACAGTCATTTTAAGAAACTGTGTCAATGATATTGCAGTCTCGATTTGTGATTTATCTTTGATATGCATCTCCTGTTTTAGTATATGTGTGCAACTGAATTATTAACATTATGCATGTTACATTGGCATTAGAAAATACATGTTTTGTTTTGATGTGTGTGTACATATAATGTGTACTGACAAACTTCCCTTGGAAGATGCCCCCTTATGAATCTATATTGCTAGATTTGTTTATGGCTATATAAGAGAATTAATTTCACAATTAAACACAGAGATGCATGATTTAAAATAACTGTGGTAATTATTAGTTAAATTAATTATGTAGAAGTAAGAACTTTGTAAAATGAGTAATTTTTCCTTAAATGCTAAAGACAAAGTCCGATTCCGTATAGAATAAACTGCATGTTTATGTTTATGTTTGAGAACATAGCAAGAGCTCTCTTAGTTACACTCTGAATCTAGGAGGGATTAAAGAGATATTGTCTGAGTTCATTCTGATTGTTGAAAAGAAATTAAATTGATATTCAGAGATACAGATATATGTTTGCTGCCATTTATTTTTGGTATCAAATAACAAATGTAAACTGACCATATCCTTAAAAAGACTCATTTATAAAATGAGAAAATAAATAATATTCTGTTATTTGACCATTAAAAATAATAAAGGTCACAGAAATTTCAGACATGCAATTACTCATCAAATCATGCGTATATTCTAAGAAAAGTTGATCTTTGTGAGGAAAAAGTTATGCCATTTCATACCTCACAGTCATCAATACTGCAGAAGCCAGACAGCCACACCTTTAGTGAGAATTGTTTATCATTATGTATTGTGAAGACAAATTTCACCATTGTGTTATTTCAGTGCTGCTCAAAGACTCTCAACTGAACTTTACCAGAGTCATTCAAAGAGCCTCTTACTTCATCAAATATTATTTGGTATTGTGCATTTTTACAATTGAGATGGTCACAAAGTTCTGTACATACAACATAGAGAGTTTTGTATGTAGAGGGAATCTAAAAACCAGAAAACCCAGGCCAAGTGGGAAAAAAATGGAAAATGATTCCAGGAACAGCAGTCAATAGACTGCTGGAAAAAAAAAAGGAAAGACGACACTGGAATAACACAAAAGGCATCGGTTCATTGCAACAGTACTATTCCACAGTCAATGAGGACAGTGGATTACACAATGCCTTCAAAGAGGTTGTGAGTGGGGACCCTCCTTATGAGAGTGTTGATGCACACTTATTTACTTGATGAGAATAAGGCGGGGAAAATCATTTGTTTTTGCAGACAGTGACAATGAAAATGCCATAGTCTGTTGCTAGAGGTTTAATGAACACTTTGTGCCAAAGAAAAGTATTAGAGGGTGTTCTCCCACCAGCACAGATAGAAACCTGGTGAGACAGCTGAGACATCCATAAGAGCATTCTACAGACTGGCTGAGGAGTTCGGGGAGAAAGGAAGAGAGCATGTCAGAGACGGATTCGTCATGGGAATTCAGGACGAAGAGCTCTCAAGGAAGTTGCGGCTGATAGACAGACCTTACCCTAGACACAGCAGGTACAGATGGTGCAACAGGCAGAGAACGTTGCACCACCAGTCACCCAACAGGAGGGAGCAGCATGCGAGAGGTATCCCACAGACAACCAGTATTGAAAGAATATGCCACACCCAGCATGAGAGAGGGTCGGCAGAGGCAGAGAGAGGAATGGCAAAACATACACAAGCAGGAAGGGAAGCGCAAAGCAGAGTATAAGGGTTCAGCCAGACACCTGTCAGCAGCAATGGAATTGCTGGAAGACGCAGAAAAAAAGACACTAGACATGAATGTGCACTTTGTAAATGAAACACTAGTAACTAACGCCTTTACCCACTCTTTGAAATTTGGCCTTCTTCACAGTTGAAGAATGCCATTGCATTACAGTATGTTGGATCAAAGGCATCCAATGAACATCCCTTTCTAATTCAGATCAGGTCTTCCGCTGTAGAGACATATCGTGAATATTGTTAAAACAATGAAACTATAAATTCATAAAAGTACAAGCACACTGATGGTGGTTTGGTGTCTGTAGCGCAACCGTTTATGCGCATTTAGAGCTAGAAGAATACATAATAATAATAACAACAGATTTGTTTGCATTTCCTGAAGAAAATGAGATGTGTGGTTGCCTGTTTGCATTATTGACCATACGCGCAAATTTGTGTGTATTGGAGTTGCTGTCACTCTCTTCCCTCCCTCCTGTGTCTGGTGCAGGAGCCTGAGAGAGAGCAGTAACTTCACACCAGCTGTCTCTGATTGGCTCCGTTGCAACAATTTAAATATCAACTGTTAGAATGGTCAGAGTGAGGGTATACCAAAGACTGAACAAAGGCTCATAATTCAGAAACCATACATCACAGCTCTTTGAAATGTCCTCTAATTTTCCTCTATTTTGATGTATAATTTATGTGTGCAAAGCCAGAATTTGCAGATACATATTTTCAAACACAGAAGTGAAATACTCCTGCTGTTCTCGCTTAAGGTTTTGAATGGGGGTAAAACTAGCAATTTTTTTAAACCGTCATCACTGAACCAAAGACATAGGCTACATCCGAATACTCAGTGTGCACTAACTTCGGTTAAGAACGTAATACCCCACCATTACTGTAATACGTACTATTGAGTATGCCAGCGAGTAGTAAGGACACAATTCGGACGTACTCCGCCGCCATCTTACTTGTCCTTTGACCCGGATGTTTAAATGTTTACATGTTTTAAAAATCAGTCTGCTTTACTTAGCTGACTGTCAACCTGAGGTAAAATGAAAAGTTAACGTTACGTAACAAGCCAATTGATTTGTTAACTTAACCAAGTTGACTACACCGCCATCCTCTTTCTCTTTTTCCCCGGGGAATTATTCTTCTTCGGTTATCGGGCTTCAGCTGACTTATGGGATAGCGTAGTGTAGTACGTTTGCATACTTCGGATGTAGTAGGTCATCCGGGTACCGTTCGACTACTATTAAATGCCTACTAAGTATTCGGACACCCTACGGATTGTGACGTACTGCTTTTTGCGTACTATATAGTATGGAAGTATGAGTATTCGGATGCAGCCATGGTTAGAATCTGCACAAGTCATCCTCTGTATTGATGTATAATTTATCCAGTGGCGGCTGGTGAGCTGGAAACAGGGGAGGCTGAAACATTACCTTTAAATCTATTTCCAGCTCACCAGGCGCCACTGGATTTATCCATGTACAGCCAGACTTTGTGGAGATCCGGCAGTTTAAAAATATGTGCTTTTCAAACGTGGAAGTGAAATCGGGAATTTGTGTGCATTGAGCTTGCCGTCTCCCTCTCCCCCTCCCATCAAACTTGCTCTGTATCTCGTGGTGGAGCCTGACACAGAGCAGTAAGTTCACAGCACCATTCTCTGATTGGCTCCATTGCAACAATTTAAATATCAAATGTTAATCTGGGTACCTTGAGGGGAAACCAAAGACCAAACAAAGTTTCATAATTAAAAAACTGTTCATCACAGTGCTGAACCAAAGACATTGTGAGAATCTCCACAAGAGTATCTCTGAGTTGATGTATAATTTAGCCAGAATTCACAGAGATACCGCAGTCTAAAAAGTTTGTAACAGAAGAGTGCAGGCCGAAGGCCTTATCTTATATCCACGTCAGTGCCCAGGAGTTACTGTGCAAGTGATAAGACCGCTTGGAAAACAGGTTTCTGCTACCGAGCAAGTAGTAAAGTGCTCTCCTTAATTGTTCTATCATTTATTTTGTACACATTATTTGCATTTATGTGGGAATTTGCCACAGAAGGAATACGAAATGAGTATTGCAATGTTTCTCATGTCATATCTTTATTTGTGTATTGTCACCCACTGTTCTTTTTGCTTTGGTTTAGATTGCTTAGGTTTAGACATTAGATTTGCATTTTAAATTTAGAGCTGCAAGTGTCTGTAATGGTCATTCGATCCCTCTGCGAGCTGACTCTGCCTGTGGGGGTGTTCCCAGCTGCAGGTGAATACCTCCTGGATTGTGTACGACTTCCTGATGCTTTCGCTGTGGCTGTGGCATAAGGACTAGCTTCTGGAATCGGAAGCTAGTCTTTTTAAATTGTAATTAGCATTTTTAACTATGGTTAGATTCTTTAACCCTTTTGCATGTATGATCACACCAGTGTGATTATCCGTTTAGTGCGTACGGTAAAACCGGTGCAATTAGAACACTAGATTGGAAAAATTCTAGCTAATGATAGCTTTGAGGAAACAATGATTTAACATTAAAAAATATAGCAAATGCGGCAGTGAAAACTATGAGAAATTTAGTAACACTAATGAAAACATAACAAACCATGTAACTTAACACGCGCGCTTCATAGCATAAAATAAGTTACGTGCAAAAGGGTTAAATTGGTTTGTGCGACACTATGGCAGACTGAGCGCATATCCAGGCTTATAGGAGGGTTATTTTTTTGTGCTGTGACCACATATATGCATGCCATTTTTGCTGCCTTTTTATCAGTGATATGTTCTGAACCTAGAATTGTCCCATCTGTGTGAAGGTCATGATTGATTATCCCAAGGACTGCTGTAGAAGGTGCTCACCACCCAGCAGCATTACTGCTTGCAATAAATGATATAAAGAGCTTCCAACCAAATTGGTTTACATTGTTATATTATTTTTTTGTTTTTTGCTACACCGAGCTCCCCTTTGCTCCAGATAAACCAAGGGGTGGCGTAGTCAACTTCTTCCCTTCACGGGCACTGCAGAGGTTTCTGTGGTCTTTTGGAAGGCTGTGTCCTTGTTTTCTCAAAGTTTCTAGTAAATCATTTAAAACACTCCTTGTGACTTTGTGTTTGGTTGCCCATGCAGCAATTTGAGTCCGCCCCAGTGTTTCCATCACTCGTGTCATTCGCTCCTTCTGCACACTCCATTTCATCAGTGTCAGAGGACACATGCAAGCAAAATAATGGAAACACCAAACGATACATAAATATTTAACTAATAAACTGGGCTGCCTTTTTCCTCAAGAACAACTTTAAATCCTTCTTGGAATGTAGTTATACAAGTTTTGAACTGTTTCTAGTAGGATATTGGACTATTTTTCAAAAAGAAAAGCCCCTAGTTCTTTGAGAGAGAGATGGAATTCTACTCCATACTCATAAATGTTTAATGATGTTTTGATCAGGTGATTGGGGAGACCACAAAAGGTGTTTGATTTAATCCTAGTATTCACAAAACAACTCTTGGATCTGCAGTGTTTATGGAGGCATGATCATCTTGGAATATAAGAACATCTTCAGGAAACAATGCAATAGAATTTGTAATCCTTGGCTGAAATTCTACCATGCTCATACCAGGTCATTCAGTGTTGCACAGTGTTGTTTTCATTGAGTTTTCATTGAGACTTGGTCATGCAGGATTAGATTCAGTTCTGTGGTAATTGTCAGGCCAGTTTTATGGTTTTAGCTGCTGTCTTAAATGTCTGTCTATCCATGCCAGTGAACTTCGACTTGCAACCACTTCCTCTTTCCTGATGCAGTTTTTCTTTGTTTGGCATATGCCATTCATTATTTTCAACACTGTTCCCCTTGGCATTTCTGTGACTGCTGTACCTACAGTTTTGGCACCAACTATTTGACCTCTTTAAAGATCTGTTAGATTGTTCATATTGCTTTGGAAACTAACATTTTTAAATGTTGATTTTAAAATGTCTTCTATAACAGAAACATATTGGTCATGAATATTGGTATTTACATGAAATACATGTGTAAACTCTCTCAAAATTGCAATTTACCTTTTTGATTTGGTGTATCCCCTGCATTCAGGAGAGCATGCTCTAAAAATGACCTTGGCTCAGCCTTGTGCTCTCACTTGCATTTTATCTTTTCACCGATGCTCAACTCAACAAGCTTTGTTATGTTTCTGATAGTTTGTTATTTCTAAAGGATAAAAATTAAAACACAGCATCAGAATGTTTAATGAGACAGGACTATAAGGATGTTACTAACAACCTGTGAAATAGAGAAAACAATACATTATGAAGTAATATTTCATGTGAATGAATACAATTCCACACCCACAAGTTTGCCCATATTGAAAGATAAACTGCTCACTGTTTCAATGCTGCATGCATCCATCCATCAACAAAGAACTCTTCAGCAGACTGGACCAGGGAATCCCTCCACCATCTGCCCTACCTTTCACCTTTTACGTGCCTAACCTTTTAATTATAATAACATTTAATGTCTGTGCTACCCTATTCATATTGTTAGTAATTATTTTTCTTCTGTGACACGAGCACCAGCCCAGGCAAACAGAAATAGCTGGGGCCCTCTAGTGACAAATGCTGGTAGTGTACGTTGAATAGTTCAAAATAGAAATATATTAAAGTTGTGTCTATCTGCAAAGTGAACCTCAGAAATCAGCGTTTTAAGGCAGCATGAGCCTGCCATTTTAAGTGCCTTTAAATGCCTCTCCCTAAAGATACCTACTTATGGGCAAATAGTGTTGTCAGTTCATTAGCTAGTCTCCTACATGCTCTCTGTAATAACTATAAGCCAGTTATGATTAGATTGCTTATCTTTATACATAATATAGCTTTATTGTGATTTTGTTAAGGAGATAGAGAAGGCACAGAGACTTTGATTTTAGCCAGCTAGGTAAAAGCCATGAACCACTGTTTATCAGCACCAGCAACTCTCTCCTGAGCAGCTGAAGATAAGAACGTGTTCCTTAGTTAGACTGAAGGTTAGATGTCTAGTCAGGTAGTTAGCTAACTGATTTATGCAACTAGTCAATCAAAATCATATCAGTAAAGTTATATCAGGCAAAACACCTGAAGCTGCATAGTGCATAGGTCTCCCTTTTGCTGCATACACTTAAGATAACATAGACCCACATTGCTGCCTTCACAGGGTGTCCAGCTTCCATGCTTTTGTGGTTATATGTCCCATTGATCCTCCCTACAAAGGTAACTGCCTTTGTAGGCATAAAGTCAGCAAGTAACTCATTTCAAAAATAGACAGCCTAAAACTGGTTATATATCGCAGAATGTCCATGTATCCCACACTTGCTCATATTTGGGGGTCAACCTTGAGAGCCATACAGCTTCCAAGCTCTGGCTATGGAACACAGTTTACTCTTGACTAGCCACTACAGTAACAAGGAAACCACACAACGTACTAGATGATCAATCCCGAAAGGTCATCTTCTTACCCAATCATTTTTGTGCAATTGTCTGGGGGAGGGAGCCGAAAAAGAGCGACTTGCCAATTTGATTTGTCCTCCTTCCAGCTGTTTAGCTGTTATAAATGATCAGAATGCTGTAACAGGTAACTATGCATATCATATCAATATAATTAGTTAATGACATACAGTATAACAACAAGCCAACTATGCACATCCCCATCGCTATCTGGCTAAACCAAGATTAGAGCACTGGCTAACATTTTTTAAGGTAGATTGAAGAGAAACAGCGTAGCAACTAGCTGCTACAAGAAAGTCAATATGACTGAAAATCTTTTCTACTTCCCAATTACTACGATTACATACATAAAGCTGTAGCATTACTTGAACAGTGTCTCTGTCTTAAAGCCTGGCCAGATGACATAGTTAGCTGGTTAGCAACACAGACTACAGCTTAGCTTCCTCTCAGTTTTTTGCTGGTTGATATACCTAGCTAGCTAGTGAACTAAAAATTGGTTTTGGCATTGACTAAATAGGCTTCTTGTTGAAGTAGCAACGACACTGACTGGTCTGCACAAACTCTTATCAAACAGAAATAGCCACATTAAAAACACTGTCAAAAGCAGATTTGCATTTGGTGTCATTTAAAAACAGCCTCTCGCGCCATAGCTTGCTCCTTTGTCATGAGTGGCAACACTTGCTTGCAAAAAGGTCAGCAAAAAGGACAGTGCTACTATAAAAGCAGTCTGGGAAAAATAACTATGCATGAGTCAAAATTACCATACGCATTTGCTCTCCCACCACCGAAAAAAATATAATAATAATAATAATAATAATAATAATAATAAATAAATAAATAAATTCTGACTAGTCTTAAGTATAATTTTAGGTATCTTCAATGACATTTTGAAGGGTTGTAATACCATTCTAGATATCAAACATTCAATTTTGACTATTCACAAAAGCAGTATTAGACATCTTAGCATTAATTGTGACTAGTCAACCTTTCATTCTTTCTAGTCCTTGGACCAAATATCCATTTTCCACAAAGAACATGAGTATGTTAGAAAGAGGCAGCCTCCCAATACAAGTGAACGAGTGAAGGATCTATACAACATTTGACATGACGCAAATACATTACTGTATATACTTGCAGACAGAGGAGTAGGGTTCTTTTGGTAACCTATTGTGGGCACAGTCCACTGTCATCCTTTTTGCAGAATGGCTCTGGATATCATGTCAAAATTATAATGCACAATATTGGTTGATACAGTTAATGAATAAAAGTGAGTAGGTTTTTTTAACACTACCTATTTTTAAGTTGGACCCTCTGCCACTATGATCTTTCTCATTTGTGTCAAGCACTGTTTGAAATGGAGACATCAAAGAGACAATGTAAATCAAACTGCAGGAAATAATATTATCATTTGAGTTGTTTTGATTAATAATTGATATAAATGGCTTTGATTTTCTAGCTTGGCCTACACATCATAGTTTGGGGGTCTACATTGTATTTATATAATTATCCACAGGAACTGCCCCAGGGCAAAGTGTCACTACAGGGCAAAGTGTCACTACCATACCAAGGCAGATTACACCAAATCGTCTGCGGTAACAGGCAAAGTGTCGCCACCATATTGGGACAGATAACACCAAATTGTTTAAAGGAACTGTACTAGAACAAAGGGTCATTAACACATCAATGCCTGTAGTCCACTTCCTCTGTCTAAACCCAATCAACAACTGTTGAGGTGTGGCCTAATCACACCTAGGCATTTCTGTGAGTGCTCATCTGAGCCTAGGCAGTCTTAGTTCTAGCACCGTTTGCGTGTGTAAGTTTGGCTCCTGGGGAATAAACGTCATCTCTGCAAGACCAGTCTCATCTTATTCATCACACCATCCATTCCACAAAGTAGAACATAACAATATATATTGACAGCTTCAATAATAATTACAACTTTTATTTGTATAATAACCTTCACACACTGTGCACAGTATTGTTTGACAATTTGTAGGCTTTTTACTACTGACATTACACATGAACAAAGCAGTCTAAAAGAAAAATATAACCCAGAAATGGCAGGTGTAGAAATGCAGTGACATGAAATATATAGTATATATGTACTGATTTAACCAGTTGTAGCCAACAATACAGAGCCCATTCAATAAATGTATGCACCCACTGTAGGTAAAATACTGCAAAGAATATTCTTAATCAACAATTAGTTAAGTTGAACGCCACAGACAGATTGCTTAGAGCCAAAAACCTGCTTATTGGCAATCCTTTTGAATTGATCTTTAAATGACCATTGATATATTTCCAATAGCAACAACATGGAGGCCACTACTTCATAACTAGGTAATTAAAGAAATTTCATTTGTGCATTCATCTATGAGGAGAATATAGAAATGGTTTTGAATTTTCTGAAGAGAACCAAGTCTGGATATACAATACTTTAAAGCATTAACATTATGCTGCTTTATTGACTAGCTAGCTAGTTAACGAACTAGCTAATGACACAAGCAGGCTTTTGATATGTTGTTTTTTCATGGTAACATAGTTTTCAAATGGGGACTCCTTATGTACTTCTGACTTCTCTTTGTTGTAATGATTAATTGGTATATTCCCATTCACAGTACAGTTACTGAGATAAGTGATAAGTGTCCTGTAAATCAGTCTGTTTTTGCAGCTGCAATTGTGAGCGACACCAAAACTAACAGCAGTAACATACAGAAACCAGTCAGTCTGCAAGCTAGCCACCCAACCATCCTTGCAACATAGTTCAGAGAGTACGGTGACAATGAACAAGTTCATTTTCTTTCACCACCATCCAGATGTTGCCTATATTTGATATATTTTAACCAGGTATGGAAACAGTTTTTTGACACTTTTTTTTCCTGAGATCTCTCAGATGGAGAGCATACTTTGTGGCCTGACATTTTTTGTGTGTGCCTAATAGTGAGCAATAAAATTGTTAAATAATGATGCTTTGACTGCTGCTTCCATCCAAATGTAGCAGAAAACAATGCAAACCCATGCAACTGTAAGGGTATATAATTGGTAATTCCACCTGCTGCTCTAAAATCTGTTCTATTAGTGATGTCCCAGGCTGTGATCATTCTAATGACATCCAACTGGTGGTTTCACTTGCTACTCTCAAATTAGCCTATCTGTACTTTGTTATATTTTTATCCCTGTTGTCATGCACTATATGTCTTGTTTAGACTCAGGGTGTTTTTTAAGTTAGAGTCCCAGTTTGTTATTAATACAACAAGATCCATGTTGTGGTTCCATTTTCCATTGTAATATGAGCCTGTCAGTTCTGCATGTAAGACCTCAGGAAGGGGCAGCCCTGGAAAGACCTGGTCTGGAGAAGAATTGATGTCAGGGGTATGCTGTCTTGAGAGAGCAACAGTGTTGCCATTAGATCGACCTGGCCACTAGTGGATGGTGTAGTAAAAAGCCGCTAACTGAGCGATCCACCGCTGTTCAGTGGCCCCTATTTTAGCAGTGTTCAAATGACTGAGTGGGTTATTATCAGTCCAGACAAGGCACTTCTGGCCCAGCAGATATTCCCAAAACTTTTCAGCCTTGGCTCATTTCAAGGCCAAAAGCTCCAGCTTCATCAAACAATAATTTGCCATCTTTCAGATGGTCTGAGGCCACGACTAGCATAGGCTATAGGCCTTACCTCCCCATCCTATTCTTGCAACAGCACTGATTCGAGGCCCCCATAACTGGAATTGATCTCCAGGATGAACAGGAGAGAAAAGTTAGCGTACTGTAAAACAGGAACACTCACCAACCTTGCCCTGAGATTCTGAAAGCTCTGCTCACATGTATAGTCCAGCCCCCTTCAAATGCTCCGTGGCTGTTACAGTCCTTCTCCTTATTCATCTCAAAGAGCAGACAGTGGAGTGGAGTTACCATCTTGGCAAATCCTTTTACAACGTGCCTATAATAACTAGCAAAACCCAGGAATGAACGCAGCTCTGAGACCTTAATTTGGCAGGCACATTAAGAAACAGCTTCAACCTTGTTGGGGTCAGTTGAAATGGATATTACATGGCCCAGGTACGTTACCTCTTTCTTGAAGAAGGCATACTTCTCTAACTTGACCTTTAAACCCTCCTGTTGCAGGCGACTCAGCACCAATTCCAGATGGTTCCCCTGCTCCTTCACTGTGGATGAGAAAACAATCACATCATCCAGATACAACAGTAGAGAGTGCTGGGTCCCAAACATCTTCTCCATCAACCTTTGGAAGGTACTAGGAGCATTGCATAACCCAAAGGGCACTCTATTAATTTCAGACAGGTCAAAGGGGTGCTAAATGCGGTCTTCATCCACTCCTTTTCAGTCACTTGGACTATACACACTAGCTAGGTCCAAGGACGAAAACTAACGGGCACCAGTGCGTTGAGAGATTCCTCAATTCGGGGGAGAGAACATGCATCTTGGTGAGTCTTGCTGTTTAGTTGCCCAGAGGGGGGAATTCTCCCAAACCTCTGATGGGCTGGGTGTCATCAAGCAGGGGGATATCATGAGAAATAAGGTTAGTGCAACCTAAATCACCATCATGAGCAGAGAAACCCAACTTAAATTTGTGAAATAAGGACCTTACCATTTCCTGTTCTGACTCAGATAGTGCTGCCAATTACAAAGTCTGAAACTGAACCTACCTGACAAGTATGAGATGACATGGAGGCTAAGACTTGATCTCTAGGTGGTGTAACCACCTCTGTAACACCCTCTGGTAAACTCACTATCTGTGCAGGACTTAGCATGCCTACTGGTATGTGGGGGCGGAGAGTGGCACTGGTAAGCCCTACATTAACCACTGCAGCATGGTTAGTACCAATGTCTCCTTTTTGCAGATAACCTTACCCAGCAACGCCACATCAACCTCAAGATAGCCATAGGGTATGGTTAGCCCATTCGCAGCACAAAGCTGAAGCCATTGATAGGACCGGGGGGCTTCCTCAACATTCTAAGAAAAGAAGTCTGGGTGACAGTAAACACCATGTGTCTGTATCCAGCAAGCATTTAACATTAATCCCACTGAGGTGGGGGAGGTCACCACTACTTTTATATTGTCCCATATCCTTGGCTATGTTGAGGTTCCTATCGGACAGGTCAGAGGGCAAATGGTGACCTGGGGGCTGTCCTTGGGGCTGTGCCTGTACCTTGGCTTACCTGTGAGGGTCCTGCTGATAAGGGGAGCAGCAGGGCCAGTTTGGGCAGTTTACAACTGAGTAAACAAAGGGTCTGTGAGAGGTGGGGGTGGTGTGCACAAACAAAAACAAAGCCATGTGGCCCTTTTCTACAGCCACCCCCAAATTTCCTTTGGAAATTTATTCATTCCAAAGGACAACATCATGCATACTGAGGGGTCTCGGTTTTGTCATCAGGTATGGCAGGGAGAACAACCATTCAAGCAACTGGGCGGGTGTAGGTCCTGTCCTTCACCTGTACCTCTGCAGTCCAGACCTGTCCATCTCTGCCAGCTCCAACAGCAACAACACATCCAACAGGCCAAAGTGCTCTGGGTAACTGTGGGTCCATGATCATAACCACCACGTTTACTTCAAGGTCCTTAGTGGCCTTCTACCATTTTTGCCAGATTTGTAGGCTTGGCAGAGAAAACTTAAAGAAGTGTGCCCAGAAATGGTCAGCTAGCTCTTGGCTGTGCCACCAGCATCTTCACCCCAGGAGCTCAGTGTCCGGGTAGGTTACTTCTGAGTTGAGGATGCCTTACACCTCCAACATCACCATTCAAAGGACTTCTTCAGATACAGTCTGAGCCCTGAGAGCGGTCATCAGGGCATTCTTCAGCGAGCCAACCTCTCGTTCCCAGACTCCACCAAAGTGGGGGGCGTTTAGTGGGTTGACCTGGAAATGAATTTTTTGCTTAGCCAGCTGGGTTTGCAGGATTGGGCTGAGCTCAGCAAAGGTGCCTTGCAGCTCCTTCTCCCCTCCCCTGAAGTTGGTGCCCTGGTCAGAGATCACAGGCAATAAACCTCCTCAGGGCCATGAGGAAGGAATCCACATCAATGCTGTTGAGAAGATCAAGATGTACACACCTGGTTGTCATGCACTTGAAGATTATTCCCCACCATTTCTCTGTACAATGTCCAACCTTGACTTGGTGTGGCCCGAAGGAGTCCATGCCCATGGAGTAGAAGGCTGGCTTGAAGAGTCGCAGGTGAGCAGGTTTACCATCTTTGGGACAACTGGCTTTGCTCGCCTCCACTCACATTTCACACCACTGTGGTAGTGACATCAACTGGACCCCCTTCCTCGCAGAGTCCAGGACTTATGATCAGGTCTGAAGCCACCAAACTTGGGTGCCAAGGTTGTCAAGTGGCTGACTTGCCTGCTTCCAAACCAGTGAGCTCTTCTGGAAACTGGCCTGCTGAGCTTTCTTGAATAACTGGGCCTCTACCTCTGGGTGATTGGTTTCTGAGGGTCACAAACCTGATCAGCAGCCCTGTGAAGGGACGGTGCAGTCCCTTCCAGTAGCTCTTGAGAGTTACTGACTTGACTGGCTCCTAGGAGGTAGGGGCTTGTGTTCACTGACACTAGCCCACAGAAGCTGTGCTCCGCAGTTTTGCAGCATCCCCCGCTTCTGCTCCAGCTGGTCTGGTGGGCCCTTTTTTGGCTTTTTGATGGAGGAACTCAGGACACTGGCCCCATCGGTTGGGTTTAGCTAATAGTTATGCTTTGCTTTTATTTGATAACATTTTTGTTATGTTTTCTTTTAAAATTGTATAATAGAAGATGACCAAAATGATGTACAGAAAAAAAAAGGTGTGACCAAATCATGTGCTGGTGTGACCAACTGAGAAAGTTGGTGGCACCAGTGCTACCAGCGGGAAAAGTTAGTCTGGAGCCCTGAACAAGAGGACCAAGCAAGATTTGTCCCGGTGGTCGACACAGCCATTGTCTCTGGCAGGTGGAATAAATTCCGTTAAAATGACAGTACTGCCCAAATTTCTGTTTTTATTGCAAACCTTGCCTGTTTTCATTCCAAAGTCATATTTTAAAGACCTTGACTGCTATATTTCAAATTGTATCTGGAATAAAACCATCCTGCGGATAAGGAAATTGTATCTGGAGAGACAGAAAGAAGATGACGGACTGGCATTATCAAACTTTATGCATTATTACTGGGCATCCATAAAGTGGCATATTGGTTGGCCACAGCTGTTGAAGGGAAAGGCCCACTTGGAACAACATTCTAGCACAGTGGTTTTCAAAGTGTGGGGCGCGAGCCCTGGGGGCCCCCAGAGTATATCGGGGGGCGCGAGCATCACTGGGCAGGAGACGAGAAAAGGAAAAAAAAATGTAAATAATTAACACGTAAGCTAGCTAATGAATGTGTGGGTAATGGATCAATTTGTGGTACGTAGAGAGAGAGGAGAAAGAATCTGAGAAAGAAACGGAGGAAGAAACGGAGGAAGTATGATGATGATTATTTAAAATTTGGATTTTCATGGATTGGTACTGAAGATGCACCAGAGCCACTGTGTGTGATTTGCAAAGTGGTGCTGGCTAATGACAGCATGAAACCATGCAAACTGCTGCGTCATACTGAAACAAAACACCCAAGTTTAGTGACCAAGTCACGGGGGTTTTTTGAGAGGAAGCTAGGTGAACTTAAGTCACAGAAAAGATCCATTGAGACTTTTAGCACTGTGAATGTTAAGGCAACCGAAGCATCATATCTCATAGCCTAACGCATCACAACGGCAGGTAAACCCCACAACATTGGTGAAACCTTACTCCTCCCTGCTGCTAAACATATGTGTTCAGCAATGATAGGAGCATATAATAACAATAATGGCCGTGTGTGTGTGTGTGTGTGTATGTGTTGGGGGGGGGGGGGGGGGGGCAGTAGCTTTTATGCTCTCTGGGGGGGCCCACAGTCTTAGACTTTGAAAACCCCTGTTCTAGTGTAACCAGCAGAATGGAATGACCATTGCAGCCACTGTAGTGCTTGGTTGCAGTCACACCCCCTGCTATGCTGCTGTGGAAGTTAGCCGTGGAAACAATTAACTTGTCACACAAAACAGGTATATATAGGCCAGGTAAGATGCACGGAGCTGAGCTGCTCCTTTGCATACCTTCTGTTTCCGTGCACCATAGCATTCCTGATTTGAGGTAGGTTTGTGACTTGGTTGATTGTATGTTGTGGGCAAGCTCCCATTTCCTCCATGGTAACCAATGTAATGCATCTAACAGGTGGTTGCTGGCATCCTTGTTCCCTGCTGGGTCGGAAAAGTTTCGCGGTGACTGTTTCTCCTCTCTCTCCAGTCCACTGCCTCCCTACATAGCAGCAAAGCCCACTGGGCAGGTGAAATAATATAATTTTATGTTAGCTTCAGACATTTTAACATGTAGTTGTTATAGCAGCAGTATTATGACTTGTTCGGCGTTTCCTGTTTTGACCTCAGTTGTAAATAATACTGTTGTCATTGCCTTAACAGGAAGACTGACGCTGCTGCTTTGCCTTTCGTTAGTTGTATGCCCTGAATTTCCCCTTGTTTTTATTTCCATTGCTATTAGGCTGTTCGTCTTTGCGGTTTGGTTGGTTTACTTTGGTTTTTTTTTTTTTTTTTTGTTAGCCTTATTTCTTTCATTTCTTCATACGTGCCTGCGGGGTCGTTTTTGCTTTTGTTTTGTTTATTGGTTAGGCTCAATTGGGCTGGTGTGTCCGTCAGCTCATCTCCTCCGTGTCGTAGTGTGCGTGAGGGGAACTCCTCCATCTGCGAAACTAGTATTTAGGTACTGGAGATCGCAATTGTTGGTACCTAAAGGGGTAACAATAATTACTTGGCTAGCTGGGTCCTACTTTGTGTGTATGCCCCCAACAACATTCTTGAGTTTATGAAATGGCAACTCCCGCAAACATGGAGCTGTGAGCTGACTGTTTTTTTTTTTTTTTTTTCTCTGAGTTTTTGCTTGCGTTGTGTTCTTCTGTGTTGGATCTGTTTTTAATTTGTTCTTTTCTTTTTCTTGAGTAGGTGCTGAGGTTCTCCTGGGGGGGAGGCTAGGCACTCGGTGGTGAGGTCCCATCACTGCATGTTTTGTTTGTAGGTTGCACTGGAGTTCATGGAAAGTACACCTTTGTTTTTCTTGCTGAGCACTTGTGTGAGTATTCCACTTTTGGACACACGCTGCTGTAGTCTGCCTCCCCGTGGCTGACCGAAGTCCTCTCCACATTGGCATTTTAATGCATCTTTTAATAAATATTTTTAACTTTGATTGTAATAAGACCAAACAATAAAATTCTATTTTTGTTATTAACATCGTCTCTGTCCTCCTTCAGTGAACGAACCTCTGTGTCTGGTATGATGTCATAGGGTTGGCTAGATTGGTGTTGACCCCTTTTTTATATTTCCCTTTGTAAACCCCCAGGGCGGCGTAGTTGGCTACCCCCTTCCTCCTTGTTGTACTTCTAACTATTCTCTACCCCTCCCCTTGTACTCACCACACTAGCATGCCTGTATCGTTAGCTTCCTTGGCATGTGCATCACTACCACTAAGCAAGAAATATGTCATTAATAATCCAGTCGTTACACTCAGGATATGGAATTAGTTTCAAATACATTTTAAACACATGTAAGCATTGCCATCTGGTTCTATTGTGGCCAACCCTGTCAGGGCACAGGCAAGGACTCAGGCGCGGACCACGAGAACTCCAGATTCCAAGTGCCTTTAATAAGGACGCCGGGCAGAAATCGTGACCAAAAAACAGGCAGGGTAGAGACCAGGCAGGCAGTCCAAATGCAGTCAGGAATCAAAGCCGGGGACAGGCAGGGTCAAACCAGGTAGTCAGGAAGATCCAGGTGAACAAGGCAGGGCAGCAGGCAGGAGCAAGGTCGAAGTGCAGGCAGGGTCAATTCGGGGACCAGCAATCAGGCAGAAAACACGGTGGGAACGAGACAGGTACAAACACACTGCGACAAACTGGCAACAAGGCAGAGACAAGCAGGGTAGATATAGGGCTGGGCTGATGAGAAGATGGGAAGCAGGTGTGTAGGCAGGCAGGTGGAGATGATCAGGTGGGCGAAGATAGGGCGGAGAGTGGGGCAGGGCTAGAACACAAGGACAACAAAAGCACATGGACAGGGAAAAACAAAAACACAATAGCTAGGGGGCGGGAGCACTGACAAACCTGTTATTTCCACCAACAGTCATTGACCTAGCTTTTTTGTGGTCCAGGAGTGTGCTGGTATGTATGAAGCATCTCTTTCACAATGGGAATTTTAAGTCATTTAAGTATTTAGCTGAGTATCCTACAGTCACACTTTTTCAGATACCTTCAAACTCAAAATTTCATTAAAAAATTTTTTCATTAACAATTTTTCCGCTTCCCACCTGTGCCTAGAGCGATTGGATTGATGAACGCCTGCTGAATCTAGATCCACTGTTGAAATGGTTTTTTCCAAGTTAATTCAAACTTCTACATCCCCTTCTGATGACAATCCTAAAGAGGCGTGGCAGTCAGAGTTCAAAGCTGAGCTTTCAGTGGACTTTCTGGATCACCAGACCTTCATTTTCCATGTGTGTCAGACATGGATTGCTCCGGTTTAAAGTCATTCACACATTCCACTCCTCCAGGAGGAGATTTGCCAGGTTGTATACAGTATTGGACCCATTGTGTCTCAGATACCAATCAGGCTACAGGCACTCGTATCACATATTCTGGTCCTGTCCCAAATTAGCACCTTTCTGGGGCTGCCACTTTTGATACCTTTTCACATATTTGTCATAAAAAGATTGATCTGATCTGATAATAGCAATATTGGAATAGCCATGATGATTTGACACTGTCCACACCACAACTGGATGTGATAGCATTTTCTTCACTGCTTGCCAGGTGCATTATTCTTTTGATGTGGAAGTCAGTCTCTCCACCTTCTCACACTCAGTGGGTGGAACTAGGGAAAATAAAATGGTCTACTCATGGGTCCATTCATAAATTTTGGCAAACTTTTTCAGACTACTTTGAAATGAATTCCCTCTCAGTAACTCGGTGTGATCCATCCTCCCCCCTTTTTATTATTGTATTACTTTTTTCTTTTATTCTGTAGGCTCATTTTGTTTTTAATTGTTTACTGTTTGCTGTCTTTGGACTGTGGACAATGTTGAACTTGACTATTGTTGACAACCACTGTGTTCTTAGTGGAATCTTAAGAATCTTCATGGACATGAGCATCTTTGAATTCAGGAAAGTCGCTCCATGAACAAAATTTACTACTCCTATTGTTACACTTTGTATTGTTGCAGATGACATTGAAAGAACTTCATAATGGAAGATTTGATTGTTACTGTCGTAGAATGGAATGCTCTTATAAAGGAAATCAGCCATTTTTGGAGTAAACTAAGAAGAATCAAATAAATCAATCAACTAACCAAATGCCACAAATCAATAGATACTGGCATACAGGCACCGTTCTTCCACATCTAAAATGTTTCATATGTATTTACCTTTTTACAACACAATATGACTCAATTATAAAAGATTAAAAAGCAACCACCAGAAACTCCCCCAGAATCAGACATTGGTCTGCCTCATCTGCACTCTGTACTCTCCCGACCCCTACAAATCCCATCAGGTCCTTTGCTGATGAAGTCTGTCCTGCTGGTGCCCTTGAATGAACAAGTAGGCCCCTGTTACCCCCCAAACCACAAACATTTCATTTAATTTAGCTGCTAAAGACGTGCAACTGACAAAAAAATGTCCTAAGACTTAAAAATTCTTAACCATTCAGTTGGCCACCCTGCATGTTAACATATTCCACCTGTATCCTTGGTTTGTAGTGTGTGGTTTGGGCAAACAAAGGAGCTGGTGAAATAAAATGTCTTTTCCTCCAACCTGGAAGACAGTATGTTTGCCCTGGATATTCCTGCTTAATTTACAAAGGCCCATGTAACGGACATGCACTCCGTTACAAATACATTGCTGTCAGGACTGCAGCTCCTTAGCCGGGTTTGTTTTTGTTTTTGTTTTTATTTTCCCTGTCCATGTGCTTTTGTTTTTCCCTGTGTTCCAGCCCTGCCCTGCTCTTTGCCCTGTCTCCGCCCACCTGGTCACCTGACTGGCTCCACCCGCCTACCTGCACACCTGAACCCCATCTTGTCATCAGCCTTGCCCTATATATTCCCCATTTGTTTCATGTCTCATCGCTAGTTCGTCTCAGTTACCTGTTTCGCTACCAAGCCGTTCTTTGTTCTGTATAGCCTGCCCGTTTTGCGGCCCTGCCTGTTCTTGTTACTTCGTTTTTGTATTTTGCTCTTCGGATTTGTTTGCCGTGATTTCTCTGGTTTTGGACTGTGCCTGTTCTGACTTTGTTTTTGGATTACGACTTGGCTACAGTAAACTTGTTGTTTCATCGTGCCTTCCTGTCTACGCCTGAGTCCTTGCTTGAGCCCCGTGACACATTGCCAAGCATGGCTCACAGGGAATGTGTGACAGGATAGAGAACGTTGCAGATAAGCCCCACAAGTCGGCTGTGTCCCGGTTTGAGAACTATTCCAAGATCCCCAAGAAGAAGAGGGGGACAATTGCTAATGCGCTTCAAGCATTTCTTACTTCATAAAATGTAACTAAGAAAAGATTAGAAGTGGAGGCAGAGAGAGACAGGCTCTGTTCAGAAAATAAGTCTACTCCCGAGTCAAAGTACAAAGCATAATATTATGCAAAGTACAAATGCATAATAACTTGCTCAGATCACCTGCTGAAGTGCTGTTGAGTGATTTAGATGAAGTAAGAATTGCTTGTCAGTTTATGATGAAAAATGGGACAGTTGAAAGAAATACCAGTCATAGGTCGGCAGATTCAATGATTGGTAGCCCAGTCACATGCCTGGCAGATTTCCAAGGCAGACAGGAAGATAGCGTTGATTGTTGGGAGAGAGATTCTCGATCACTTAGCAGTAGAGTTCAGTGCTCCGAGTGCACGGTAAGGTTTCCCATGGCGCCAATTCACTCCACTACTAGGGTGTATAATAGTGAGAAGTAAGAGGGGCCAATGACCTCTACCATTGCTAGGAGTTTTATTCCCACTGAGCTAGAGGTTGTGATTAAGCACACTGGAAAATTTGACCCATCCAAGCACGACTCAGCCTATGTTGGGAGTGGACAAAGTGCCCAGCCCCGCCCCAACCGGTTCATTCCCTCCAAGGGATCCGCCCGCCACAAGGACACCAGGACAAGATGAGTAGGATAACAATGCTCTTTATTTTATAAATCAAAGAAAACAATTCATACAAAGAGATGCTACTACGCTTCCCGCCCACAGCTGTTCGCCTTCCCCCCACCCTGCTATCCTCTCCTGTCCTCCCCTTCCCAGACCCAGATAGCGGGTGCGCAACCCCACACACACTTCAAACCCACACCACACACTTTCCTTCTGCACACGTGCCCACTGCAATACACTCCATGATCTGGCGCCCCGCCACCTGGGCATGGGGACTCACATACACAGTCGCCGATTCGCGGTGTCGCTTCCCTCTTAACCGGTGGATCCGCCACCCGGGCACGCACTTTCGTGGGGTGGGGGCTCTCCTCGGTCCCGGCTGCATCCTAGAACTGTTAACGGTTTTCCTTCTCCCTCAGGGACTCGCCGCAGAACTTCCTTCTGGTCGCTGCTTCTTCCTGGAGCCACCTAAAAAACACACACAGAGACAAACTTCTCATCCACGCACACCAAAAGGAAAAGGAAAAAGAAATTAACCAATGAAACAACTCAAACCAGGTCGCAACTCCCGGTATCAAACAAACGGAAAAAACCCAAACCGAAAATATCCAACTTTAAATAGAGCCGTGCCGGCACGTTCAATGAAAAATAAAGCAACCGATAATTCCCCACACTAAAACCCCATGTACTCAGTCTCTGTCAGTGTCTCCCCGTGCTGCTCCCACTCAGATACCTAAATAGTCCTGGTGTCCTCCTTAACCAGACAGGCAGCAGGTGCAGAGCACACACCGGCAGCGAATCCCGTCACCCAACTCTACCACTGCCTCCAGACTGTCCAATTTTTGTCCAACAACAGAGCTGGCCTTCCTCACCAGCTTGTTAAGTCTGTTGGTCTCCCCAGTCTTGGTGTGCTGGCTATCACAGACTGGTAGAACATCTGCAGTAGTCTGCTGCACACGTTGAAGGACCTGAGCCTCCTTAGAAAGAACAGTCTGCTCTGTCCTTTCCTATAGAGGGCCACGGTGTTGTCCGTCCAGTCCAGTTTATTGTTTATAAACTGTGATGTCTAGCTTGGTTGCAACCCCAACACACTTCTTCTCTGAGTTGGCCATCTGGCGGTTGTAGTCCCTGGCTAGGATAATTTGGTGGCTGGCTTGTTGGACCCATCCTGCCTCCCCGTTGAGGCAATCCTCCTCTTTGTTCCGGTCTTCCTCTTCCCTGTCCTTTTCCCATCAGGGATCGATAACCACTTCCTGACTGATTAACGTAC
The DNA here is from genome assembly GCF_013368585.1 of Megalops cyprinoides. Taxonomy (NCBI): domain Eukaryota; kingdom Metazoa; phylum Chordata; class Actinopteri; order Elopiformes; family Megalopidae; genus Megalops; species Megalops cyprinoides. Next base: position 32,709,031 of record NC_050597.1, read on the forward strand.
ACATGTATGGGTGGAATTTGTGAGGCTGTTGCAGCTGTTGGAGTCACAAGAACTGACTCGGCTGGAATTGGCATCTGTGATTGAGCTGTTTGTGACTGAGGCTTCACTACAGCCTCTGGAGTTACACCCGTTGAATTTGGTGTGGGCGGTTCAGTTAGTACCACTGGGGCTTGTGTCTTACCTTTGTCTTTCTCTTTGTTTTTTTTTTTTGGGCCTGGACAGTTTTCCCAGCTGCAGCTGTGTGAGTTTGTTGGTTAGTTCCTTGCTCTGTTTGTCTGCGTCTTTCTTCTCCTTTCAATACTGTTCCACACAATGTATTACATGTTCTGAGAACATTGGCCACTCCATTTTCATTAGTCCTACTACCCCCTCCAGGTCTTTCTGTACTGGTTGTGACAAACTGTTCTTGATCATCAATTTGAACAAGTGGTGGCATTTGCATTCCAGGGGCTTCCTGTCTCTTTTCTCCATCTACGTTGGAATGTGTGCAGAATCTTCTGCACACTCTACTTCTTTTAACTCTTCTCCTTTAGCTTTTAAGGATCCCTTTTTTTCTGGATATTGCCACCGGAGTTCTGCCCATACTCGGGTCCTATATCCTCCAAATCCTACATGACCTACTGAGTCCCCCGTTGCTACCGATCCAGTCCTATCGCCCCGAAACCTCCTTGGTCACCTGCTTTCTAACCACATGCATCCAACAGGGGCTTTAATGTCGCCTAGAGCCAACCTAGTTCCCCTGTTACTCTCCTCTAGGGCTGTAATCCACTTTCCTGCTCCCTCTGTTAGATCTGGCAATCGTCCTGCTAACCCATTTCCATAATGACCCATGGCACGTACTGCATCTGGCCCCCTTTTTGAACTAAGGGCATCTGGAGTATTCCCTTTTCCTCATGCATTTCTTCCTGAAGAAGGAGGAAGATGAAGAAGGAGGATGCCCCATCGGCTTATTCTTCAGCACCTTTTCTTCCAGCGTCCTGATTTTTCCTATTGATTTTATCCATGTGTCTCTTTGACAGCTCCAGCATACTCACTGTCATCCTCACTGTCCTTCCTCCTTCTGGCTCAGGCTTCTCACTCATTTTCTATCCACAGTTTCCCATGTACCAAGTGTTCTTGTCAGGGCTCCGCCCTCCTAGCTGTGGTGTTTTTGTTTTTCCCTGTCCATGTGCTTTTGTTTTTCCTTGTGTTCCAGCCCGCCCGCTCCCCGCCTGGTCCCCGCCCACCTGATTGCCCCATTACCTTCACCTGCCTGCCTGCTCACCTGCATCCCATCTCCTCATCAGCCCAGCCCTATTTCTACCCTGCTTGTTCCTGTCTTGTTTGCCAGTTCGTCTCAGCGTTTTCGTACCTGTTTCGTTCCCGCAGTTTTTTTGGATTTCTGTATTCTCCGTGCCTGACTCTGCCTGCCCTTCGTCTTCGTTTCCTGCCTGCCGTTTTGTCCCTTTGCCTGATTGTTTGCCTGCCCGGTTCCTGATCCTGCCTGCTTCTGTTACTGACCCTGTTTTTGTCCACGGACTGCCTTCCGGTTTTCGACCCTGCCTGCTTTTGGTTTCGCTACTTTCCTGCCGTCATTAATAAACCCGCCTGCAACTTGAAGCTCTCTTGGTCTGCGACTGAGTCCCTGCCTGAGCCCTTACAGTTCTGTCTTTTGTGGCAAGGCTTCTTCCTCCCCATCGCTTTCACTGCCTGCTCTGCTTCTCAGAGTGGAAGTGTAACACACCCTACGCCTGCCTGCACCTTATTTTACAATGCGAGTAGGCCTTTCCTTCCACCAGTGCTGAACACCTGTATGGTTCAAATGGCAATTTAGGTATGCTATCCGTTTCAAATGAGAATTTTCTGGGATAACCTAACTTCAATAGAATCAATTCCCATTCTGCTTCCTTCCCATGAGTTTTCCAAATTACACTGTCTCCCACATTAAGTCTTATCACCTCTACAATTCTCCCAATTTCACGTCTCCTCCACTTGGTTCTCCCCTGCAGTACTCTCTGCACCACTTCCAAATCTAGGTTAAATTCAGCCTTCACTCTTGTTATTAAGATATTCCCTATTTCAAAATATTCCCTTGCATGCACTGTTATTTTTGTGTTATGGCTCCAAATCCACACTGTCACCTTTCTCCAGTTTACTTCTTCAAATCCCCAATTACTCAGCTCATTCAACACATAAGACTCACCAGACACATTCTCTATTCATACAACTGCAGGCACAGTCACACAATTCTGGCCAGTGTCGCCGTCCCATAGGCCTCTTAGCAAACTTTGTTCTACTCAAGGATCAATCGAGCAGACAGATAAGCAAGGACACACCCAAGGCCAGCGAACAAACCAGACAAATGAGAACACAAGGACCCCAAGAGACCCCAACCAGAAGAACGAATGAACGAATGCCACTTAAGTTGAACGCACAATCAAACGACCCACCGAGGACTCCCCCAGGTCACCAAGCAAACAACTGAAACCACCAGGTGTACAGACAAACTGCTGAATGAACGAAAATCCACCGGGCCCACAAGTGGGAGAACGAATGAATGACCGCCAAATAAAGATGAGCAATCAAACAATCCCACCCCGAGCCCCCTCAAGGACAATTCAGAAACTGAACTGAATGAATAAACACTTCCATGCGGACCGCTGAATGAATGCGGGCCCCAGGGGACCAACAAGTATACAAGTGAATGGCCCAAATGCCCATCCCAGACGTCCGAAAATCCCTCCAGCTACTAAATAACCACCTGCCCGTTCAGACCTCTTCCTGATACTCTTTCTCAACACAGGAAGAGGGGTGTCCACAGGACTTCACACCCCAATAATCCTATCTTTCGGTCCCTTGCCTCACTGCTTGTAGTGCATCAACACCAAATGAAACAAACCCCCAGCAAACACAATACAAACACCAAATTAACACACTATCATCACTCTAAGCGTCCACTCAGTTATTTCCTCTCACATTTTCATTCAATTCTCTCTTCACTCATACATACAACATTACCTCAGACTCTTCTCCTTAACAAATTTAGGTTCTTTAGAGAGGCTTCGCACTGTCTTGGCCCGAGCAGATATGCACTGTTCTCAGATCCAACTAACACTTGCAGACTTTTTGGAAAAAGGTACTGCTTACTTTATTCTTGTGGACACTGTTGAAACAAGAAGGGGCAGTTCTGTTTGGCTTCCTCGAGCCTCTCCTGGCTGGCTTGCCAATTTAAATGTGGGAGAACTGATCCCAGCCTGGGCCAGATGGACCGAGAGTTTCCCTCCACACTGTTTAGCACTTCTTCAAAGGAATAAGTACAATCTGCAGAGTCTGTGTCACGAACGGAGATCGGGACACAAACGCGGACCACAGGGTATACGGATCCAAGCGTTTAATCGAAATCGGTAGGCAGTTCGTGGTAAAGGGACAGGCAGGGTTCGAAAACACGGGGAAGCAGTCCGGGGGCAGATCCAGAATCGGTAGTCGGGGCAGGCAGAGTCAGGAACCAGGCAGGCGAATGGCGTCAAACAGGTCCGAATCGGCAGGCAGAAAACGAAGTCAGGAATCAGGCAGGAACGGCGACAGCAAATCACGGGAACTAATGCGGGGACGAGACAGGAAAAATCACTGAAACGTACTAGCAACAAGACAGAGACACGCAGGGAAGATATAGGGCTGGGGTAACGAGGCAATGGGATGCAGGTGAGCAGGCGGGCAGGTGCAGGTAATGAGGAGATCAGGTGGGCGTAGACCAGGCAGGGAGCAGGGCGGGGCTGGAACACAAGGGAAAACAAAAGCACAGGTACGGGGAAAAACAAAAACACCGCGGCTTAAGGGGGCGGAGCCCTGACAGTCTGATGTAATTAGGTTTATTGCTTATGTTTCAAATGATATACAGTAAACTGGGCTGGTCCGTGCGGAGCAACTCTCACACTCACTCTCCCTCACCCCCTGAATGCATTTCTCTTTTATACTTTCCCCTAGCTCCTCCTGTTGTGGAGCATAAACTCCAAACTCCTTCTTCAGTTTCATCCCACATTCCCCTGTACACCACTGTTTCTCATTTTGGCATTGTTCCCATTCCATATCTGCCTTGGCTTTACACTATTATTTCCAAGGTCAGACACTTCTAATATAAAAATAACTGATTACCTGCTCTGACCTAACTAATGTCTGCTGGCAATAAACTACATATGAAATGCACAAGATATGTCATACTTTCTTTTCACACCACACTACAAATGCCAACTGCAGGAAGCTGTTGTGGTATGTTGTGGTGTGGCACCAAGTTCCCCTTAATGTCTTTGGTCAAATAGAACATTCTTTTACCCCCATTTGTGGTTGTGATGCAGAGTACAGGAGGGATGGCTTGAGATCCAAATTGTACAGCTCTGCCACTACCTCTCAGTACTGAACGCGTTGTTATAGGACCTGGGGACTATAGTCATAAATGGAGATTGGTTTAATCCCCCCTCCCTTTGTGGGCCTTGCAGATAACTTTCTTTTCCTTGATCTGGTAGCAATGAAAATGGATGACAATGTAGGTGGAGTTCTTGGTTTCTCCTCCGGCTTCAGCTTGGCGATGAGGGCATGGTCTTATTCCAGAGTGGAAGACATAACCTGGTCACCCAGGAGCTCACAAAACAGCTCAGAGAAGAAGGTCATGGAGCAGGAACCTGATGTTATTTCAGCATCTATGGACCTTAAGGTCTGCAGACTTAGCTTTTAGGTAAGTATTGCTTTCAGCTAGAGCTGCGCACATAATTTCCACTGTCTGGACTTGTTCACTGAACAGGTCATATGTACTGTAACCTATGTAAGTCGCTTTGGATAAAAGCTTTGGATAAAAGCGTCTGCCAAATGAATAAATGTAAATGTAAATGTCATCATTACTGTAGATTCTAAGGATGTTAATAGCTGTCCATGGTTGGTTACCGTGGCTTAGATGCAGTCTAGCTTTGCTTCAAGGGTCATGATCTCCAACTTGAACTCTGCAGAGAGGGTGGCTCTGTGCACCTCAAGTAGGTTGACTAGAGTTGCATGTTGAACTAACTGGAAGTGACGGGCACATCATCTCTGCCACTGGCATCTTTCTTAACTGGTTTGGCCGATTTGCATGCCATATTTCAACAGGTGCCGTTTTAATATTGTTTTGTCTGGGTAACGTTGGTAGAATACCAATTGTTTAAAAAATATTTTAGGGCTCCCGAGTGGCTCAGTCGGTAAAAGCACTTGTTCCGAGTGTAGACTGAGGACTACGGCCCGGGTTTGATCCCAACCGTGTCACTAGCCAACAGTGACCAGGAGCTCACAGGCGGAACACATTGGCTTCGTTCTGCCGGGGATAGGGGTGGGTACGTCGGCAGGGGCTTCGGTCCCATTAGCAACAGCGACCCCTGCTGGTCGATTGGGAGCCTGTGGTCTAAGTGCCAAAGCTGCATATGAAATGTCTTCCTCCGACTCATCTCTGTGCTAGCTTAGCCTGTGGACCGCAGTGCGAAAAAAAGCAGCGGCTGACATCACGTGTCTTGGAGGAGGGCACATGCTTGTCCATGCTCTCCTGGATTGACAGTGGGGGGGTGTGCAATGGGACCGAACATCGATGACAAATTGGGCATTCCAAAAAATTTTGGGAATTGGCCATTCCAAATTGGGGAGAAAGTGAAAAAATATATATATATTTTAGCAGTGATGTGTAGCAGGAGTATGAGGCAGACACGTCTACTCTGTTCACACCATTTGACTGTCATGTTGCTACATATCAACTTGAACAACATGATAACCATGGCAACCTCATTAGCTTATATAGGTAATACATAACATACATAGCGTATTGCTAGCTTTGGTAACAACAGAATCATGTATTATATAATATATAATATGAGTGACTTTATGCATATATATTCATCTTAATAAAACAGGAACATGTGAGAAATGATATTGATTACTGACAATGCTGTCAAAAGAGTATAAACAACATTAACTTTGATAGCAGGAGAGCAAACAAAGTACCATGAGGTAACATCACAACTTCCTCATCTGAGTCGCATGACACTGTAAACATGACATCACTACCACACTACAGGAACTGCCCAGGGACAAATCAAGCAGAGAATAGCAAAAACACATTCTGTAACAGAACACTCCCCAGCTGGTATCCAGGGATACCATTATTTTTAATAATCCAAAGAATTAAAGTCTGTACTAGCTATCAGAAACTTCAGGGGGAACAAGAAGAACCACTTCTGAGGTAGGTCTGAGGAACAGCTTAGTTCCATCTTATTTGGAGATTTTCACCTCTGCTTTGTGGACTTTCCCATCTTTGCTTGGGAGAGCTCTTGGACAGAGTGTGGATTCTGGCAATAATGCCAGCCTTTACAGCTGCCACCACCAGGGGACTTCTTGAAGTGCTGTGCCACATGGATAAGATGAGCAATGGCATGGATAAAGGATAGCCAACTACAAAATCTCTCAAATCACTTTGGCCCAAGCTGGGATGGCGAGACTGTAGTTTTGAATGTAGCCACTTCAGGATGAATTTCTGCATCCAGGGTTGGTTCTACAAGTTGGAAATCTTCAACTTTCTGAGAGCTGCCTTCAGGTTTGGACAGGAATGCTGGCCCAGTAAGCCATGTTGTGTCACTTAGGTGAGCTACAGGAACAGCTCTCGTAGCATGGTCCACTAGGTTGAGGTGAGTGGGAACATAATGCCGCTGTTCCGGCCGAGTTGATCTGTCTATCCCTTGGACCCTGTTATGGACGTAGCCATAGTCCCTTCTAGTCTTGTTATAGATGTAGCCTAAGACTACCCTGCTATCCTTGTAGAAATGAGTTGCATCAAGCTTAATGTCGATGTCAAGTTTATGAGTTCAGCTAACTCCACTGCAAGCATGGCAGCATATAGCTACAGCCTAGGGATAGTGTGATCATTTTGCCTTGCCAAGAATGAATCCTGTGTGACATTCTCCGTTTTCGCTCAAGATCCTTAGGTATGCAACTGCAGCAATAGCTTTGGTGGATGCGTCAGAGAAGATGCATAGCTCTCTGCACCTAGCTTAAGAGAGGGAGACAGGAGTATACATCCTTGGGATGTGGAGATCTGGAAGCTGTTTGATGGAGTCTCTCCATGTCGACCACAATTATTCCTTTTCTGGGGGTAGTGCAGTGTCCCAGTCAGATGGGACTCTGAGCACAGTGAGGACAGTGAGCTCTCATAGTGAGGCCTTGCCTTGGATGGTCACTGGTGAAATGAAGCCCAGGGGGTCATACAAGCTATTGACAGTAGACAGAGTGAAGGGTCTGTCATCATCTGTGACCCAGAAGGGTCTCTAGGTCCCATTTTAGGCTGAGACTGAACTGCATATGCAGTGTGTCAGTGTTGAGGTCAAGGTCTTTTAACTCAGTATGGTATGGTGAACAGGGGCTTTCTATTTTAAAGAGGTCAAAGAACTCACTCCAGGGCAAAGACCGATTACTCTGGTCATCTAGGATTACATAGACTTTGACTGCCTTTTCTTGACTGCACTCTGTAGGAAACACCTTCACAAAGGCATATCTTTGAGCAGGATTTGTAGAACAGAACAATTTCATTTAGCTTGCTACTATCAACTGATTTGCCCATGTTTGTTAACTTGCCAATCATTGATGCATTATCAGACCAAATTACCAAATTAGTTGACATATTTTCTGTCCCATCAGCTGTCCCCTCTACCTATGTAGCTGTCCAACTAACACATCCAATTTATTAGGCTAATACAAAAAAGTTGGTTGGCAGTTCTTCAAAGTAAAATAGCAAGTCTTGAAATGTACCTTGCTAGCCTAACTGGCTATAGCTTTCTATAGCTATCCTTGTCCTTTGGTTGTTAATTGACCATAAAGCAGCACATCACTACGACTACTGACCACATCACTACAACTATGAGATCATGCAGATTAGCACTGAACAACAACAGGAAAATCAGGCCCTACCTATCCGAGCATGCTGCGCAGCTCCTTGTCCAGGCATTGGTCATCTCAAGATTGGACTACTGCAATACTCTTTTGGCTGGCCTACCTGCACACACTAATAAACCTCTGCAGTTGATACAGAATGCAGCTGCACGTCTGGTTTTCAACCAACCAAAAAGGGCTCATGCTACACCCCTCTTAGTCTCACTCCACCAGCTCCCTGTAGCTGCCCGTATCATGTTCAAGTCCTTGATGCTCGCGTACAGGGTGACCAACAAAACTGCACCTAAGTACCTGAACTCACTGCTACAACCCTACGTTCCCTCCTGACTGCTATGCTCTGCCACCGAACGGCGCCTGGTGGGCCCATCGCATCGTGGCGTTAAATCACTATCTGGGACTTGCTCCGCTGTTATCCCCTGGTGGTGGAATGAACTTCCAAACCTCATCTGTTCTGCTGAGCTCTTCTGCTCTTGCCTGAGCACCTCAAAAACACTTCCTCCTATCTCCTATTAAACTATATATAAAAAATGTAATGGTTTGGCTGTAATGGTTTAACGTAATGGTTTGGTTGTAATGGCTTAATGCACTCGCTAGCTTTACCTGCTAGTTGGTACCTCGCCTGGCCAACCTTTGGAACTTTATCATGCAGTACTTCTAATATTGTTGACTCTGTATGGTTTTTCGCTTGTGTTGTATTGTACCTCACTTGTAAGTCACTTTGGACAAAAGCGTCTGCAAAATGAATAAATGTAAATGTAAATGTAATTGTTAGATATCAAATTAATATTGAAATAAAATGCTAAGGATAGGGTCATAGCTAGCTACCTGAAATTGTAAATGATCAAATTTGCAGCTCTCAGATCTGTCTGCATGACTGCAACCTACACAGGAAAACGGTTCTCCATACACTCCTATTGCAGCAACATATTCACATCTCAACCTGATTCATTTGCTCTCGTAGGGTGCTGTCCAAGTTAAGCTTTCAGTGGGTTTGTGCACTTACATGTGTCAGAAGTTCTGACAGAGTTAATTGGCTGGGCTGGATTCCCTGGAGGTAAGTTGGTGAGGCGCCGGGAGCACGCATTCCAGGGCAAATGATTGAATGATTGTTTGATTGGCTTTTGGGCAGCAGCTTCGGCTGGAGTGTGGACTCGCAGCTGTGCCTTGTTCCTGATTAGGGCGCCGGGCAGGTATTTAGGAGGGTTGCAAGGGGCACCAGGGAAGAAAGCTTGACGTGCGGGGAGTTTTAAAAGGGGTCTTTTTTCTTTTCCTTGATTTAGTTCTTTTTTCATTGTGGAGCCGGCTATTTTGGGGAGTCAGTTGGAGTTTTTTTGTAGATTCTTTTGTTAGGTTTGGTTTGAAGTGCCCAGATGTTGTGGACTGGGAACTTTATTTTTTTGTTAATTTATCAATTATTCCTTTTTTCCTTTTTTTTCTTTTTCCTTTGGGGGCTTTTGGCTGTGTGGTCTGTGTGGTCTTGTGCTGTTTGTTGGGGTGGACTGGACCAGGGACCTGCCTGGCGGCAGTTCCTGAGACGGAGCAACACGGGCTAAGACCGGCAAGAGCCAGGGAAGGGGGAAGATGGCAGGTGGAGAGACAGAAGCCTCGGACCCCCCAGTGTTGTGCATGAGACGGGGAGTGGACACCCCAGTGTCGTAAGGAACGGCCGCACCCCAGGGAAGCATTGGGGGTGTTGTTACAAGGGGGTAATGTCTCACTCACACACCTACACACATGTATTCTTTTGTTTTGGGTTTTTTCTTTTGGCACCTGCTGGTGCAACCCCCTCCCCCCAAAGCAGGGTCGGGCGCAGGAAGGGCCAAAGTTGGGACACCTGGAGTGGTTAATGGCATGCGTGGGTGTGGGAGAAGACCCGAGCAGGCTGAGTGGTGTATGTGTGAGTGGTGTGCTGCGTGGGGGTTGCCCATACCTGCGGGTCGTCCCCGGGCTGGGTGGAGGAGTTCCAGGAGGGGAGAGCAGGTTGGGGAGGGAGCGAACCAGACCGGGGGAAATGGTGAGAGTCTTGGCGTCTCTGTTCATATGCATTGTCTTTAAATTATTAGTCTCACTTTCTCCTCTACATATTCTGTCCTGGCATCCTTTGTGGTGGGTGGATCCCAAAAGGGTAAAGAACCGGTTGGGATTCAGGGGTGAACCAACGCCACTCCTGACACATACTCTTGGTTGAAAAGCTTGCAATTTGAAAATTGCTTGACAAAATGGCAGCAAGAGAGGACATGTTTTGAGCACTCTTTGTTTACTCACGCACACGTATGTCTGATCTCTGGCCAATTGCACACACAGAATATGTCTAATGCAGTTTGGCAAATTAGACCACCTACAGGGCGGCAGTGTAGCATGGTGGTTAAGGAGCAGGACTTGTAACCGAAAGGTTGCCGGTTCAATCCGGTTCAATCCCCGCTGGGACATTGCTGCTGTACCCTTGGGCAGGGTACTTAACCCACAATTGCCTCAGTAAATATCCAGCTGTATAAATGGATAACATTGTAAAGAACTGTAACCTATGTAAGTCGCTTTGGATAAAAGCGTCTGCCAAATGAATAAATGTAAATTTATTACGCCTTCAAAACAGATTATTGGACAGATTTATGTGAGCCATTTTATAGTTTTCCTCTTAAATGGGTCCTACGATTTTTAAAACAGTTCTTACCAGTACAGTGTATGGGACTGTACATTTTAAAATCAGCACTTTAATATGAGACTCTCCAAAGCAAAATGATCTACCAGAGGTCAAACAGTTGGTGCCTGAGTAGCAGGTGCATCCGTCACAGAAACTGAAAAATATGATTATTACACAAAACAAATAAAAAAATGCATCAGGAAAGAACAGAGACCCTGTAAGAAATGGCTGAGGTTTTGTAAACATGGGATAGCAAGTCATACACTTACATGACCACTGGATAGCAGATCATGCCCATTCTGCCGTAGGACTGGGGTGGGTATGTTGGCGAGGGGTGTGTTCATCTAGTTGCACATCAGCGACCTCTGTTGGTCAGTTGGTCACCTGCAATCTACCTGTACAAAACTGCATGTGTCTTCCTCCAGCTCATATGTATCTGTCATGAGGACTGCAATGTGAAAAGAAGCAGCAGCAAACATCACAGAGCAGATGCTTTGCAGAAAAGTATGCACTTGAATTCAGATTATCCCAGATATGCAAGAATTCAAGATTTCATTGAACAAACTTTTTTACATTATTTAATTTTATATGGCCTAAATCAAATTGGCCTCACCCCTGATGTGAATACTGCCTGGGATTATTTCAGATCTCAGTTTCTTTTAGTCACTAATAAGCATGATCCAGTAAAAAATATAGAGAATGAAGGAGATAGCTCCAGGTTTCCCTCTGAACGTTCAGATCTTTTTCATCAGAGAACTTCTGCCTGGGCCTAAGCTAGATAATCACATTCTCCATTTTAGGCCCTTTTTAGAATGATTAGATACAAACTTTTTCAATAGACATTTTATATCCACTGGTTATCTTTTTAATAGTCTAAAAACATATTATCAGGTACTGTTTAGTCTGACTGCTTTTTACCTTCTGTTAATAATGGGTCATTTAATTTTCGCTTTATCTCTTCTGCTGATGTTTTAAGGTAATTGAAAGGTATTGATCTTTTAGAGACATTTTTCTTAAAATTCTCTGCAGATCTAACTGCTCAGCCTTATTCATATTTTTAACTTCTTCTATCTCACACTATCCTCAATGACTGAGAAACAGCCTATGTGCTCCTCCTTTTAATAGGTAGGGACCCCTCATTACATTACATTACATTACATCATTTAGCAGACACTCTTACCCAGAGTGACTTCCAAATAAGTGCATCTCTATTCTAAGAGTAGTTATCAAGGAGTATTAGAAGACGTCAGTAAGATACTTAAGTGCTAAACTAGTGTAGAGTGCTTTTTTAATAAAATGTAGGGATAGGTAGGACAGATAGAGATAGATGGAGAGGAAGGTAGACTAGAGCTACAGCTTTAAAACATGAGTTTTCACCTTTCTCTTGAAGGCGCTCAGGGAGTCTGTTGTATGAATCACATTCCAGAATCTGGCTTTGGAAATGAACATGATTTTCATGAGCTGTAAGCTGTAATCATCGAAATTAAAACAAAAAAAGGCTTGAAATATTTCACTTTAACGTGTAATGAATCTAGAATATATGAAAGTTTCACTTTTTGAATTAAATATGGAAAAAATGAATTTTTTCCACGATATTCTAATTTTTAGAGATTGCACCCTGTATATGCTGAGACTATCTGAGACTATAGACTATCTCAGTCTTGTCAATGTTCAGTTTGAGCTGTTGCTTGTTCATCCAGCCCAAGATGTCAGTGAGAGATGCTGATACTTGAGGAGTGATGTCCATCTTGGGAGGGAAGGGAATGATGAATGATGAGGAAATGCATGAATGATATGACAGACCATGTACTGTTATGACCTCTTATGGTGTAGAGAGAGAAAAGGATTGGTCCCAGCACTGATCCCTCTGGAACTCCTGTCTTTAGGAACCAGGGGGAGGAGGTGGAGCCCTGCCAGGAGACCTGGTAGGAGAGACCTCTGAGGTAGGCGGAGAACCATTCCAGGGATGTTCCAGTGATTCCCAAGGCAGACAGCTCAGACAGTTTCAGTTTCAGTGTTTTAAAATAAAATATCACACAGACCAAATTTCATCATAATTTTTGGTGAGATTTTGCACATGAACTCTAACTATAACAAGAAACATTGCAAGCACAGCTGCAAAAACCTTTGCAGCAGTTTTCGTAAATAAAACACAAATATGTTAGCATTTTCATTAGTGCAAAACTTTCCTCTCAAACACTGAACAGTTTACTCTTAAAATTTCAAATGATTTGTCCTGTGAGTAGTGCATTTTCCTAATTGAATAATTATAGAGGCTGTAGATTTTATTAAAATAAATGAAATGTTGATTTACTCCCCCATTGGATTTAATGGAACTCATATAGCAACACAGTAACTGTCCACAGCCAGAGGTCCTGCAAAATCAACCAAATGACCAGATGTAGCCCTTTTTCAGTCAGACGCTGACCCTCATCTCCATCCAATACCTTACTGGACCACAGCCCCCGGCACCAGCCCCAGACTCACTAGGCACTGACTGTCCTGCCCACATCACCACAAAGCAGTAAAGGTCGACTGGTCACCCCCATGGAATCTGAGCCAACAACCCCCCCCCCACACACACACACACACACACACACACACACACAAATTTAGTTACGTAAGAATTCTCAATTCATAAATACCTCCGTATAAACAAGGCTCACACACTACAATGACTAATATGTCTCCTGTGCTACACTAACTAGGTAGATAAGGTAGATTTACTAGGTTGACAAGCTAGTCTCTCGTTTGAGGTTAATACATTACTCAGTGCTCTGCATGCCTAAACAAAAGACATATTCTCTGTTTGAAATCATCACATCAGACAGAAAGAAGAGAAACCAAACACAGTCGGGGAAGTGAGAATTTAATAAAAAATTAAATGGTCTGAACCCAGTCTTAGAAATTAATGCCCTTGTTTATCGTCCGGCACTCTGAATACCGAACACAAATGACACCAATTACTAAAACTCCTCACTTAACCAACATGTAAAATAATTAAAAGAATTGATTTAATTTAATAATTATTATTAAAGATATTATCAATTAAATCGGGAAATTCGTTGATAGGAAATGAGCAGTCTGGTGGATCAACCTTTTTCAGAATCATGCAATCACCACTGCAATAGATCACGGAATGGAGGAATGAATGCGTGAAGAGAAAATAACCTAAGCCAATTGTTTACCTCCCAAGGAAGAACACAGGAACCACTCACAATTGCAGCAAAACTCCAAATGGAAAAATCCAAAAGGTTGCAGGAGAAAATAAGCCACGGACTGGATGACTGAACAGATGACTGAGCGTCTATCTGAGCTGGCTGAACATCAAGGCTGAGCATAAGCAGAAACTGTGCCGCAAAAACTGAGCAAAGAGGCCTGTTCTAGGCCTCCCTGACCCACGCATAATTAATTTTATGGTGGGGGAGTGCCTGGAAGTTTTTTCAGGACTTAATCTTGTGCTGTGGATCCAAACATCTGGAAATACCAGATATATTTTTGAGATTATCATTTTTGTATTCAGCTCTGCATGGGCATCTCAATGACACCAAATCTTAATAGGCATGGGTTGAGAGGAGAGAGTTGGCTGAGAGATACACATGTTATCACATGGCATTGGGTTTTCCAACATTTTTCCCATAATATGAGGGTATAATTAACTGTGGGGTATTAAAGGGTAAGTGATCCGAACATGTAGATACAAAGAAATACACACACACAAACACACACACACGCACACATGCTGATTGTGCTCAGGAAGGGGAGAAGGGGGAGAACGCAACCCTCTGCAGTTGTGGCCTATCTGGATGTTACTGTTTTTGAGAAGTAGCTTTGAGATTGGCTGAAACACAGCATTCTTTAATATTATATTAGAAGTATTTGGTACCTGAACCTCTTTCAGATTAAACCAAACATGACTGCAGCCACCATTTAGCCAAGATTTCTACATCTGAGGGGCAGATTAATGCTTACCAATACACAAAGCGGGCGTACCACGCCCTACTTCCGCTTTTATCTGGCAAAATCAAATGTAAATCCAAACCGCAATCATTAGTTTGAGATTTTAAAGTATCTGATTTGGTTCTAGGTAACTTCTTGCAATTCTTAAAGCAATGGCTGCTTATCTTAAGTGGGTATGTGACCTGAGGTCACTAGGGGTATTTATGGTGGTAGGCCATTCGCCCTCTTGCCTGCTATGTGTGTGACTGATCTTATCTGCCCTTGGTCTGGTCCTGAGTGGGGAAAGGAATCACAAAAAACCCAGACCAGGCAAAGAACCATAAAATGCATGGTACTCTCCTGACAACACGTTGGCTACAAGTTTGGTAATGTAAAGCGGTCTGTCACTGTCAGTCCCTCCAGTCAGTCTTGCTTGTCTCCTGTTTTGTTTGGAGAGTGATTTTAAGAGAAGAGACACAGAATACACTGAAAACCAAATTTTATTGCTCTGTGGAGGTTGGCTCAAGCCAAAAGGTTTGCAGATTTCTTAAACCTAGTTGCCTCCACTTGCATTAAACAGGCACAACATCATTGTAGGACTACTTTAATTGCAACTTGTAGCATGTCTGTGTTAGCGTTGTTATTTTAAGATCAAATCACCATCTGGGTAGAAACATCTGAAATTCATGAACAAAAACTACTACCATGTTCAAGTGTAATCCTGGCAAAAGCCACAAAAGACAGGAAATTCACAAAATTACCTCTGTGGTAAACTTGGCCAATACACTGCAAAGGTTTTCATCATGCAGCTTATATGCTATATTATTTTAGTTACATTGGGATACTTCACACATGTACTCACCTCTGGGCAGACTGCTGAATACTCAAACTTTATTTCAAACAGCAGAATATATAGTTCTCAGAGGAATAAAGAAAATAATCATGTCAGTATTTGATTACTACATATAGTTAGAGATTAGTTGGTACAGAAAATTTAACAATTATGTATATTGTTATTTTACTGTGAATAACTCCTTGAGTCACTACAAAGAAACATGCTAAACCATTTTTCCAGACCTAGATTGAGTCTACTAACAAACATTTCTCTCCTCATTTTATGTAACATAAGATTTACAGAGTTGTTAAGGTTTAAGTGAGGTAATTTTAGCATACTATGTAATGTAAACCTTTTTGTACATAGAGACTGCGTTTTGTTTTGCACACTTAAATTAACCTTTAAAGTTAATGGTTGGGGATATGATGGCCACATGAATCCTAAGTGTTGTCAGGATTAAAGTTAAACCGCGATTTCAATTAGCAAGAACAATTAACAGCATGCACTCCAGATCACTTTCTCATCACTGTCTCCCGCTGCTATTGCAAACAAATTGGACCAGAAAAGAGTGTGTTCCTCCATGAAACACGTGACGTGAGGTCAGGGCAGAGAACTCCCGCCCCCGTGCGAGGTGGACGTACATGGTGCCGATGATGAACCAAGGAGGAGCCGTCTGTGTCAGCACGCATTTCTTTTGATACGGCTAGAACTTTCCGAGTTAGATTGCCTGGAACTTTAGTCTCAACACCGATCCTGCTCATTCGAGAAACTTCCAGCCCCTTTTCCATACGTCATCAAACGGATTCCTAAAACCCTGTGGGCCGTAGCTATAAAATGGCACAGTTCACAGAACCAAGAAGCTTGTACATGCAGAAGACGCCGTCACCAATGGTACAGATGGCCACTAACGACCCATTGCCCCCAGGATGGGAGATTAAAATTGACCCTCACACTGGATGGCCGTTTTTCGTTGATCATAACAATCGCATAACAACCTGGAATGACCCAAGACACGACATTAAAAAGGTAGGCGCATTCAATATGCATTTGGTTTCAAATGTCACCAGTGCTTAGCGCGGGTTGTGAGTGTGTGTTCTAAGTTTACGATTTTAGAGGTGAGGATGATGCTTGCTAGTTTGCTATTTCATACTCAAATATGTGCTGTAGAAAAATGTGTTTAAATAAGCGGAGTATCGGCTGACGAAATGCGGCTTCTGTTGCGCAGATATTTTTCTATGAAATGCAGATGGAGAAGGTAAATGTAAGCCCTGCCTTTGATTGCGTTTCAACGGTTATAATTTGGTATTCTCAATCTATAGATGCATCAGAAATTCATATAATATATGAATAAGTCTAGGTTGTGGCAAAGTATTTTATTTCAGTCGTTGCTGTACGTGTTGTTAATTGTCGACCGCTAAAACAGCTCGACAACATGCCTGTCATAACGGTTGAAAAATGCTGTGCCCTATTCTTGTATTATGATCTAACCGTGAGTGTTTTGTGCATGACGTACGGCAGTCATCTGTAAAGTCCTGTCATTGAGTGTTAGGATATCTCCATAATGTTTATTTAAAGCTCCTTCTGCTACGCACTTGTTTCAGGTAAAATATAGCTTTCTGTTATTCCTAATTTTTCCTTAGAAGGCATTTGAAGGAGGTGGTAAATAGATGTTTCAATGTTCAGTGTTGTTGATCTGACTTATTCAAGATGAAGTGTCACGTTAAAATGAGATTCTGAATCAGTACGACACAACACAAGAATAAAGTAAGAACATTCAGCGTGAGTCAAGTCGTGTAAGAATAACGGGGCAGTAGACTCATACTCAGCCAGTTGGCCCCCTGCATTTTGAAAGATCAACGCTTGCTGTTGTCCAAAGTTAGTGTCACAGAGAATCTGCTGGAAAGACAGCTGTCAGAAGATAAAATTGGTGCAATGGTTCTGGTGTCGAGCATGTCTGCCTGTGTAGCAGAAAGAGTTGTAGTATGTTTGAACTGTAAAAAAGGTGTCACTGTAACTGCAAATATGGTGGTATAATTGAAAATTGTGAAATAAGTCATTTGTGGAGGAACATTAATACACCTAGTACACATACAGATATGATTCATGGATTTATTTGGCAGATAATGGTAGAAAACATCAGACATCGCCATTTTTGATTAACAGTTTTTTGTATGTTAATATGATCATGTGGTTTTGTAAGGACCAGGTGAAATTTTTGAAGTCAGCAAAAAAGTAACATGATACAAATTGTATGATGATGTGGCAGATCATACTGAAACAATGTTATTGAAGATGAAAAACAGTTATGTCTCACAAGGGATATGTTGTAGAGACTCCTCCTGTGAAAAAGGACATCTGTGAAATACTGTACTATATTAATAATAAAGACTGTGCAAAGGGGATTTGTTCCTAGCACAAAATACACATATTTTCAATACCAAAGCAATGTAATAACTCAGTAAACAAGTTATTAGTATGGATAAGTATGCAATAATGACATAAACCCATGTAATAGTTAAAATAAGTCTGACAGCGTAAGCTGGCATGGCTCTCTGTGGCCCAGGAACAAGGAGTGCTGCCTAGTGCAAATACTTGAAAGCACAAATAGCAAATCCAGGAATGGTGAGGGTCTGCTGTACTGCTATGCCCGCCCCCTGTTGACCACTTTTCACTTTTCAGCCATGCGTAATGCATGGAAAATTAGAGTACACTTAGAGGTTAAATATGCTTGCCCCACAACATGTAGGAAGTATTAAACAAGTACGCTGTTCCTGTTACAATCCTACATGTTGTGGGGCAAATTTAGCCTCCAAGTGTACTTTTTTAAATTAAAAAAAAAATTACAGTACACCACTTAGGCCAGCATTTGTATTTATATTTGTTGGAATTTATCTAAAAATTATCATCTTGTACAAAAGGCACACTTGAATACAGTACACTGCAGACCATTCAGCACTTCATGTCTTTGCACCACATGTAGTTGATAGCTTTGATTTGGCATTAAGCTTTTACTACCAGTACTGAACAATTCGTTTCAAAGACGGTTTAGTATTTAATTAGTATTTAATTAGTATTTTCCAGTATTTGTATACATAGATACACAAGTCCATTCCATTATATGATCTGAAAAAACAGGTGGCTTTCAGTAACAGCCATTTTTACAGTTGGCTGGCTATCTAGCATTTAATATTACTGTCTGAACAACTGAACAAAATGACTTGCAGTAAAAAAAGGGAACTAGACTGAAACACTGTGTATTTGGACAGCTTGTGTTTTACAGGGGTTCTTTTAATAACATAGTATGCCATTATCCTCTCTTTTTTTGCATAAAAAACACCCACCACAGTGACCCTACAGCTTTAACCCACCAAGGGGAGAGGAACGACCCATGTTTGCAGGCCTGTGGGTGTGAGTTGTGGACCCTGCAGTAAGATTTTAAAATCTGGTTACCATGTGCTAATGAAAATGCACATATATGTTAGGAAGGCCATACAATAAACCATGTATATATAATTATCTAGAATTCACAAAATTTGATTTGTAAGTCAGTGTTTTTTCTGATACCAGTTAATAACTTAATAATGTCACAGAGTGATGGCAGCCATGACTGTGTGACTGTCACCCAACAGAAAGTGATTGCAGTCATTATGAGCAATAAACAAACCAACTTTGTTGACGATGACCTGTTGTCAGCCTGGAGACAAACGGCAACAATGACAGCATGAAATAACATACGTAATATATATGTAATTTCAGTGAAATTAGTTAGTTAATGTTTTGTAACATGCATACACCAAATGTAGTAGCATGTTTACTGGGATTTTTAAGCCACATTTTGGCTGCATAACTTGATGTCATATAATAATTGCATAAAATTGAATGGATAGTTTTATTTGGGTTCAATATTAAGGTTTTTTCTCACTTGCCCAGTTGGGCAATTGGGTCAGAAATCTGCATGTCCAAACTAAATTTCTGCTTGCCGAATAGGGCATAGTTATCAATAATGTAATGTATTTAAATGACTGTTGTCGACTATTTGATCATCTGTGTGTTTACTTGAGGGAGAATAAATGACAAAACAGCGGGTAGATGTCTGGTTCCAAACTCAAAACTTCAGGTCTTCAGGGTCCACATTGAGCCATGTACATTGTCTGACATTTCATTAGGCGGTGCCTTAGTGAGCTGTGTTTGCAAGCCCAATCCAAATTAGTTAAACTTTTCTCGCTGAAAGTTATCTTCTGGGATATAAATCAGCTTGCTGTCTAGCTATAATATTCAGCTAACTAATCGGCTGCCTAGCGATATAATAATTGTCTGGTTAGCTGGCTATATCAACAAGTTTAGCTAAATCCTACATTATAGAAAAGAGCTATCAATAAAACTAACTAGGTGGCCCATTACATCTAAAAAATTCTGTAGGTCATTTTACCTCAATGTAAAAATGGGTCTAGCAACATTCATTGATTGCTACTTCGTAAACTTTAGCAGAGATTTTTTGTTCCCGGGTGACCCAGGGCCATATGTGTCAATCTTTGTGTACAACTTGCTGTAGGACCATTTGTGCTATTTTTCTATAGGGCAGGGCTCCATGCAAAAAAAAAAAAATCTAGGAGCCATTGGCTCCTAAACCCAAAATATTTAGGAGCCAAATCTGCCTTTTCTTTCCCCTCTGTACTGAGTGCCTTTGTTTCCTCTGCCTTCCATAGTCTACACAGTGTATTCTTTACATACACAATATGTGCAATGTTCAATATACTGCAGTCATATTACCATAAATACTTAAATGTCCAGTCTTCTTTTATTTTTTTTCCACTTTTTTATACAACTATCTACAATTACTTGTTTCCTGTTTATTCAGGCTCAGAGTCCATATCTCCCACCGCCACCATGTCAGTGTCACTTGGCCAGCCAGTGTAGTTAGGTCTGCACCTTCTTTTGCTTGCAGACAACCAGCGCCTCACACTGGGCTCTGGGTCAAACTGCTCAAGTGAGGGGCCCTCAGTACTGATCCTCACTAAGTCTTCCAGTGTTGTAACACTTAGGGAACTGCGCATTTTTGACTTGATTCTATTCTATGCTGAGAATCCTTTTTCGCACTGAGCTGCAAATATGGGAAGCACAGCACAATTTCAACTAAGTGAAGAATGTTCTTAAAATCTGTGCAGAATGGCTCCTTCCTTAGCATCACTTTCCATAACTCAATGTATGTCTTATCCATGAACTGACCTTTCACTAATGTTTTCAGCATTCTCCATTCCCTTTGGACAGCTGTAACATCACGTCCACTGTTTGTCAAGAGCTCTCTGTATCAATTCACTAATGTGCATAACCGTTGTAGTTTGTGTGCTTGCGAAAGCTACAATGTGAGATTGTTTAATTGACAAGGATGGCATTTATCGATTTAAATTACGTTAAATGCTCATGACACATCGCAGCTTTTGTGAGGTCTGTGTTCTAAACGTTATTGTTCACTGCACTCAACCTAACCTTAAAGTTTATTCTCAGTAATTTAAATCGATCTAACTAAATTTAGCTCCGTTTTGTAATTTGAATTTTGTAACACAAGAAAGCTATAATGTGAAACATTTAAGGGAAAGCTTTGGGATTACTTGCCACTTAATTATTCAAATTACCATCCTTGCTGATTAAGCAATCTCATGCTGTAGCTTTCGCAATAGCACACAAATTTCAGACAATCTGCGGTGTTTCACGAGCATAATCATTTATTCTGATTACGCGAATGGTTTCAATTATTCTGTGAATTATTTGTTTTATTGTTAATCAAGGGGGATAAAGGGGAACAGGTTGAAAGTAATGATTTAAAGGTAGTGTTCGGGCTTCCCCTGTTTCCAGCTCACCCACCGCCACTGCACTTGAGAAGTGTCACTGGTGGAGTTGGTCTAAACATCGTTGGCATCTGATGTAGAGGAAGCTGGGTTTGGATAAATTCATAAAGTTAAAGGTTCATAAAGTTAACACGTCAAATTTTTAACCCGATAAACTTGACGTTAAACTATCTTCAACCACTGTTTCTGTTCATCTGTACAGCTGACGCTTCACCACCGCAGGACAGGGGTGCAGAGAAGTTTATGTATTGGAAACCGTACAGGAGTTCACGCGAAAGGACAGGTAGACGCAGGCGCAAGAGGAGATGAGAGTTCAGTACACAAACAAAACATATGACCATTTGTTTTTTTTTTTCTTGTGGGTAATGGTGGCTTCTCTCAACTGGCAGAAAAAAAAATGGTCACAAAATTTAAAAATTAGTCACATTGGCGACCATTTTAGTTGCCATCTGGAGCCCTGTAAAAGGCCTCTTTTTTTAATACTGGCTTCACCACTGCTGTGAAATAAATGTATTACTTGATTTTGAGACAGTAGTCTTGTGTTGTTATTTAGCCTTTCAGAGGCTATTGCATGGTTAAATCAATGAATTTCATTAAACCTACCACCAGACCAATTTTAGGTGGTGACCCGGCAATCTGCCCCAAATATTCCTATTTCATATTATGGCCATGACGCACAAACACATGGAAAAGGTAAGGTAGGGAATTGTTCGCATCTAGTCAAAATGCCACTATATTACCACCCGCAGGATGAAAAAAAATGCAGAAATAGGCAATAGCAGGATGATAATCTACTGTTTTGCTATTTAAAAAGATTTGCCCCCTCGCCATTTTTAACTGCCCCCTCAGTCACTTCATCTTGGCGTTGGGACCTGGCGCGATAACACTCATCAATGATTGACACAAGACCCGTTTACTTGCATTACCGTTAGTTCCTCTTGGTGTTGCCAATCTGCAAATTAGAGATTTTATGTGAATGCCACCTTGAGACCATGCGCAGAGGTACGCATGTTTATCTTTTCGTAAATACCGTTTTATGTGTAGAAAAGTTCTCAGCACGATTTTAGTGCGTATGCACCGTTGACCGTTGAGCAGGGAGAGATCTAAAACATGCAGGACAAGGAGTACTCCAAGAGAGGTCTGGGAAACGCTGCCGTAGACCAACAATGTGGACTCAGCAAGATGAAGAAGACTGTACAATATGCAAGTAGCTAAGCAAATAAGCTTGATCCTCCTACCTGCACTCAGAAAGCATCTGTTTGCACCGCCCCTTCCTGTGGATAATGATGTACCAGGTGGTGCAAAGCCATATATGCGCTAACATCTTTCCAAGCTCTTCATTGATATAATGTGGGTGCTTCTTAGTGCGTTTTGAAAGTAAACAAACACATTTCAGTAATAAATCATTATATAATTAGTCAATGTTTTGATTGGGGAAACAAATTTCAGTAATCAGCAGACAGACTGGAAAAGTACAGAAGTTACAATTGGTTTGGTGACAGTAGAGAAACCTTGGATGCTCATGTGAGTGACCAGCAACCTGCTTTGCTTTTTTCTGCACAAACATCCCATATTTCAGACAGACAGAATTATTTTGGATCGGGTAGCCTAGTTTTGGCTTCTATGCAATGCAAGCAGTGTGTCAGCAGTGAGCAAGAATTGCAGGAGTTTCGTCAGTTAATGAATCCTGTAGGTCTGTGACTAGATAATACACATGTACATATTGTAGATATATTTCCTGTATCAAATAGTGATTGAGTGCTTATTTTGAGTTG
Organism: Megalops cyprinoides; assembly: GCF_013368585.1. Taxonomy (NCBI): domain Eukaryota; kingdom Metazoa; phylum Chordata; class Actinopteri; order Elopiformes; family Megalopidae; genus Megalops; species Megalops cyprinoides. The sequence goes on from NC_050597.1 coordinate 32,731,996, forward strand.
TAATCCTGATCATTTAGGAGATGGACTCATTCATTCATGATGCTGAATGGATATTATGTGACAAATACCCTACATGTACTGTGAATGTCTAACATGGTAAGGACACAGACTTGAGACATGAGAAACCATGTCAAGTCAAGATCTATCAAGGTTTTTTAACCTGAGTTTACTCACTGCTTGACGCTGACAAATCTCACTTGTCTGACAGGGTGGTAACCCAAAGTTGATATGCGCCTGTGCCTGTACTAACCTCGGGTGAATGGGTGATCATAATTTCCATCCATGCTGTGGTAAGTGAATTATCTGTGCAAGAATGGTGTAATCTGAGCACATTTTGACTTAAAACCATTGGGGCTAAATTCTCAGTACCATTTGCCGTGAATGCCTGCCTGGCTCTGAGCTGTAACTGGATAGCCTGATGCTGTCTAATGTTATAGATGAGGCTGCTATTTTTGATTCTTTGAATTAATTCAGATGTTCAGTTGCACCATCAGTGTCATAGCTATTCTGATTGCACTGTAAACCTGCAGTGTTTGCAGTCAGTATTGCACATTTACATAACATCAAGTATTTAAAGCATTTCACACATAACAGAATGCAGGTTAAAGTCAATAGTGAATGGCTTAAGTGGTGTGCCAAGGAGCTTTATTTTTAGTTTTGTGTAACTATAATGTTTGTGACTTTAAAGATATTTAAATCAGCAGAGATTAGCTAGGGAATCCTATATTTGTTTTAGTATACAAGTGAAACCTGGTGTTGGACCCAGAATAAAAATGACCAAAACTTCTTGTTAAACCTCTGCATTACAAAGGTGAAGGTTTGTATGTTTATGTTTAAGTGATATGCAATATCATATTGCTCATTATTGTTTTCAAGCACAACATCTTATTAATGCTGGCTTTCATAGTAACCCCTAAGTCATGGCTTTGGAAAGATGTTTGCTCTAGCAGGTTACAATTTTTGTATTAAGGATATAGAATTTGCTCTGACCTGCTATTTAGTGACACAGTCGCCACAGGATTGGGTTATGTGCTCCATACATGAAACCTTGGAACAGGGAAATTTTAAAGCATTTCATCTAAAATTACCAGGAGTGCAGATCTTTTTTATGAGCGTAGTTACTTAGTTTGTACAATCTTCACACCCTGCTTTAAACTTCTAGGCTAAAAAGAGCACAGGCCACCTCTACAAAAACTATATAGGTTATACCTTGTGGCTTTGCTGAATTAGGAGCCTTACTGAAAATAGAGGCACTAATCCAGAATTCTTCTAAATCCATGGTTCCCAACCTGGGGTCTGCACCCCCCTCAAGGGGGCGCCAAAGATCATAGGGGGTGCGGTTGTCAAAAGGTTGTGAGGTTGTCAAAATTAGATTTGCATATGTTAAATAAAATCATAATAACACACTTACTGGATAATCAAAAGTCTGTATATAAAACGATTTAACCCTTTTGCAAGTATGGTGACACCGGTTTGATTAGCCATTTAGCGTGTATGCTCACACCGGTGTGATTAGAAGACGAGATTGGAAAAATTCTAGCTAATTTTAGCTTGGAGGAAACAGCGATTTAACATTAAGAAATATAGCAAATGCAACGGTGAAAACTATGAGAAGCTGATTAACGCTAATGAAAACATAACAAACCATATAACGTAACACGTGCACTGCATAGCATGAAATAAGTTACATGCAAAAGGTTAAAAAAGATCATTTTTTTGATGATGGACAAAAACAAGAGATTTAACAGCCGATTGAAGGAAAAAGCCCTGGGGTGCGCAATTTTCCACTGCATGCTACATCACCAAGACTGGCCAGTAAAAAGCTTACGGAAGACCTTAGTAACACCCTGGCAACTTTTGTTAAAGTTGTAAACTTCATTAAGGCTCACGCCTCTAACAAGAGACTGTTTGCCCAGCTGTGTGAGGATGAAGCACATCAAACACTGCTGTTACACACAGGTACACTGGTTGCCGCATGGACAAGTGCTTGTGTGTTTTATGGAACTGCAGGAAAAAATAAAGGAATTCTTGCAAGATCACAGTTGACCACTGTGCGAACATGACTGATGCGTTTTGGATCAAAACAGCATACCTAGCAGACACATTCACTCTACAATGAGACAAACATTGTAGAGAGTGAACAACCAGTACAGCCACAAAATGTCCACATACTTTCATGTCCTTGCAATTATTATTTTTTGTGTGTATTTTATACACCTGGTGACAAACAGAAGGAAAGAAAAAAAATTTCATCCATATATACAAATACACATGCACACATATACAAATACACACATGTATGCACACAAATATTTATATGTACATACATACATTCATACATGCGTACAGATATCCACACACATAAATTTAAGTAAAAGGGGTGTTGTATATTATTATATTATTATTATATATTAACCAAAGATAACCAGGATGAACCAAAGAGAAAAGGGGGAAAAAAAACTATAATTGATGTTAATTTTTGCCAATAAAGATTTGGAATGAATCACTTTATTCTTTTGGTGTGTGTGTGTGCAGGCTGGGGGGGTCAGCTTTTCTTAGACACAAGCAGGGGGGCTCCAAGGAAAAAAGGTTGGTAACCACTGCTCTAAATGATGTTGTACACCTGTTGTGATGTAGTCCTCTTTTTGTGATGGTTTAAAGTTGGGTATAAAAGGCTGCCATCAGAAAAATACAGTTTCACTGAAGATGTATGTATTCAAAAAAAACACAGGACAAAGCTGAACAAAATAATTTTAGAAACATGAGGTTGGTTTATTTTGGAATAGTCATTGTTCAGTTAGTGGTAGATAATATGCCCTATATTATTCTGTGTAAGTTTTCTTTTTGATTTTGATATCAGTTTTTCCCTCCTTTTTTTCTACTCAACTACCACACCAAAAACTGTGCCCACTGGGAGCAGCCACAGGTGCATGAGATCATCTGATACAGAATCTAATGTGTTTGCTTCCCACTTTGCACCAGGAGGCAGACAATGAACACTGAACAGAGGCACATACCCTTAACTTTACCTGAGTAACTCTCAGGTGCCCAAACAGGTCTCAAGGGGCTCTAGTGATCTAGGGCAGGAACTGATGCCCTAGATCAGTGTTTCTCAACCCTCTCCTGGAGTACCCCCTGCCCTGCATGTTTTAGATCTCTCCCTGCTCCAACACAGCTGATTCAAATGATCAGTTTGTTATTAAGCAGCTTCAGGAGTTCATAATGAGTTGATCATTTGAATTCTAACTCAGAATACATCCTGATACTGGTCCAGTTCTATACAGCCATAATTGAATCAGTGATGACATCCTCCATTTCTGTCTAGTTTGGATCTGCATCTTCGCACTCTAAGTGGAAACTGCAGTGCATTGTGCGATGTGCAGAGAAGATCATTGGCTGTCATGTGCACCCCCCCCACAGTCCTGTACTCGTCCAGTATGAGGAAGAGGGTGGGGAAAATTATGGGTGATCCCTCAAATCCTGCCCACTCTCTCTTCCAGCGGCTACCCTTTAAACACAGATGAGAGTGAGATCCATAAAGACTAGAACTACACATCACCCGAACAGCTTCTTTCCCCAGGCTGTAATCCTCTCAAACAAGGACCCTTCCCATATCTGCCCCCTGTCCAGTTACACACTTTACGCACTTAAATTTTCCATCCCACAGATTGCACAATGGAACTCTAAAACTGTAAACTCATTGCACAAATGTATATAACCGATGGCATTGCATAGTATCTTTAATTGTTTAATTGTATTGTATTTATTGTGTTGTTTTTGTATTGTATAGTTCTGTTTGAATTTGTGTTTTTAATGTTGACACCTGCATCAAGAAAAATTCCTTGTACATTTGTGCTTGGTGAATAAAGTTATGATTCTAAATTTTCAGTCATCTGCTAATTTACTGTATAGTAGGGATGTAACCAATCTGTCACTTAATTGACTCTCGGTTATGTTAGTAAATGTCCCAAATACTAAAACGTGTTTGGTTCTGACAAAGAGGCAGATCCAAATGTTCGTAGAAAAATACAGGAAGGTTTATTTGCACAGCCGGCCGTGGGAACATCAGCATGTAGCAGAAGTTCAACAAGTATAAGGTTTAGTTCTTTTTTATATAGTTACAGTAGGTGCACTTACATGAATTACAATGACCAGAGGGGGTGCTGTTTTTGATTGGTTTTGTGTTTTGATTTGAGTTGTGCATAGCTAAACAGCTCCCTCTCTAATTGAGTCTTTCCTGAGCCTCCTAATCTAATTGGCTCCATAGGGTTTAAACTCCGGAAGTGAGGTCCATATATGGTCATGGGGAACCCCGTGTTCTGCAGACTGTTACCATCAAGAGGCGCCGTATGGCTCTGGTCGGATGTAGCAGCATCGCTTTGTTCTCTAATACACATCGCTTGTCTCCAGCGTTTAGCATGCTTGCTAACCCCTCGTCCTCAGACCTGTACCCATCTGTAGAAAGTTGCTGACTGGTCCCTCAGTGCCTTTTTCCAAGCATCTACCACAAAACTAATGGTAGCTAGCTGTTTGGTAATGTTAGTACCGGATATATATAAAAGTGACTTCAGCTCATGTTTAACAAACAGCATGTGGTATATTGGTTGTCATGACATTGCAAGCTCATGCAGCCTGCTTAGTAACAGGAGACAAAGTCAGATCATAACGCATGGTATTTACTGTTGTTTATTTTTATTTGTGTTTAAAATTATAAATAAACCATACACCAAGCACACGCTCCTGAACACACCCACACTCACCGTGATACACCCATGCATGCCCAAAGGGAGAGAGACAGAGAGAGAATTCCATATGTAATATGTATATTGTAATGTGTACAGTCTTCTCAATAGCATGCATTCTCGTACCTGCATCAATGATAGTAGGTGTATGTAATTAACATTCATACATTTCAAGCATTCATCCTTTAGAATAATATTTTAGCTGTAGATTGAGAAGGAGAAAATAATAAATAATGACATAGTATATAATAGAATAATGACAAGTGTAAAAATAAAATGGTAAAATAAAAAAATCGGGAGGGGGGTAGACACATTGTATCCTTGGAGCCAAATACACCTCTACATGGCCACGCACATACATACCAATATACGCACACATATACACTCACACACATAGACCCACTCCTACACACAAACAGATAATGATACACTCGTCAGACACTGTCATTTCAGTCAAAATTCTTCACAGAATTAGGCAGTATTATACATTTCACAGAATTCCTCACAATGTTATGCAGCCCTATAATATATAAGAGAGTTCCTGTCATAAATATTGAAGCACTAGCCTCCATATTATCAAAAAGGTGTCTAGTTCACCATTTAGGACATAGGTTAATCTGTTTTATGGAAAAATGTATAAAATGCTCTAAAGCCAATGAGGAGTTTAGGGAGCAGCTTCATCAGTCCATAACTGCACTATTGCAAGGTGAGGTGAGCGCCAGAGCAACTGCAGAATTTTTCTGTGTCTCTATAAATCTGGTTCTCATGAATCATAGCCCAAAATACACTGAAAAGAGTTCAACCCCACTTCTGCTTCTAACATCAGAGAAATCTGTGTTTCAGCCTCTACCCAAAACGTCTTGGTTTGTACGCAGGACGATATGAGGCTAGCTCAGTCAGTAGAGCATGAGACTCTTAATCTGAGGGTCGTGGGTACATGCCCTACGTTGGGTACAAAAATTTGGGGCGGCAGTGTAGCATAGTGGTTAAGGAGCCAGAGTTGTAACCAAAAGGTTGCCAGTTGGATTCCCCACTGGGGCACTGTTGCTGTACCCTTGAGCAAGGTTCTTAACTCACAGTTGCCTCCGTAAATATCCAGCTGCATAAATGGATAACATTATAAAAAAACTGTAACCTATGTAAGTTGCTCTGGATAAGAGCGTCTGCTAAATGCCAATAATGTAATGTAATATGAGGTAGATGTAAATATCTTGATTACATTTAGAGCATAGGCCAGAACATGCTGGATAGCTGTACTTCTTCTGGATTAAATTATGCCTTTATCTTGACCCATATTCAAATGATATTTTTGATAGTGAAGTTCTCGTTGATGCAGAATGCACCCACAAGAGTGGCCCCAAAACTTTAACCCGCAACAGAGAATTTGCACGCTGCCAGATGTTAATTTCAAACCCTTCTGCTCACATGGTTAAAGAACACCTGAGTTGCACAAAGTGCATGCGGAGCTCTATGGTCCAGGGGGTGTCATCAACCAGTGATATTTGGGCTCTCCAGGGCCAATAGCATCTCTATTCCACTTACTGCAACAACTGGACATTCCGAATTAGGAGAAAAAAGGGGGGCTTTGTGAATCAGCCTTCAAATCTACCGTGATCAGACTGATGTCAGCTGCGACCTGTTGGTATGGATGCAGTTTAAACTGACAGGGCTTTTGGCAGGTGCACTCACACTTGCTGGTTTCACCAGTGATGATGCACCAGCATATATTGCATATGGATCCTTATTAAACAGCAGAATGAGGTGACGTTTTTTAATTGCCTTACTCCATTGGGAGATGAAATGCAAAACTTGTGACCATTGGCAGTACATGTTTTCTAATCGGCATTGCAGTGTGTCAGTGTTAATTTCATAAAAGCTTTTACAATTGCAATTTTTGCAATTAAATGTCTTGGCTAAGAGGTTTTTGCTTAGGGCTTTGAAAATAGGGAACGAAAATTCCCCCTTTTCACTGGACCACACCTGTGTTATGAGTCTGGTGAAGGGAGTTATCAAATTGGTCCAAGCAATGCATTTCTCACACACTGCCATATTTTTGGCAGCACATATTTAGCTACTCGCTTGCACTTTACAATAGCATTTGCTTTCACCATCATGAAATAAAAGGCCCTGATAGTTCCTGATGGCATTGGCATCGTAGTGTGTGCCACTTTAATGAAAATTAGATGGTAGTTTTGTATATTATTTAATGGGACACAGTGTGATTGCATATAGCGTTGACCTTAGGAGACCCATGTTTTCAAGCCGTTTCTTCATTGGTTCTGAAAACATATATTGTCAGATCAAAAGAGAAGGCCCCCAGATAACTTTTGTCTTGTGGCAATGATTTTTTCAAATATCCCCCAGTATAGTCAGTGTTATTGTGAACTTGGTTAGTACTGAAATTGTAAGAATGAAGAACTGATTACAGGAAGGTTTGTGTCCTTATGTTTCAGGATAAACAGGTGTCCTCTAACGGCCCCTGCATGCCTACAGACCCTGTTTCCCAGGAGGCGCAGAAGAGCTTTGTTAAATACCCCATCCTGCGGCAGGGGTACATACCCATCCCTGTTTCCCATGAAAATGTAGACCTCTGGCGGCCACAGCATTCAGGGCACTCATTTGCTCAGCCAGCCCCCATGCAGAGGATTTGGGCAGAGGGACGGACCCCTTCTCCCACGCCAGCTCATACATGCCGGCCCAGGTCTCCTGTCAGGTTCCCTGTGGAGGGGTGTGACACGCACAGTGGCCAGGGTGTGGCCTCCTCGCCAGGCTCTCAAGGATCTGAGGTGATGTTTCTGAATGGCTTAAATCACAGCTGGTGTTGATAATGCTTAAAGCTGGTGACAGTTGTCAAGGGTAGCTGTGTGTAAGTGTAAGATGTGTAAGTCCATCTAACCCCATTTCACATTTGAGTCAAGCTTGTATAATTATGTTACATTTGCCATAATTTGTGGTAGTAAGTCCATTTAACCCCATTTCACACTTGAGTCAAACTTGTATAATTATGTTACATTACCATAATTTTCAATGTAAAAAAATAAATAAATTTGGAAGTAAAATGCCTCTAAAATTGAGCATGGGAAAGCAAAATGTTATCTTGGTCTGAAACTGTATTTCTTTTCTTCCTGCTCTTCTTGATCACACCTCAGATTCCCTCCCATGGAGCTGGTCACCAGTCTGCTCGCTCCTCCAGCACAGGCCTGCAGCTCCAGCCAGGCTACATCCCCATCCCTGTCATCCATGAAGGGGCTGGGTGTCATCAGCAGGTTCCGCTAAACCCAAACATGCACTCCCAGCGTTTCCCCCAAGCTGAGCCCACCTTTCATCGAGTGCAGCCTGAGGAGTGGACCACTCCAGCTGGGCCTGTGCAGCCTCCCCAGGACAGACCCATCCGTGAAGCCCCCCCCATGCAGTTTCCATCTCATGTGAGAACGCAGTCACCAATCAGGGCACAGGTCATGGGAGAACGGCCTGAGGTACTTCCCGTTTTGTTCTCTACTCTCTCCAGTTCTGTCCATCTAAATCATTAATCTGTTACTTTAATTAAACAATACCACGGACTGGATACAAGGAGATTGATGTAAGGTTCATGTGATATCGGCAATATTAGAATGGAAATATTCAGCCTTTTTTTTCAGTTTTGCCAATATTGACATGGCATTTATTGATGTTAAGTAATGCATCATACATCATTCTAAATGAATTTGCATTTTGTCATTCTAATTACAAATTATATTCTAATTAGAGTAATTTGCTAAAAAATGTCCTTTTTGTTCAGGTTCAACAGGAAGACACAGCTCCTCCTGCCATCATGGAGGACATGAATGTCTTGTCCCAGGCTGAGGTTCCAACGGCTTCCCACGCTGCTCAGCAGCAGCCTGAGAGGCAGGAGAAGACAGAGGTCAGAGTTCACGTCCAAGAGAAACCTGAACTTCAGGAAGCAATGGCTACTCCACCAGAAGCTGTGCCTCAGAAAACAGAAGAACCGTGCCCAAGTCACCCAGGCCTAGCCAAGGTGCAACAGATTCTAGAGAGAGTAAATGGACTGGAACAGGAAGTGAGATGTTTTGATGGCAAAAAGAACGACAAAAGGTATTTGATGTTGGAAGAGCTTTTGATGAAAGAACTGCTGGCCTTAGACTCTGTGGACCCAGAGGGTCGGGTGGATGTGCGGCAGGCCAGACGGGATGGCGTGCGAAAAGTTCAGAGCCTGCTAGAAGGACTGGAGGTGATGGGCGAGCAGTCAGAGCAGGCACTCAGTAAGAACACAGCAGAGGGCATGTCTCAGGCAGGGGATTGCAGCACTGATCAGGGTGCCCAGGTGGATGTGGGAATAGAAAAGGAGAGTTCATAAACAGAGCAAAAACAAAAGATATGAGCAATTGCCTTGAGCTGCCACAACCTCCCTTCATATTCCTGTATTTTTTAATATCGTATATATATCGTTTATATATTAAATTAACATTGTCCTGAAAATTTTATGTGAAGGCATTGACATACTGGAGTCCAAGCAGGCGGGAGTTTATTTTTAAAACTTTACAGTGATAAATTTCTTTAGTTACCTGAAGCAGGCAGCATGGACAGAACCACTGGACTCAAATTAGATCATTTCCACAACAGAACATGTCTCTGTTTTTAAAACTGCCTACTGTACCAGACCACTCTGAGTTGTTGCAGTGGTTTTCCACTTTATTAGTTGGCATAAAAACTTTTTGACAGGTAAATAACCTACATGAAGGTTCAACATGAAGCTTCCTTACATTGTGGAGATAGCTGACATTTATTTTCAAAGCATTTCTCTAGTTAGCTAGTTTGGGAATTGCATTGCCTTGTGCAGTCCTGCTGAGCCAGAGTTCTCTGAAGATTTTCTCAGGTGCGGTGAGGTGTAGCTCCAAGGGGTGTTTTTTTAGTTCATTTGGGTGTTCAGAGCACTCAGTGCTTGATGACTAATTGTCAGTCAGAACCTGCAGTTCCATTGGCTTGCTTGCAAACCAAGTTAGCCCCTTAGTTTGATAGTTGTGCTGAATTATGCTTTTTACAATAGCAAGCCAACTTCAGATCATGTTAAAATAGATAGTTAGTAAGATTAGCCAGATTGGCTAGCTAATATTTCAGACATCAAGTCAGTGCATGTGTTAGCATGTGTCAGCCGCAGCATTCTGCCCACATTTAGTTCCTGACTTGGTTTCACTGCCTGCCCTCCTCCAGTATTTGAATGGCCTAACCTTATTCAATGAAGTGTTTCACGATGTAAAACAAAATTTTCCACTTTCACCATGGAGTGCCACCTTGCAGGATCAGTGATCACCTTGCAGTGATAGTTTTGTCATCTTGATTCAAAGAGTCAAAGGGGCACATGCATGAAAATACCAAGTGATGCTTGACCTGAGACACACAAATACTCGTTTTGAAAATGCACATTTCCAGCAGTTTTGGCCAAGAATATAGAAGTACCAAATACCCTCCTCCCATGCAATTTGGATAGTATTACCATAGCTTAAACCTGACCATGTCTGCAGACAATGCCAACTAAAACAGCACCCCTCCTTGGAATTACCATTGAAGCATAGCACCAGTGCAAAGCAAAGCATAGTCATGTTGATTAGGGAGTGGCACAAATGCATTTTCAAAATGCCTGGTAATTTAAAGGGATTGTTATTAATACTGCTGTGTTCTCCCTCTCTGTGTAACTGTTACAGAATTTAAACTCTGATTTGTCATTTCAACAGCAAGGAATGGAATTCTGAAATCTTTTTTGTTTGCCATCATTTCATACCTATGGAAATAAATTTGAAAGTGGAACTATTTTGGCAGAAAGATACTACAGTCTTATGCATGTGCCCCATTGTATGTTTTAGAAGTGAAGAATCCAGATGAGGCCTATTTTCAACAGCCAATGCAGTTTTGTTATTTAATAATGGGAGATGACATCCAGCTCTAAATAACATTTCTGATTTAATATTCATGCACTTTAAAAAAAATCCTATTTTGTAGTGTTTCAGTTTCTTTAAAATTGGGAAGAATACTCTCCATTCTGCAAAAATGTCATTTGCTTTTTTTTTTCATTTTTATATATATATGTGTGTGTATATATATATATATATATATATATATATATATATATATATATATATATATGTATATATAATTTGTATTTGTTTTTTTATATAAATATAGTTTTGTTTGAGTCTCTTTGAGAATATTTTACTCTGATTTTCAGACTTTTCATCAAAACACTGATGCTCTGTCTGCCACATTTCTGCACTGCTCTGTCAGTCACCTGTCAGTGCTGTAATAGGATCATAGGATCGGTTCCAGACTTATGACGTAGATTGTTTGTTTTATTTTTTAAATGTAATTTTATTTTATTATTTTTTGCAGTGATGGATACAGTTTGACCATACCCTGAGTAAATGTATATAAATTATTTTCATGTCTAGATTCACAGTGAAGATGCAGGTGCAGGATGAAAGATGTAAACAGTATCCAGAATAAATACTGATTTATTTTAAAGACAGAGTGGGTAAATACTTTGCACGATCCTGAGTGAGGATGTATTTGTATAGACAGCAGCATGTGGGGAGTGAAGTGTCACTGCTGCATGTTTGTCTAAGATAGTTTACAATGATTCAGCTCTGATTCAAGGGTACAGAATGTACAGACTGTACAAAAAAATAAAGTGCAACTGAATGTAATAAATGTGTACTGCCTGCTGCTTGACCCACTGTGACAATATGCAATATATGAACAATTGATTGCAGCTAGCCTAATATAAAAGTCAAATGAGTATTTATTGATCAGGATCACCAAACATTCATTTCGGCCATGTTGGATCCATTTTTACATAAACAGGACATTCAGACTTTCCTAATAAAGTGTGAATATGTCAGCTCAAGTTTCACACAAATATGTATCCCATACAGAAGGGAACTGAGAATTGTTGGTCAGATGGGGAACTAGCCAAAAAATACAAATTCAAAAGCCTGGAAAGTCAGACATTTTCAGAAAAGGCCATGGTGAAGGGGAAATTTTCATTCTGTCAGTTGCTTCTGAGAAGCTGCTTTGAAAGTAGGCCCAAACTGACATTAACTGCATAGAGACTTATTAGAGGCTTATAGAGTTTTCACAGACAGCTGAGAAGAATACATTAAAGCCATAGATGAATGCTGGTTAGCATGTTAGCTTCTCCCTTGTCAGTGCCATTCTCCATCCAGTTTTTTTTCTTTTTAGTTTATAGGCTGATAACTGGGTGAAAACAATTGTATATTGAAAGAATAAAAAATTCAAGAAATCAACAAAATGATAGGAAAGAGAGAAAATGCTTGGTTTATGTTAGTCATAGCTAGTATAATATCTATACCATATAAAACTAGGATCCATGTTGAATAGTCTCAGTTGCAATTGGGGATTGCAAAAATCAAGGTATTAGCAGAGCATTTTCAATTTGCAGTTATTGGAATGCATGAAGCTTATCTTAGCATACAGTGGATATAAAAAGTCTACACACCTTTATCAAATTAGAGGTTTTTGAAATGCAAAGACAGAAATAACAATAATGTAAATGTCAGACTTTTTCCATCTGTATTGTGATCTTCCAACAAACAAAAATCCAGAGAAAAAAATAAATAGTTAATTATTATGAACATAAAAAAAAACTACAACATCCTGATTGCAAAGTCTGCACACCCTTTCATAATGGGGGCTCTAGCTGTGTTCAAAGTTAACCAATCACATTCAAAATCATGCCTGTAGGTAAATAGCATACACTTGCCATCAATGAAAGTGATTCTGATTAAACCCAGATTAAAGTCAGCTGTTGCTGTAGGATTTGCTTGAATGCTTGGGGTTGCATCCTACTGGGAGAGCCATGGTCCACAAAGAGTTGCCAAGGAAAACTGGAAGAGCAAATTGTTGAAAAGTACCAATCAAGAGAGGGATATAAAAGAATATCAAAGGCACTGATATGTACCATGGACCACTGTCAAAACCATCATCAATAAGTGGAGAAAATGTGGCACCACAGAGACATTGCAAAGATCAGGACGACCTTCCAAAGTTGATGAGAGGATGAGGAGAAAACTTATCAGGGAGGCTACCAAGAGACCAACAGCAACAATTAAGGAGCTACACAGGAACTTCTGGCAGGTACCGGTCACTCCTTGCATGTGACCACCATCTTTTGTATTCTGCACATGTCTGGGCTATGGGGTGGGGTTCAGGTTCAGGTTACTTTATTTGTACCCAGAGGTAGATTTGGTTTGCAGTAAAGAGTCCTAATTCATGTACACACATGTAGTAACAGACAGACACTTGTCATACATCATTGGCAAGACAGAAACCCTTTCTTGCAAAAAGGAACATCCAAGCCCATCTAAATTATGCCAAAAGATTAATTCAGTCCCCCAAACCATGTGAGAAAATGTGCTATGGTCTGACGAGACGAGGGTTGAACTTTTCGGCCTAAACTGTAAAAGATAAGTTTGGCGCAAAGCCAATAAAGCTTGTCATCCAAGGAACACCATACCGACTTTGAAGCATGGTGGTGGTCAGAGATGGGCAAAGATACATCAAAATGTATCTTGTCATAAATTTGGTCACAAAAAAAATGTATCTTGTTACAAAATACAAAATACCCCTCAAATAAATGTATCGAAATAAAATACAAAATACTGGTGCCAGAAAATGTATCAAGATAAAATACATGTATTTTGTATTTTCAAAATACAGGAAAATACATTTGTAACATTGAGAATTCTGAATTTGTACAAAATGGAAGAACATGTCCAATTCAAAGACATGGTAGCTGAGACCCAGCCACTTCAATTAGTAGTTTATTTAGTTGCCTTTAAGAACAACTAACTTTTCAAATATTTCTGGTGTTAACTGCCTCCTGTGCGGATGGAGTATATAAGAACAGTCTGTCAACCGGAGCTGAAGAAGGGAGGGTTGTGTTAAATCGAGAAAAAAGGAGCTTGATCAGTGGGTACAGCTCCATAGAAAGCTTGTCCCTTCTGGTGTCCTCCAGAAAATGAAGGGTCTCTAATTCAGCTTTGCTGTGGCTTGTGATCTCTGGTCTTTCCCAGACTTATACATCTAGCTAACACTTGCTGGCTACCCATGGCTAACCAGTCTTATATGCTCGTCGAGCTGTTTCATGTTGTTAACCATCAAAGCCAACCTGTAGTACTAATTAATAGATAGCTAGCTAACTTGCTGGCTCACTCATTTCTTTAGCCACCGGACCACATGTATCGATTGTTTTTATCTTTAGCCTTTACCTATGGTGTTCAACATGTGTACATTCTAAAAAGTAAGATATATTTTATATAGTTATTGCAGTTCAGATAAAATGTTTACTTTGACGGACAGTCCATTGCACTGATTGAGGCAGGAGGCATGTGCTGGCTTGAACTTGATTACGGAAATAGCCTCCCGTGAGTAGTGTAGGCTTACAAAATCGCTGTGTGTGAGTGTATTGTTCTTCATTTTAAGATGTATTCACATGATTTTTTGTATTTTATAAATCATGGAGAAAGTATTTTGAGTATTTTGAAAATACAAAATTATTCCACTCTAAAGTATCGTCAAATTACATTTGAATTTTTTAGCCCTGTCAAATACAACATACTCAAAATACTCAAAAGTAATTGAAATATATATTTCAAATACAAGTAACAGAAATACTGCCCATCTCTGGTGGTGGTAGCATCATGCATTGGGGCTGCTACACTTCAGCTGTGTCAGGGGCTCTGGTCAAGATAGATGGGATAATGAAAAGCTCCAAATATCAAAATGTTTTGGCACAAAACCTGCTGGCCTCTGTCAGAAAGCTGAAGATAAAGAGGAATTTCACATTCCAACATGACATGTCTTGCACATTTCATCCCTCAGAAATGAATAAGGGATGTAATTAAATGTAAATTATTTCCATTCAAACTTTGTTAAAAATATTGTGACAGTATTGAACTGTGAACCCAGTATTATCTATCAAACAGAACCAAGTAGTACTGCCCCTACTAGTACAGCAGTATTGCATCTATTTGGCCTAACCAGTGTAGTGCTCAGCAGCTAATAAATATTTAAGGAACAGTGTTAAAAAGCCTTCCCGATCCCTTAATGCTTGCTCATGGTGTAAGATACCATCAGCCACTTCCTCAAAAAGTGCAAGTCCAGGCTTCCTAACAATGAGAGTACATATTTCTAGGGTAAATTTAGTACACATAGTTAAGCTGTCATAAAGGTGAAAACAATCTGTGCTTATGCATGTTTTAAATAGTAAGTGTGCATATGCATACTTACTGCCAGAAAAAGTGCTTATTTATGCAATCTTTCAGATGATTTCCTTCCTGAGTGAGTTATCAGCCAGACTAAACAGCGAGTAGAGCATGGGCATATTTCCCTGTCTATTTTGATGTGTTGGATGTAAGGTACACCCAAGGATACATTATTATCACAATCATAAGCCAGCAAAACTGGTGCCTGGTCTGTGATTCACCTGACATTGCTCACAATGAATCATATACAGTATGCGATACATGGTTATTCATTAGTATTCAGAATCCATCAGTAGATTCTTGTAATTATCAGTTAAAGCCTTCATTGTGAATCTTTCAACTGGATTGTTTGAACAAGAATATTCTGAATCTGTAGAAACACTTCAGGCATCCTTCTACTGAACATAATGTAAAGAAAGTTGCTTGCCAAATGCAAAACATGACTTCCATCTATCAACCTGACTTGGTGCACTTAGTGATGTACTAAGTCATAGTGCACATTTTGTGTGTGTGTGTGTGTGTGTGCGTGTGTGTGTGTGTGTGACAGAGAGAGAGAGAGAGAGAGAGAGAGAACACCATAAACACTGTGTACACTTCACTTAGTGTACATAGCAGCATGAAAATCAGAGTTAGGAAATCAGGAAGGACCAAACTGATGTCAGGTTGGAACAAGCCTATTCCTTCTTAAGTCTTTAAGACATTAGTTTGATCCTTCATTGTTATGGTACATGACAGTTTGTGCTGGTCCAACAGTCCCTGAATGAGAGTGGAGTTTCAGACTCAAAATGCTGAAGCTGCTGTATGGTGTGTAGCACCCATACATGCCAGTGCATGTGGATGGTATACTGCATTCAGTCAGCTTGGTGTTTTGTGAGGACCTGGGTAGCTGAATCTGCAATGGGGAATAAATGCCAGAACATGGTTGTCCCAACAAAATCCCACCTGGAAAGCCAACATAAATGAATATCAGGAAACACTTTTAAACACTGTATGATGTGTCCAATGATGTGCATTTAAAATCATTATAAAGTACCCCAAAGAAGAAAGTACAGTACAGTATTTATAATAGTACAACTAGGGAAGATCAAACCTATCTCAGCACAGAGAATTAA
This sequence comes from Megalops cyprinoides, assembly GCF_013368585.1. Classification (NCBI taxonomy): domain Eukaryota; kingdom Metazoa; phylum Chordata; class Actinopteri; order Elopiformes; family Megalopidae; genus Megalops; species Megalops cyprinoides. The sequence continues at coordinate 32,748,124 of NC_050597.1, forward strand.
TTACTGGTAGTGTATGTACTTCCCATAGTTTTCTAGGCTGTCAAAGTTCACATTAGCACAAGTTAACTTGTGGTAGCGATTGAATGATGTTGTTCTTGCACTCACTGGTCTGGGAGTGTTGTTAGCCTGGTCTGACACCGTTGCTCATTCAACTTGAATGGATACACTTCTGTTCTATTGTGCTGGACATTGCTCTGCTTAAGAGGTTCTGTTAAGTGAATATAATGTTATGTAATGCAATGTAATATGTCAGGAGTGGTGTTGGCTCACCCCTGAACCTCAACCGGTTCTTTTCCCTTTTGGGATCCACCCACCACAAAGGATGCCAGGACAGAGTAAATCAAGAGGAGACTTTATTAACAAATTAACCAACCTGCTCTCCCGCAGATGACCCACAGGTCTGGGCAACCCCCACACAGCACACCACACACACCACTCGGACCACTCAGGTCTTCTCCCACACCCACAGGTGCTATTAACCACTCCAGGTGCCCCCACTCTGTCCTCGCTCGGCCGACTTGACAGGGAAGGGGGGGTTGCACCACTGGGGCAGGCCCTCACGCACGCACTCACCCACAAAACAGGAAATACAATAACGGTGGGATGTAGCTTGGCCTGTGCCTCTCTGCCGGGCCTTACGACATCCCAAAATAAAAACCAAAAGAAAAGAAAGCACACAGAGGCGGAGGGGACACTCTCTTTCTTGCTGTCCGAGAACAAGAGCGTCCCCTCACACACCCCAATGCTTCCCTGGGGTGCGGACGTTCATTAGGACAACGGGGTATCCACTCCCCGTCTCATGCCCAGTACTGGGGGGGGTCCAAGGCTGCTGTCTCTCCGCCTGCCGTCTTCCCCTTCTCTCCGGTTCGTATCAGTCCCCGACCCGTGTCACTTCGTCTCGGGTTCATCCAAGTTCATCCCCAAGGCAAAAGTCTTTTTTGCTACGCTGGGTGGCCAAATCCAGCAAGGGAGTGGCAATGCTTGAGGAATTTGGTTGCGCTAAACTGCCTAGAAATGCTCCAACACGTTGGAATTTCTCATCCAGGGTGGTGAATACAGTTGCCCCTAATTATGGGCGGCAGTGTAGCATAGTGGTTAAGGAGCAGGACTTGTAACCGAAAGGTTGCCGTTTCGATCCCCGCTGGGACACTGCTGCTGTACCCTTAGGCAAGGTACTTAACCCACAATTGCCTCAGTAAATATCCAGCTGTGTAAATGGATGACATTGTAAAGAACTGTAACCTATGTAAGTCGCTTTGGATAAAAGCGTCTGCTAAATGAATAAATGTAAAATGTAAATGTTATGACAAATTGGTAGAGATGTTCACTCACATCATTGAACATCCATCTATGGATGACGAGACCACGCGGTTGGCTGATGGATTGAGGGCTATATTAGAAGACTTTGATTTCATGTTTTTACTTTTTACTTTCGAGGAACTGTTTTCACACACTAATGTTGTATTTGATATCTTGCAACACAAATCAATGGATGTTTCCTTTTGCAAAAGGTGCATAGAAAACCTCATGCAAGTGCTAGATGAGCTAAAATTAGAGAGGGCCTTTGATAAGACATACACTAAAGGTGCCACACTGACCCAGGACCCAGAATTAGCTCATAGGAGGAAAAGAAGGCAGGGCCAGCAGGATCAACGTCAGGTCTATAAAACGCTGTATGATTCCATTCACGACAGCATCAGGGCCCAAGTCACTCAGCACTTCCAACATCTTGACCGCTTGCATGTCATGGAGCTTTTAGATTTTGAAAAATTGGACTCAAAACAGAATTCCCAGCTCATGCACTGGCTAACTTGTCAGAGACATATGGCCATCTCTTTGACGCGGTGAAATTGAAAGTGGAGCTGCAGCATTTTTATAGTGATGCAGAGATCCATTCATCCCGAAAACTGTGTCATGCAATTAGCTTCATGAAATCCAACGGGCTTGATGAAGCAATGCCTGAGCTGTACAGACTAATGTGTCTGATTGCCACTATCGGTGCCACCTCTGTAGGGGTTGAGAGAAGTTTGCCTGAAGCGAATAAAAAGTTATTACAGAAACACCATGGGACAGGACAGGCTGAAAAATTTAGCCATCATTTCGATTGAAAAGAGGATTCTCAAGTCTCTTCAATGAAATCCTCATTGGTAAGGTCATAGATATCTTTGCTACCCAGACAACCAGGAGAGTCAACTTCTTTTTCAAATGAATGCCCACACCCTCAGTAATTAGCTTAAACCTGGCACGTCCCATTCACTCTAAGACTACAATTTATCAGTTTCAATCAGTATAACAATCTGTTTTTAAATTCTAGCAATTTGGCTCTAAAACAACAATGCAGCAATTTACCCCTTTTTTGGTATATTTTTATTGGCAACTAGTTTTGGTGTCATCTTCAAATTAATTTTTATAGTATATGGTCATGTGAAGGACAGAACACAACTGTCATTCCCACTAGCCACCCAGGCTATGCACTATGTAGTTCTGTGGTCAGACCACCCCTTGAAAATACAAGAACTGCTTTCACAGCACAACATTGCCAACTATATCCCAAAAAGACACCAATTAGAATGCTAGCAAGCTTTTATCAGTGCTTACTGTGCTGTTGTATTTTGTGTTTTAGTTGTAGACCAAAAGTCCTTACTGCTGCTATAAATGTGTCTGGGTTTTACATGTCTGCATATGCCCACACTAACAACCCACCACCACCACCAAACTTCACCAAGTGCACCTTCCTTCCTCCCCTACTTTTACAAACACCAGCTGCCATTACATATACGCAAACATTGAATATACAGTATGTCAACCACTAGTGTAACATAATTGTGACTGGCCCCGGTGCAAATATTTTTCTTGCCCCCCGCCACCCCCACCCCAAAAAAAAAAACACAAGCATTATTTTATTGTATTGTTTTCCCTTTGGCTACCTGCCATCTCACTGTCTTCTGATGTGGTCCGCCTCCCTTCCCATGAGTCGTCCTGTTTTAATGCAAGGTGTGTGCAGCCGTACCACGGCATTGCATCGGACTGTAGGTAGTATTTTAAATGTTAACTATTTGACGTTTTACATTTATATTTACATTTATTCATTTAGCAGACGCTTTTATCCAAAGTGACGTACAAACGTGCAGATAGTGGGCAGACAGGCACAAGGGCAAGATGTGTACAGGTCATACAATGCAGATCCAGAGCCAGAATCTGATCTAGGATTACATATATCGAATACAATCACAGGGACAGTAAAGTACTGCTATACTACCTAGGCAAGAACGTGCACAATACAAGATAAGAGATAAAACTACAAGTACAAGTCAGGAATCTAAGATTACAAGGTCAAAGTTATGAGGTCAAAAATGGCAAGGGTGTCAGTCCAGGTAGAGTCTGAAGAGGTGTGTCTTCAGTCTATGTCTGAAGGGTTGGAGTGAGGTTGTTGTTCTCAGGGTGTTGGGGAGTTCATTCCACCAAAGGGGGGCAATGATGGAAAAACGTCGTTGTGAGGAGCTTAGGCCTTTCTTTCTGTTTGCGGGTGGAGCGAGGCGTCCAGATGTAATGGAGCAAAGTTGTCGAGCAGGTGTGTAGGGTAGGATGAGGTCCTGGAGGTAGGTCAGAGCAGTCTTTCTTGCAGCAGAAAAGGTGAGAGACAAGGTTTTGAAGCGGATCCTGGCTGCAACTGGGAGCCAGTGGAGGGATCTTAGTAGGGGGGTGATGCTGGAGAACTTGGGGAGATTGCAGATCAGCCTAGCAGCTGTGTTTTGGATGAGCTGCAGCGGCTGAATGGTGCAGGCTGGGAGGCCTGCAAGGCCTGGACAAGCAGCTGTTGTCAAGTGTGACTCTCAGGCTCTTCACAGAAGTGGAGGAAGTTACTGTGGTGCTGTCGACAGTAACAGAGCTCTTGAAGAGGAGAGGGCTTGGCCGGGATGAACAGCAGATCAGTCTTGTCCAAGTTAAGCTTGAGGTGGTTGGAGGCCATCCATCTGGAGATGTCAGCCAGGCGTACAGAGATCTTGGGACCTGGAGGGTGGAGGGAGGAAAAGAAAAGATTAGTTGAGTGTCATCAGCATAGCAGTGGTAGGAGAAACCATGCGAGTTAATGACTGAACCAAGTGAGTTGGTGTAGATGGAGAAGAGGAGAGGTCCCAATACAGAGCCCTGGGGGACACCTGTAGTGAGGGGAGTGGGTGTGGAGGTGGAGCCTTTCCAGTAGACCTGGGAAGATCTACCGGTCAGGTAGGTCCTGAACCAGCAAAGGGCGGTCCCAGAGATGCTAATCTCTGAGAGCTTGGTGATGAGCAGCTGGTGATTGACGGACAAACTTTAGAACTTTAGAAAACTCTTTAGAACAAAAAAGCCATCCCCTCCTGCATGGTAATGTGCATGGCGACACATACAAGCAGCGTGAATTAGCAGGTTCACACAATGTCCTACTGCGCATGCGCTGAATGCCACTAGCGTGAAACTGCTGTTGTAAAACTGCTGTTGTAAAACTGCTGTTGTGAAACTGCGGTTCTGCAGTCAGACCCTTCTCCTTTTGCGTGACATTCATTTCCCTCTTGTGTTCTTTAGATCTCCTGGCGCTGCTGTTTTGCCTCTTTTAGTATCTTCTATCTCACTTTACATGTGAACTAGCTAGCCTCTTTCAGTTATTTAGTATCACGGGTTATCCACCACTAAGTTTCAAAACTGCTCTTAGCTTTGCGTGGTATTCAATTCAATTCAATTCATTTTTATTTGTATAGCGCTTTTTACAACACAAGTTGTCATAAAGGAGCTTTACATTGTTCCCAGGCCTGAGACCCCCTGAGAGCAAGCCTAAGGCAACAGTGGCAAGGAAAAACTTCCTGTCAGGAAGAATCCTTGAGCAAAACCCGGCTTAGAGGGGGAGCCCATCTGCTTCTGGCCGGCACTGGGCAGATAGAGTTAAGGACAAGTTATACAATATACTTTAAGACATTTAAGATTGATAGACAATAGTAATTAACAGCAGAGTGATTATAAGAATGTCTCCTAGGATGTCCAGTTCTTAGAACACAGTTGGCTTTGATGGGCAGGGCAGCGAGGTAGCAGGACTGGAAATCAGGAGGAGACGCTTGGGCTACAGCTCCGGACAGGAGCCTGGAGCAGGGATAGGAAGCAAACAGAAAACAGTGATTAGTGGGTGATAAGAATGGCAGAGATGTAGAACAGAGAGGCAGGAGAGGAGGGGCAGTGAAAAAGGTGCCAGTGTGCAACAAGAAAAAATCCCCGGCAGGCTAACATTATGGCAGGATACCCAGGGGACGGGAGCCAAAGGACCAGCATAGTCATGAGGGCGAACCTAAGACAGTCAACACCAGATCATGGCACAGAGTCCATGATAAAGTGACAGCAATGACCACTTAGTCCACCAGAGACTCTATGATCCACGCCAGCACCAGGCCATGGCCCTCAGATGAAGGATTTACTATATAGATATGTTTTGAGCCTAGACTTAAAGGTGGAGAGAGAGTCTGTTCCCCGGATCTCGGTGGGTAAGCTGTTCCACAGGAGAGGGGCTTGATAGGAAAAGGCTCTACTGCCTATAGTAGTTTTGCCCACTCTTGGAACAATGAGAAGCCCGGCATTTTGGGAATGAAGGGCTCTCTGCGGAAAATATGGGTGAAGAAGGTCCTTAAGATAGGGAGGGGCAAGCCCATTTAAAGCCTTAAATGTGAGTAAGAGTATTTTAAAAATGAACGGTATTTAATAGGTTGCCAATGGAGAGAAGCCAGAACTGGGGTAATGTGCTCAAAGCGTTTAGTTTTAGTTAAGACATGAGCAGCTGCATTTTGTACCAGCTGAAGGGGTTTTAATGAGACATTTGCACATCCTGACAAGAGGGCATTACAGTAGTCTAATCTGGATGTTACAAAGGCATGGATTAATTTTTCAGCGTCGTTAAATGATACAATTTTCCTGATTTTGGCTATATTTCTCGAATGGAAGAAGGCAGTCCTAGAGGTTTTAGTTATGTGAGTTTCAAAAGAGAGCTCAGGATCAATAACAACACCAAGGTCTTTGATGGCTGCACTCGGGGCAAGGGAGACATCATCAAGGTCCAGTGTAAAATGAGTGAATTTGCTCCTGATTGAATTTTGGCCTATGACCAATATTTCGGTTTTGTCAGGAAGTGAAGACACACTATGAAGCGCTTGGTGCAAATGTGTTTTAATTATTGATCTGTCTAATAAATTGTATTTGGTATTGGAAACCACGTCTCTGTCTTTGAATTACACGAACCTGAGAGCGTATTTGTTGCAGTAGAGGTTGAGTCAGTTCCCCCCCCTCCCCTTTAATGGTCCTCAGGTGAAACCCCTGAGTTGGCGTAGTTTGGCTATTGCCTTACCACCTGGCCACACATGTGAAAAGTAATTGCACAGTATTCATCACTAGAAAATGTACACAGTGACACAAGATTACAGTAGGGAATTAGGTATTTTGCAGTTGTGTTAGATAACGTACATTTATGAAGGATTAGGATTTGGGCACAAGAGTCAGTATTGTGGGAACTGAGCACCCTTATGTCAACCCAGATGCATGTTCAGATGAACACTTCGCGAACATACACTAAATGGAAAAAAGTATTCGGACACCTGACCATTACACCAACAGGGACTGTAATGACATTGTATTCGAATACATGTACTTTAATATGGAGTTGGTCCCCCTTTTGCAGCTATAACAGCTTCCACTCTTCTTGAAAGGCTTTCCACAAGATTTTGGAGTGTTTCTGTGGGAATTTGTGCCCATTCATTCTGTAGAGCATTTATCAGGTCAGGCACTGATGTTGGATGAGAAGGCCTGGCTCGCAATCTCCATTCCAGTTCATCCCAAAGGTGCTGGATGGGGTTGAGGTCAGGGCTCTGTGCGGGCCAGTCAAGTTCTTCCACACCAAACTCATCAAACTATGTCTTGCTTTGTACACTGGGGCACAGTCATGTTGGAATAGAAAAGGGCCTTCCCCAAACTGTTGCCACAAAGTTGGAAGCATAGCATTGTCCAAAATGTCTTGGTATACTGAACCATTAAGATTGCCCTTCACTGGAGATAAGGGGCCTAGCCCAAACCCTGAAAAACAGCCCCATACCATTATCCCTCCTCCACCAAACCTCACAATTGGCACAATGTAGTCAGGCAGGTAACGTTCTCGTAACGTTGAAATGAAGCAATTGTTGGATGGTTCATGGATGGTTAATACGTGCTCTCTAGCCCAGTATAATTTACTGGGCTAGAGAGCCCGTATTAACCATCCATGAATGAAATTTTTAAACTGATAAAGTCATACATTGGTCATACATGGTGTGTACAGTCTGTATGTGATACCTATGCATGTTTACACTGAGTCACCTCCAATGTTTTGTTTTACCTGGTCTTGGGTAACTGGGTCCATTAAGGGAATTGCTGTGCTAGCATATGCTTCTACCTAAAACTGTACCATAAGTTGTACCAAGGGGCAAACCCACTCATTTGTCAGGGTTTCAGAGACAACTTCTCACAACAACCAGCAGGCGTCCTCATGACAGCCTGTCTGGCCCGGTTGCCTGCTGCTTCCCTTGGCTTCCACCAGAGGGACTGTCTTCCTGTTTGTGCCTGAACTGTGTGTGCCTAATCTAGTTGAATTGTTTTCACCTGTGTGTAATTAGTTTCTATGTGTTTTGCTGTTCTATTTAAACCCTGCGTGTGGCTTGGTTCCCTGCTAAGTCTTGAGCTACCCTGTGCTGTGTTCTTTCTTGTGCCCAAGTTCGCTTGTTTCTAGTAAAGATTCTTTGTCTTTTGAAATTAGTGATGGGAATAACGGCTCTTTGTAGGGAGATGGATCTTATGGCTCCATTCCTTTCTGAGAGCCATTCAAAAGAACGGCTTATCGTTCCTTTAGGGGGCGGGGATCACTAGGTTTATCTGTGAAATAATCATATTGTATAATGATACTTGTATGGCCAGACCTGATGTCATTGTGTATTTGTGCTTTACAACATTACCGCCATTAAAGAATCAGGAGGCGAAAATCTCTCTCTCTCTCTCTCTCTCACAGCAGGGATCAAACCAGCGACCCTCTAGTTACGATTCATTATTCATACTCCATAAACACTATGCTACACTGACTGAACCTGAAGCACACAGTGAAATGTGGGCACGAACAATAAAATGAACAGCTCTCAAGTACAACTCAGATCTCTTCGTTCGTACCAGAGAGCTGTTCAAAAGACTCGGATCGGTCGCGAACGTAACATCACTATTTGAAACCCTTCTTTGTTTTGTATGATCTCTGCATCTTGGTCCCTCCTGCTCAACCGGTACATCACTGTTATTTGATGAAATATGATAAATCCACTTGTGCAAGGGCAACATTTCTAAAATCCAAAGCCACTTAAGACATTGGCAGTTAGGAACAATGCCTGATGTGTTTTTACACTTCAGTCACACACACACTAACAGCTGTAGCAGCATACTCATGAAGCCAAGTCAGAGGCCATATGGTGGTGCATCACAATTTCCCTTTATTGTGTCAGAAACACACCTTAAAAAACAGACCTCCAAAGTATATTTATTTCTTTTATACATTTGTAGGTAGTATTTGATTAACATGTAGTCCATGTTTGCTTCTATGGTTAAATGAAGATTTACAAAGTGCATACCAGGAAGTGCTAGAGGCTGGGAAAGCTTGCATTAGTATAAAGAGTCTGCTGAAGAAGAGTAGTGAGGTAGTTCACAGCGTGAAAAGCTCCAGTATAGTACAGCTCGCTGTTGACTTTGTAATGTCCTGCAAAAACAAAGTTTGGCCACCTAAACACATAATTGGCCATACACACTAGTAGATGGCCTCATTCTTCAAGTGCAGAACAACTAGAGTCTTCATCTAGTGCCAAAAAAGCTTGCTGTGGTTGCCATTGCACCATGTTGTGCACAGCTGAGAAGGAACAGACAAAAGGTCTCTCTTTAAAAGCATTTCCACAGCCCATGCACAATAGCCGTACAATTCACTGGAAATAAAACAAACATATTACTCAAGTAAGAATTATTCACTGCTTAAGAGAGCTAGTTAATGATGACAACATGATACACAGCTATACATTGGTAGGAAATTAACCAAAATATACTCAATGAATTTAGCTCTTATGTACATTACAGAATCTGAGACTCTGGACTCATTGTCTCTTATGCCTCAAGTAGAAGGGAAAATTTATCAATGTCTTTTCAAGGTGTTGGTCTTAGTTTTGACCAGCACTTTAGAATATGGAGTGGCCTGAATGACTTTCCCCAAAATCCATGAGTTCCAAAGAGCTGATTCATCCACCACAGAGATAATGTCCCAGGGTGAGGAGTTCTGCTTGACCTGAGTCCATTTTTGATGCTCTTGGAGTAGGGGTAGATATTCATGAATCCACTGCTTTCAAAACAAGTCCATGAGATATTGATATTCCATCTGCAGCAAGCATACAGATCCTCCTTTTGAAACAGAGGAGGGAGCAATGAGATTTCAGTGAAAACGCCAAAGATACTCACTCACTTTCTTGAGCGTGCGTACAACAGCATAGTTGTGAAACAAGCCTGAACTAGGGCTAAGCAGATCGACTGGGATGCTTTGTTACAGAGAAAGCCTTCCCATGGTGCACCTGGTAGTTTTCTTCTCTACAAAATAGAGCAGAGAAGCAGACAGCATCAAATATATTATCCAAAGAACTGGGATATTATTCAATGTAAAGCTTTTTTTGTGAGATATTTTTCCTGAGCCACCAGTTTTTAGTTTCAAGTATCCACCCACCCCAAGTGATAAACTTGTCCGCACCTGCCTACCTACAAACCCCTCCAAAAGACTAATAAAGACAGGTTACAGTGGCCATACAAGTAATCATTATAGTTCATAGGATCAGTCGTATTATTTTTGAAGCCATATATAGTTTGTCTTAAAGTGTCTGTATTTCCTTATCTGATTCAATGGTGTGTGTGTATGCCTAATTGAAGTGAAAGACTGGGTTAATTAAATACATATAACATTTTTGCAGATTTTTTGGTAGTTTGACAACATGACGTATGTGTTCATTTTTTGTATTTGCCTTATTTTAAATGCATATTTATTTCTGTTATCATCCCAAGTACTTTTATTTTGGTATTTCCCCCATCTGAAATAGTTTGGTGAAGTGAATGAATTAAACTTCTGCAAATATCATCAGAACATTCAAGTGTAAATCGACAATCAGGAATTGATTGTGTATGTCTAGAACTCTCCTCTAGAGGGGGTAGTGCTCTTCTGGTGTCATTGCAGCTACTGCAGATAAGAGCAGCACTGTGTCCGAACGATCCTTTCTCACTTTTTTCAATTTTCCCCCTCTTCAGGGGCATAACAATTTCAGTCAACAAGACACAGTTTCTGAGCACATCCCTCATCAAAGTTAATACTTCTGTTTATCACCTTGACTCAGCTGAATGTCCTGACACTCATCATGATTCACCCCCTGTTCTTTTTTCAGATATGTGTTTGAGGTATTGATAAAGGAAAAGAGTTGCTCACTCCCTTCTCACATCCTGTGACACATTTTTAACCACCCTTTGGAGTGGGGGAGGCTGGAAGTTTTAAACTTTGTGAACTCAGTCAATTGTATGTACGTATTTAAGTTTTTACAGTTTCAGCAATAATTAAATTGAAATCCTTTTCCCACATGGTCTTCAAGACTACGTCTGTTACATTTTGGTATACATCTGCTGTCACCTTCATTACATCAACTATAAACCACCAAATTATGCAACAACATCTTTTATCGCTGCTGACTGACTTTTCACTTGAAAGCTGTATAATTATATGGACTTGAGTATTGTGGACACTATTGTGCTTGGGAACTTACTGTACAATATCAAATGCAGTTAAATTATTGATTAATTCTTAAAGAATGGACATAATCCACTTGTAGGCCTGTTAACAAAGCCTGGAGACTTACCCAAAAAAAGCCAATTAGACTTGAACACAGTAAAATAGATATGGAATACAGTTGTATACAAAAGTTTGGGCACTGCTGGCCAAATTGAATATTTTGTTGATTTTTCAATTGAAAAGAAGTAAACACAACCTCTGTAAGACACTATTTTATAAAATAACATTTTCCTGCCAATGTTAATGTACAGTTACTATATATTTGATTAACTTAAAAATTAGAAAAACATAAAATACTAATTGTGGCATGTGCAAAAGTTTGGGCACCCTTCCAGTTATAAAAACTCAGAACTCATTAGGCCTTAATTGACTTATTACATTACATTACTTATTAGGACTTGTTAGGCAGGTCAAGAATTGTCATTAGGAATTGTCATTTGATGACAATTCCAGAGCTTAATAAATTCTCTGACTCTTCAAACCTCAAAAATCAAAAGCCAACACTGAATAACCATGGGCTCCACTAAGCAACTGATGATCTGAAAATGAAGCTAATTGATGCCTACAATGCAGGGGAAGGCTATAAAAAGATATCTAAGTGCATCCTCCTCGCAATTTCCACTGTCCAAAATGTCTTCAAGAAATGCCAGCTAAGGGAAACTGTGGAAGTCAAGACAAGATCTGGAAGACTTAAGAAAACTCTGATAGCACTGCTTGTACGCTGGGCAGAAAGGTAAGGCAAAACCCCCATATGACTGCAGAGGACCTGCAGGAAGGTTTAGCTTGAGGACAACTTTGACTATTATGATCCATTGATAACCCATGTAAGCTGTCTGAGTCTTGATGCTGTCTCTCTCCAGTGGAATGAAATTGAGACCCTTGCCATAGAACTTGACCTGGGAGTTCATGAGGACAAGCTCTACCAAGACGTTAGTACAGTGAATGAGGTCATGTCCACCACCCCAAAGGATGTAAGTCCAGAGAAGAAGTGGACATTCTTCTTCAGTAAGGAAAGACGAGCCACAGAATTGCTGAAGATTGAGGTCTGGCAACTGTGGTCTGATCAGAGGAATAAGCTGTCAGTTGCAATGGCGAAGGCAAAACTTCAGGTTCACCTTAACTTCAAAATGCTTTGTGTAAGAATTTCAACTTGCAAGACAAAAAGGTGGTTCTGGCAAAACAATGTTTTATTGCAAAAGTAGTATAGCTCACAGTGTAGGCATACACTGGGTATCGCAAGGCAGATCGAATATCAAGAGCATAGAAATCATGACTTCTCTTTATACCCCATAAGACCCTCCCCATCAAAGAACATTTATGTGAGGGCGTGTATGTGAATTTGTATTCAAAAGGGGTCATTTCCTGGAGTTGGTCTGGGCTTGAGATGGGACTGACAGGATGTCCTAGGTGTGAAGGAAGCTGAGCAATTTCCCCTCCACATGCTAACTCAATTACTTCTGTCTCACCTTGGTGGTGCTGACTTGAAGGCCCATTGTTGTTACCCCCCTTGTACATATAATCCACTTACAGTGCCTGTGTGTTCATCATCCCAGAACATTGGGGTCCATCTAGTACTTTTCCTTACACTTTGTGTGGAGTTCAAGACATTTATTGAGGGACAGAAAGATCTTCTGCGGGCAGCAAGGGACAATAAATACACATGGAAAAGAAGGTTAGGAAAATATAAGACTAGAATAGGGCTAAAGAGACCTGAGTTGTTTATGTTACATTAGTACACATTAACATTTAACAATTATACATATTTATGTATAAAATGTAATGATTTGTCATGACTGCAGCGTCTTAGCTGGTTGTTTTCTTTTCCCTGTCCATGTGCTTTTGTTTTCCTTGTGTTCTAGCCCTGCCCCGCTCTCCGCCCACCTGATTGTCTCCACCTGCCTGCCAGCACACCTGCTTCCCATCACCTCATCAGCCTAGCCCTATATCTACCCTGCTTGTCTCTGTCTTGTTTGCCAGTTTGTCTCAGTCTGCTGTTTCGCTACTCGCCGTCTGTTCTGGTTTGCCTGTTGGTTCCTTTTGCTTTGCCTGTTTAGTCTTGACTACGATTTCTGGACCTGATTTGTGGAATGTTTGCTGTGTTTTTCTGGTTTTGGACTTTGCCTGTTTTTCCTGACTTCGTTCCTCATTCTTGCCCTGTGGTTTTGGTTGCCGTGTCTCCCCGGTTTTTGACTCTGCCTGCCCTGACTTTGTTTTGTGGATTACCCGTTTGGATTATTAAACCTGTTTTTGGCATCCATCTCCTCTGTCTGCGCTTGAGTCCCTGCCTGAGTTCTGACATGATTATAGGGAAGTCAGCCTCCTAAAGATTATGGCGACCTACAGCAGAATTTCAATAATTGAATGTTTGTTACTTGCGAGTGACATCATTTGAAAGGCACATTCTAATGTTTCTGTTTTCTGTTGTATCCCTAGTGCAGGAATTGTGCAGAGTGAGGGCTAGGCAGGAAGTGCAGCACCAATGGTCATCTAACAGGTGTCCAGGAATTTGGCAGGACTGAGGTGACAATCCTTGCCACAATACGCCAATTTATTTCACAGTGGAGACTTGGATGATCAACTGTGACTGCATACTGTGCCATGAATTATATTAATAACATAACATATTAATCCAATATATGTGACAAATTATAAATGAATTATAGTGCCACACAAGTAACATGAGTTACATTTTTAATGTGTTGGTTTGTTTTTACTTCTTGGGACTAGTGTAGTAGGCCTGTCATCATCATTAATATAGATCCCTCCTCTGTAATTCCATTCCTGTCAAGCCACAGACACCTTTATCAGACCACTGCCAAATAAATCTATCCTTAAAAACAATTGGACTACTAAAGATCTAGCAGCCTGCAATTTAATCCAGCTAAAACATACAAATAGGCTCCTAAACGCGTGGTTGAATTTACTAGTGCAATTCAATCTGCAGAAATTACTAACCTTATGAACACATTCCTCTTAATACAGTTCCAATCAAACCTGATGGATGTAAGCCTTGCTGTTAGGTTTTGAGGTGGAAGGACCCAGGCGCAGACCGGGATAACAATACAAAACCATAGTAACAAAACAGTTTCCACAAATTCCAAACAAAATAAATCCAAAAAAAACCACAAGGCCAGTTCAAAATCTAGGGATGGGATGCTTGATACTGACGTTTTCGATGCTGTGTCAAGCTTCTGAAGCGCAGACATTTCGAAACACTGCTCCAAGGTGCTCTGGTGATTCAAAACGCCCATGTCAAGTGACTATGAGCTTTGGTGTGTTTCACCCCTGTTTCAATAGGTGGCATACCTGCTGCTCCTATGTTTGATTGACAGTGTCGGGGACAAACCTGATCACACATCTGTCTCAACCACAAACTCCTAGAATGCTTAAAAGTCAAGCAAACACATCCTAACTTCGAGGGTTTTTGTGAGAGGAGAGAAATTTTGAGAGATGGCGACATATAGCGATTGACAGTACAATTTATTGAGTGATAGGCTAGATATAAGGTTAGTGATACATATTGATTGATAGGCTAGTGAAAGACAGACAGTGAGCGATAGGATAGATATAGTGACATATTAATATATAGAGAGTGATAGCGACAGCGCGAGATACGTGAGAGTTAGTATAGCAATTTGATAGGTGTAGATATATTGATAGATAGGCTAGATTAAGATGGAGAATCCACGTAAGAGATCCCGATCTCTGGTGTGGGATCATTTCGACTTGGAAACCCCAAATGAAGTGAGGTACATGATTTGTGCTAGGCAACTTGCCTGCTGCAACAATACATCCTCCATGATGTGCCATTTGAGGACTACTCATACTGCCATTTTAGAGAGTGCAGAGTAACATTCACCTAAAAGGTAACATTCCCTCAGTCCTGCTGCTGGGCCATCTAAGCAAGGTATGCATTGTTTGAAAGACAATTCAGATTAAATCCCGACGTGTTAAAACTCATTGAGAAAGTCCACATTTTTAAATACGCTAACCTGGTAATGCCCCTACACTAATGTCCAAATTACAACGATAAATCTCACTCATGTTAGAAGACTCCACTGTGGATATTTGAATATGAGAATACAACTGGTGGTCAAAAATGAGCATTGTACTGCATCAAAATTTTATAGTTTTATACCTATGTTCATCTAAGCAACAACCAGTAAAGGTCCCATTGTTTTTGTGTGTTTTACATAATCATTATTTTAGTTCACATAATTATTTTGAATTTGAAATGTGACTGCACACTGAGCAGAAACTTTCCAAAACTGAGCTTGTTTGTTCATTGTATTTGTATTGTATTAATAGTCTACCACCCTATGCGCTATTTCAAGCAATATTTACTCAATTTAAATCATTTTGTCTGAAAGTGGGCTTTCTCTTTTAAAAGGCAGACAGAGGGAGTTGGATGAGGTTTTGGTGAATATGGCGGTGAAGGATTTGCAGCCCCTCACTACTGTAGAGGACGAGAGCTTCTGGGCCTTTGTCAATGAGCTTGATCCGAGCTACATCCTCCCATCAAGAAAGGCGCTCAAGGAAATGGTCAATGAGAAGTACAACAACAAGAAGAAAGCCAAGGCTGACCTAGAGAAGGCTGATTGTGTTAGTCTTACGGCTGACATGTGGTCCTCAGTTAATATGGATGGCTACCTTGGAGTGACTTGCCATTACATAACACCAGAGGCAAAGATGGCAACAGTTGTACTTGGAGTCACTAGGTTATACCAGTCCCACACAGCCCAGCATATAATGCAGGCAAAAAGTGTGACCATGGCTGAGTGGAGAATAACCTCAAAAGTTCAATGCCTGGTGACAGATAATGCAGCAAACATGGTATTAAGTGCCCAGCTACTGAACCTCCGCCATGTACCATGTTTTGCCCACACTCTGAATTTCATTGTGAAGAATGCCCTTGACCAAACACCTATGCTGAATGAAATCCGCAACAAAGCACAAAAAATAGTTGGATGATTCAGATCCAGCTGCAATGCCAAGGACAAACTTGTGGAGATGCAGGGCTTGATGGGCAGACCTACACTGAAACTGATACAAGAGGTGGAGACTAGATGGAACAGCACATTTGACATGCTGCAACGGCTGTAAGAGCAACGTGAGTCAGTGGGTGCCGCGCTTGCCAACCTCAAGAATGATACTGTTCCTCTGACAAGTTTTGTATATGAGGTGATTCATGAATGCTTGATACTTCTACAACCATTCAAGCAAGCAACATCGGAAATGTCAGAGGAACAGAGAGTGTCGGCATCAAAACTGATACCACTGTACAGTGTTGCAGCACAAACTTACAGACAAGATGAAACACAAGATCCAATTAGGTAGGCTGCAATGACCGTAATACTTATGTAATTGACCATAAATGTCATATTATGTTAATTAATATAACTAATATGGCATGGTTTGCTCCTGTTTTGTACATTAGGCTAGCACCAGAAGGATGGCCTGCACTCCAGATGTGGGACATATGAGTCATTCCAGGTATTGGCCTTGGCCACATTGCTGGACCAAAGGTTTAAAAATCTTGGGTTTGGAAATTACCTCAAAGCCCAGGAAGCTGAGAAGATCCTGAAACTGGAGTGTGCTTCTTTGATGCATTCAGCTACCATATCAACACCTGATGGTGAGCAGTTTCAGTCTTCATTTCACTGGGGTGATGTCATCTAAAGAATAATGGATGTAATGCCTAAGATATGCCTATGCTGTATAACTAACTGTAATTTTCATTAAATCAGAACCACAGGCATCAATGCCCTCAGGCCCACCATCATCATCAGCAGCAGCAGCAGCAACCACAGCTACTGAATCGACAGATAGTTTGTGGGAACTTTTTGACAGCCGTGTCAGTGAAACCCATATTATCCATAGTGCAACTGCTGATGCCACTGTGGAGGTAAAAAATACCTGACTGATGCTTTTGTTCCTAGGCCACATGATCCTCTGGTTTACTGATGTGCTATATATCCACACCTTTATATAATGGCAAAAAATACCTATGTATGCCAGCAACAAGTGTTCCATGTGTTCCATTGTATTTTCATTCAGACATGGACTGAGGACACACCTCTTCAGACTCTACCTGGACTAACACCAACACAACTCTTACGTTGTATTTGTAGCACATTTTTGGCCTAGGTAGTATAGCAGCACTTTATTGTCCCAGTGACTGTATTTGGTATATGTAACCTTATGTAACCTTACATCAGCTATGTAACCTTAGATCAGATTAGTTCTGTCTCGCTACACTGACCTTGTGCTGAGCTTCAGCACTATCTGTATTGTACACGTCTTGCCCTTGTGCCTGTTGTTTGCCCACTATATGCACTTTTGTCTGCTAAATGAATAAATGTAAATGTAAATGTAAATGAATGAATTTTTTCCAAGGCTGGGGAGGTAATTTGTAAAAAAAGAAGCCGACTCAGCCCAAAAACAGCAGAACAACTAATATTTTTGAATAAAAATCTTGACATATAACAAATGTGAGACATTGTTCCTTAATATTTCTTTATCGATTATTGAATTTTTCATTATTTTCCATAAGCATAATTAGCTACTTTCATTCAAACTTCATTCCGCCGTAGATGAAACATGTTCCACAAAGAAAGCACATTAAAGGGGCCTACATATCATAGGCTACAAAGTACGCTCAAACCCACTCAAATGTGGTTATTTATCCCAATAAACATAGCAGCCTTTTGTCAATAGATTATCTTCCTAAATGTCATGTCCCAATTTGTTGTCTCTGACAATCTGAAAGCTTTTGTTTCTTTGTTTGTTGTATGGTGATTTCTCTGAAATATGTGTTGATCATATGTATTGATATCCTGGCATAACCCACCAGAATAATAAGTAGTTTAGAATTTGTCAACGTCTGAGTCATTGTTTCACAGAATAGCATTATCAAGATGTGACGATAGCAAAGGTGCCCAGTAGGTGTCACTGTGGAGATGCCCACCACTATCAAACTCAAAAGAAACAGACAGAAAGTCAAAAATCAGAGCAAGCAGAAAACAAACAGGCAGGAACAAAACTGCCAAATAATCGGAGACGAACTGTCAGAGAAACAGAGCAGATAGAGGGTTATATATACACAGACTGGTGATGAAAAAACAGGGAACAGGTGTGCAGGGCGGGCTTCAGGTGGTGGGTGTGGCAGCAGGGCAGATAGACAGGACAGGAGGTGGGGCGATGGGCTGAAAACAAAACAAAAGCACATGCACACAAAAAAACCCAAACAAAAGACACACCCATACTGACAGACAGGAAGACAAACAACACAAGCAGGACATCTTACAGAAGGACTGACACCTAGCAGTTACTCAAATTAATGACATTTACTATAAAGAAGCATCTAAAGCATTTTTTGGTTTACAAAGTTACAACCTTAATTTTCAAAAGAAACGACAAAATGAAAAATGGTTTGATGAAGAATGCAGAAATGTAAGGAAAAAACAGAGACAATTATCTAATGGAAAAACATCATCAGCCAAATGTCAATTTCAGAATAAAATAATATGAAATAGTAACAGAATATAAGAAAAAACTAGAGCATTGCAAAAAAACTCTTGAAGAAATTGAGGACTCCATTTTCCAAAATCAGTTCTGGGAAAGATGGAACAATCTGACTACAATACAACCCCAAAAGCAAGTCATAAAAATGGCGAGAGAAAATATTTTGAAAACCTTTATAAAGACATATCTTCTAAGGGCCTCAAATTTGATAATATCAAGGAAAATTTGCAAATCCTAAAAACAACCAGAACAATCAGAACCCACCTGGCTACTAAATCTCTCTGAAACTATTATCAGAACAACTCCAAACCCTTAAACCTTGAAAAGCATGTGGCCCTGACAGCATCAGAACAGAAATGCAACACAGCTGTGCTGTCCTCTATACGAGTGATGTACTTTGACAGCCAGATAAACGCCTTTTTTTCGCCAAGACTCCATAGACAGAATGTTGTCCACGGGTTTATTAGTTAGGAAAGGGTGAGACTGAAATAATACAGAAAGTATAATCACTTCAATTGTCTTACATTTGACAACAGGCTATAACATGCCTGGCTTAATGACCATCTTTTTTAACTAACATATCTTTTTAATGCTCAATGTACATATTCATGAATTACAGTGACAATGGAGTGCTTTAATCTCCAGATTAATGTACATGAATTAATGTAACATAGCATGTAGCTAGCATTGTAAATAAACCGGCATAGAGTTTAGCTTACATACTTCATAAACTCATAACACAATGAAATTTCACAAAATAATAATGTAGAAATAAAGGTAGGTATAAAAGTCGAAAGATACATACGGACGATGCTACCACAAGTGTCAGATGTAAGCAAATGGATGCTGATAGTTACTAGCAGGTCTGAATGTAAACAAAACCAATCTCCATGAGGCAGAACACTAACTTCCTGATTCCTGTTTGAAATCACATGACATGGAATGTGTCATAGCAATGGAAAACATCAAAATTGACCACCAGAAGGTGCTGAAAATATGGTGTTGTGTTTATCGCCGCAATTAAACACTGAAATGATCGGGCATTTCAGATAGCAACAAGTAACTCTTTATTTGTCTGATTCGGGCAGACAGCTTCTTTTTTCAAGACAGTCTAATGAACGTAACCAACGTGCATCGCACATGCGCAGTACTAATAAAACCTTACAGAACTCATTTCACATGACAATAAGTATTTATCATTAATTAAACATACAACTGTTACAGAACAACAGCACTCCAGAGCTGCAGAGGGCCTTGCTTAAATTGTTCATCCTCGTTCTACAAGCTGGCTCCTTCCCTAAAATCTGGAACCAAGGGCTTATATCCTCAGTGTATAAGAGTGGAGATAAATCTGATCCCAATGAATACTAAGGCATCTGTGTGAGTAGTGATGTTGTAAAGGTTGTTTTCAATGCCCAAATATAAGCTTTCCTTACTGAATACAATGTCTTAAGTAAGAGTCAGATTGGCTTTTTACCAAATCACCAAACTCCTGATTATATTTACACCCTACACACCATAATAAATCAGCATGTTTACCAAAAAATAAAAGAAAAATATTTGCATGTGTACCTGGGTCCCCTCCTTCATGCACTGCATGCAGTGTTGTAGTGGTAAAGTGCACTTCACTATTTGCTGTGCATGTGTGTTAGCAGGCACCAGGAACAAGGGCACGCGTGGTGTGTTGGTCTCTCCCCTTCCCAGAAAAGGTAACCTCTTCGGCGATCAGCCTACTCGTCCCCTACCATTTTTATCTCTGGTGGCAGCCATTACCCCATCCTCTGGCGGCATTGTTTGCCCTTATTACCTTCCCACCTGTTTTTAAGAGTTTTTTTGTAGTAATAAGGGCAGGCAGGCTTATATATTTTTTTAACTTTAATTTATTTGTTAAATAAACTTTTGCATTCAACTGAAATCCCACATCTGTCGTCTCTGCTAACTTACCTGCATGTGTGAACCCTCTTGTCTCCGTACTACATTTTAGGAATATGAGGCGTAAGCATTTCTTGGGGTGAAAGTCCCCAGGTGGCGCAGTAGAGTACCCTAGAGCCAAGACCTTTGACTGTTAGTTCCACCAGGTCACACATGCTTCGTTGATTTTAAGAAAACATTTGACTCTAATTGGCATGAGGGATTATACTACAAATTAGTTAGCAGTGCTGTTGTGACAGACAGTGAATGCATTAAAAGAGAAGGGCTATCAAGCCTTCTATGTAATAAAAAGAAATGGATATTACAATTAAAATTTGGTCATAAGTATTTGACAGTACCATCCAGCCAATTGTGTTTTATGGGAGCAAAGGATGGTGATTACTCGGTTATCAGGACTACACTAAATGTTACAACCTATAGAGACTCTACATGAAGAATTCTGTAGAAATATACTAAATTTACAGAGGAAAACGCCAACCATTCCATGCATGGCAGAATTAGGCTGGTTTCCATTGATAAATATCCAAAAAAGAGCTAAAATTTTGGATGCATCTAAAATCAAGTCCCCATTTAAGACACTTCAAACCCAAACAGCTGAGCCCCAAAAAAAAGTACACTTAGTGGGTTAATGAGTTTCAGAGCCAAATGACTAACAGCTAATGCACACAGGTTTCAGAACAGCACTGCTAACCAACCACAAATTAGATTAACCCAAATTATATAACAAACAAAAACATATCTGGAATATTGGGGTAATGACACCAAAACACAAAATAAACATAATTGCTCTTGGGCCCTAAACAGGGATTACACATTAGCAGACTATCTCTTCACTGTCAGAGATAGGGCTGGTCTCTGCTTTCTGACCAAGTACAGGCTCAGTGACCATACCCTAGCTATTGAAAAAGGCAGACACAGACAGCTACCAAAAGAAGAAAGGATATATGTTCATTTTGAGACAGGTGAGGTAGAAGCAGAGATGTACTTCATCCTATGCTGTAATAACTTGCAAGCAGAGAGAAATACTTTAAATATTTTGAATTACACCTCACCACATTTAATTTCTGGGAGAGGGAAACACTGCACTTTTAGCAGCAGGATACCTATCAGAGTGCCACAGCCTGAAAGACAATTGGCGTGAAGCATAGGCCCAGCAACAATATAAATGTACATAAATATATGTGTGTACATATTTTTCACCTAATTGCCATTTTGGTTGCATAAATAGGCAAAAACTGCTTTGACAATACTGTACATCTGTGGCCATGGTCATTTAAAGTTTACGAAACATTTTCATTAAATTTGGTCTGATGTTGACATTGAAATCTTGAAATCTGGCACCTGCATTCTCATTTAGCAAAAACCTATGCAACAAGCATAATCAATCTGTTAAAGTTATGGCAGAGCTTTAATAGCCACCTCTTCTGTGCAGTGATTGTTTTACTTTTTACAAAGTCCAATGACACAAGAGCAGTGAGTAAGCAGTTTGCTCAAACAGTGCATCAGACTCAGTCCCTGTCAGAAATAGAGGATATTAAACAAAATGCTCATTACCAGGTTCGGTGCCAGAAGAAAACACAGAGAGGGGGTGCACAAAATGTCATAAATGCTATGTAGACATCGGGATACAAGGGGACAACTGGGGGTGCACTGAGGTCCATCTGGGGGGGGGAGCGCACCCCTAAGCATCCCCATAGCACCAGACCTGCCTGTTACCCACCTTATCTGTAAAACATCAAATTATAGGAAACCCAAAGTAAAAAGATGGGGTCCTTCGCATGCTCTTTCTTTTTCTCTCTACAGAGATCTGAAGATATGGATAAAAATACACAATGGTGAAAATCTTAGCCTACTGGCACTGGCTAGCTGTGGCTCTCAAGAGTGTTGATTATATCCACCAACAATCTTGCTCTTGCGGTATTTCCAGGTCTCCATTTCTCAGTTCTGTATTTCTGTGCAAGACCTTGCTGTCTCACAATAGAGCTTCTTAACGGTCACAATTCTCACTGTTCTGTTCATCCCTGCATAGAACAGGTTTTAATAGATCCAATAGTCTGTACTCAGCTTTGAGCCAATAACTACAGTACATGCATTTTGCATATTAAAGATCTTTTATGAACTGAAATCAGCTTTCGTTGATGTTAGTAAGCAGGAAACATTATTCTCATGTTGCAATTCGCTTCAGAGTGGCATTATACACTGTGGACAGTGTTAGTGTTGAATCAATTTTGGGTTCTGTATGCGTGAGTGGTACAGGTAACTCAGGGCCAGCTCTAGCCATTTTGGTGCACTACACACACACACACACACACACACACACACACACACACACACCACCACCACCACCACTCATTCTACAGTAAAAATAGGGACAGCAAAGATCAGTCACCACAATGGTTTCAAGACAAAAATATATATTTTTATAAATTAAAATTACTTTTTAATCAAACAAATGAATCACGTATCAAAGAATGAATAAATTGTTAAATATTACCAACTATCTTTACCTGCTAGTAACATCCAAGACGCTGGCACTTGGTTATCGATAGATTACACCCTTTCTCAAACCCAGGCCCTTGGGATGTTGCTAATTGGTCCCTGAGATTGTTGGCTTACAAGTCTTTAGTCAGTTTTACTACAATTTACATTATTATTAACAAATATGTAAACAAAAGTACTATTAAAGCTGCACAACATAACCATTACGATAAACCAGGAGGATAAGAGAAAACGGTAAGAAAAAAAATAAAGAAAAAATTCTTTATTTTTCCTTTGAGGGCGACCAGTGCCTGCCAGAAGGTGGTGCTCTAGGCGACTGCCTATATGGCCTATGCCTTTAGCCGGTCCTGAAGTAACCATACCAACAGCACTGTGTGGTAAAGGTAACAGCTCCTTTAACACAGTGTAGTACAGGTTAGAGATGGGCATTTTGACTCTTAACTGAACAGAACTATTTCATTCAATTCAGTACAAAGATTAGGTTTATTCGGAAACCCCTACAGGCCAAGTGCTGAAATTGTGAATCAGTAATTCATCACAATCGCATTATAAAACGCAATAAATAATAGACTTGGTCTTTTGAGATTTCCTTGATGTTTATCATATTTGACATTTTTTAATGTATTAAAACCCATTCAGAATGTTCATTTGTCTGCACACTGGTCTGGCAAACATTGCACACCATGGCCCGCATGCACTTACCCCATGCTTCTGCTCCATTTATCTTAGCAGGTGACTACAAAAGTGGCTGATTTGTTCAATTCCTCCAGTTCTGGTGGAACTGGTTATGGTTCTCACTCAGTTCGTATTCCTCCAGGACCTAATTCCTTTGGTTCCTTCTCTTACCATAGATAATATTGGAACCTAGATGTCAAATAGTCTGATTAATCCACAGGGCAGATTGCAAGTCATTTCAATTCAAAAGACCACGCAAGCGTGAAATATAAAAAGGACATCATAAAAATGTCATAATTTCTCCTTCCTTACAACAGTGAAGACCCTGTATGATGGTAGTTATTAACAAAAGAGTGATACCTACATGAATAAATGTATTCCTAGATGGTTGAAGGCTAAACTTTACTGCTGTGAATTACCCAAAAAAAAAAAACAGCGCACAGCGCATAGATCTTTGTTGTGGAAAAACACAACTCATTCAATACTGGACATCACAAAACTAAATAAATCACTGACATTCTTATGAAAAATAACCAAGAACAATGAAGAAATGTCAATTTAAATATTGCAGTGTCTGCTAAATTACTACCAGATTTATTACAGCAAGTAGCTACACATATTGTCATTTCACAGCTATTATGAGCTGAATGTATTTTTCTTTATTTTTAAATTTAACAATACACTCAGGCACACTTTAGCACTATTCACAAAAGGAGACATGCACTGACTTAAAGAAAAATCCACTGCAAGCCAGGTAATAAAGAATAAACTTTGCAACGAGCCTCATTGGTAATAGAGCAGTATTGCAGTATTGGAATGGAGCACAGTATTATCACGGATGGGGTTACCTTGTGGTAGAAGAAGGAAACACTCTGAACAAGATGTACTGGAAGAACTGAAGGAACTGTAAAAACTGGAGAAATAAGAATATTGGCGAACTGCAATGGAGCCAAACAGTCTCAAACTGCAAGTGGATGAACTAACAAAGTGGATCCGGACCTCCCCAGAACCTCCCCACTCAAGATCTATTGTCATCAGCCCACTAAGACACAAGAACAGGTAAGTGAAAAAAATCACATTTATTTGGAAAATTCATAAATAGTCAAGGCACAATCAGTCTGGTAAGCCCCCACTGCCAAGCTCTTTCCTTTACTAGAAAGTACAGTTTGAGGACAATTACTGAGTACTGTTATTATGGAGGAGTATTTATGCCAATGTCTTTTTTTGTCTTTCCTTGTTGTGAATAGTTTTTTTGTTTTGTTTGTTGTGTCAGTTGGCAATGAATGTCTTGTCACTGTTCACCCTATTTCTGTTGGGGGACCTATGACATAGTTATTTTAAAAGGGAGTAGAATAAAAGCAAACAACCTGCTGCTTACAATTAGGCCTAGAGTGGAAACCTAATAGCAAGAGGGTGTGTCTGCAACACCAGCGGGGGGTAGTGTTGCAGCAAAAGGCACAGATGGGGCCAAGATGCAGCCTACCCAAATGTTCCAGGTCTTTGTGAAGCAAGAGTGCCCATGACGAGCAGAGGGACAAAGGTTGCACTCCAGTAGAGGAGATGGGTGGTGATGCAAAAGGTAAAAGGCAAAGATGACGCTGAACACTTTTTAGTAACTTTTGAATGTATTGCAAAAACATACAGGTGGTCAAAGACTGACTGGGAAATACGGTTAGAACCTCTGCTGACAGGGGAAGCCTATGTTGCAATGGACTATGAGGACACTTCAGACTATGACGAGGTGAAAGCAGCCATCTTGTCAGATTATGAGATCAACACAAAGATGTACAGACCGCAGGTCAGATCCAGAGATGTCCTGCCAGGAGAGATCCCGAAAGAGGTCTACGTGAGACTGAAGCTACAGCATAAAAAGTTGATCCAGCCAGATAAGCATTCCAAGGAAGACATTGGGGTGAGCCTCATGGGTTCTAGCAGATGATGTTTTTAAACAGAAGAGATCCTTGGCATATCTACCTCTGTGAAATAGACACTGATATAAAGACTGTCACTATGAGAACAAGAAAGTACTGAGTGTGTGGAGCTCTCCATTTATCACAGGGCTCTGAGTTTCCACACTGGCTGTGTCACTTAATCACGGTCTGTTCTTTTTACTGTGATTGTATATGCTTATTACACTACATTGTGGCTGCAGCAACCCCATTTTCAATCCAGGTCATGGCAAGAGACATGAGTAGTATCCATCTCACTTTTACCAACTCCAAATTTATTTCTATCCCTACGTCATTTTGTTCAACTAGTTCAACTGTCTGTATGGGAATGGTATTACATGAAGTGAGTGCATGATCAAATCCATTTGGAAGAAATCACCCTGTACTGCATGGCTGAATGATTTTGACTAATAAATCATTCAGCCATAAATATCTGCTAATGCACAACGTACATCTGCATGACATCCACTTATTTTAAAGCAGAACCATGAATACTAGTAATGGGTACATATGGCTATGGGTTGCGTCACACCAACCTGCTTTTCAATTTTTGCCTGGTAGATACCTACAGTGATGTGGCTTTGTCCAAATTCTTCCTTGTCAGATGCCACTTTTATGTTCTTACAGTCTTCAGCGCGTGCTAAGCCAACAAAGCAAACTATTCCATTGTGAACAAATGAGTCCTGCCCTAAGAAATATAGAAATGAACCCACAAGGGGGTGGACACACAAGTCATATTTGCAATTGTGAGACACATACAAGTAATTTTCTGGGATTTTAGCAATTTAGGCACTGTTCATTTCATGGGAACCATGATCTCTATCACAATGACTTGTGTCTTAGTCATAGAAAGTAATCTTTAAGACTGATCAACATGCAACACAACTGACTTATTACCAATATAAAAAATGTACTGCCTAATGAATCAAATAGGCCAAATATATACACTAATGCTAGCAATTCAACATTTTCTGTATTTATGTGATGCAGTCAGTTTACACAGTGGCAGGAGGTCTTTTTTTATATACATCTTGGAACTCTTGTGTAAAGAGATCTCTCTTCCAGGAAAAGTGAATTTTCTTGCTTTTTCTTGTGGGGCCTTTGAAAGGTCACAATGGACTCGCTGTGGTAAAGCGGCAAATAATAAGACCATATAAATGTATTCACACAGAAAATATATTACTGAAAGTCCATCTGTAACAAGGTAGTGTATGGGTATGTAATGTTTGATTACCTGTAAGAAACAGGCTGATTTTTCAGCTGCAGACAGTGAAAGCTGGGAAAATCAGAGAAACTGGCAGTGTTGACAAACACAGACATGGCAGCCATCTCTGCTTGGGTACCACTCCTGCCACTGAGATGGAGATGTCAACTTCTGCCAAAGAATATAAAGCCACAGCAAACCTGACATAAAAATAAAGTGTCATGCTGAGACCCAGTCAAAGTAGCACATGCTCATACCCTGCCATGTCATCAGATTATCCTGACATGGGTTTGTCAAGTGTGTGCTGAAACAGATCAGTGAGACACCAATATAGGACTGTACCACACTCAGTTGTGCCTCTCTGAGACAGTGTCTTTACACTAGCTACATGCTCAGTTCCACAGACTAGACTGGAGGAAGACCCTTGTAGAACCAGCAGTGTCCACGATGCATATTTTACAAGAGGAAGTGTCTCCCCTCTTCACATAGTGATTGCCATTAATTCCTTTCAGACAAATCTGTGGATGATAGGGCTGGGTATTGGCACAGATGCCTCGTTTTGATTCGATTCTGATTCACAAGCTAACGATTCGATTCAATCCGATTTGATATCAATTCGATAAGAATGAGATATGAAATACTATATAGCAGCTTTCCATATTTGGAGAGATGTTTAAAAAGCTCTAAAGGGAACACACATTTGCACAAATGCAGAGTCACTGGAAACTGTGAAAATCACTAAAGAATAGACCAAAGGCTTGTACAGTCATGCGCCGCTTAACGTCCATTCGGACAACGTCCGTTTGCATATACGTCCGTAGTCCCATAAGGTTTTAATAAAGTCTAAAAATCCCAATCGCAGAACGGGACGTAGCGGACGTAACCGGACGTAGTGAAGGCAACGTTTCCTGCACACAACACGTCTATCTCACACCTCATGGAAATAAAGCGATTGCGCTGCCAGGCGTATAATGGTACAGTGCATTGTATACCGTATAATACATATGTCTTGATAGTCATAATAAACGCCTATGCTGATGCCTTATGTACCCTGTGTACTGTACTGTACTTTCTATCATTGTTTTAATGTGAACTTTGCATAGTTACAATTAAAAACTTTACCGTATAACAGCGTATGCTTCGACTTGTAAGTAGCAGCATCAAATCTCGTGCCTATTCCATATAGGTTTGCTTGGTGTTCGCACAACGTCCAGATCACATAACGTCCTATTTCACAGAATGCATCATGGACGTTAAGCAACGCATGGCTGTATACCAAAATCTTATTTGAGGAACACATGGGTATAGTTCCTTAAAAACAAAACCAACCTGTATCATTGCCTATTTATTAATGACACGAAGCAACAATGTGTTTGCATCAGTTAGCTCAGGGAAAGCTGGTTTGTAAGGTAGCTACAATGACTGACAAAACGTAGCTGACTGCCAGTAGCAACTTTGCAATTGTGAACATTTTCTTGCTAGCCTAATATGAACAACTAGCTAGCTAACAACCAAACATGAACAACGTTTCTCTTGAATTGCGCTAAATTACACTGCATTCGTGAGCAAATGTTGCGGCTCAGTTTAGCTAGCTAGCTAGTTGGGTAGCTAGGTAGTGGTCGTCCGTGTGACCATGTTAGCCACGATGAACTCTGAGAGGTCGTATCATAGTAAAAAATTGATGTAACAGGTTTTCCTCCATGCGTTCGCAGGTCGTTAAACATTAAAAGTTAAACGAGAGAGCGACATTTAATGGGGCGGGGACGACGACTAGTAATTGCCTTTAATCCGACAGTTAGGCTATGTCAGAGCCCGTCTATTTAATTCTTTGGCTATGTTTACCCATTTCGGAAATGAACCTAGAAAACCGTAAAAAATGCGTATTAGCCTTAAAGATCGATCCATAAATTTTACAGATCGATATCGAATCGGACGAATGTCTAAAAACGATTAATCGAAAGAAAAAAAACAATATTTTTGCACACTCCTAATGGATGATGCAGATTTTTCCTCAGCTTCAACTGGTAAAATGTGCAGTGCAGAACCAAGGCCATGATTTAATATTCACAGTAAGATTTTGCTTTCCAAAAAGAGGACAAAGCATTTAAATTGAAACAGAACTGTACTAATGTATTGCTATGTATTAAAGACTAGATATCAAACTCACAGACCATTTATTTATCTCAAAAACTGGGTATTTAACTCAAAGTCTGGTTATTAACCTTAAAGACTAGGTCTTAAACTCAAAGGCTGGATATTTGACACAGGCCACATTTTGTTGATGGAAACACTCAGTTTCCTTTTAACTTAACGGGGTCAGCAAAATTAAATCATAATTACCTCTGTTAACAAATGCAACATTAACACTAAAATACTGTTGAGTGAAACACAGTATTACTGGGTTGGGTCAAGGAGCCACTTCCATTGACTAAGTGCATTTTTTTCACCATTGTAATGTCATGTCATTGATGAAATGGTCCATTATTCATCTCCGTTATAGCTAATACAAAATGTCTACCATTACGTGACACTGCCTATATTGTGAGTATATTGTAATAAGGATTATGGTGATATGTTTTTACAGTTTTTTGCATTTGTGAAATTAAACATTTGAAATCATTGAATGAGTTCCTAAATTCATGTGACTGATGTTGAAAATGACACATGAGTAAAATCTACAATCTTCTGTATAAACAGAAGAGTTTGCTAATCCTCTGCTGTTTGAGCGCTGCAAGTTTAACTGTGAACGAACTGGTTGATTTGGTGTCTGTAGAGCGAACAGTTTAGGCGCAGTTAGAGCTAGAAGAAGAATAAATAATAATGTGGCAAAAACTGATTGTAGGGAGTTGGATAAAAACAACCCACTATAACTAAGCCACCCTTGTTTATAGGGGCAAGGGACCCTCACGATTACCAAAACTGGGTTCCCCAAAAAGCAGGCGTCCAGAATGACCAGGACAAGAGGCTGAGGTATCAAAAATATCCTTTATTTTTACAATCAATAGAAAACTAGAAGGAACCACCCTGGAACCATAGGTGGCAGTCTAGGGATTATATAAAACACCACTAAAAGAGGGTCTGTACCAACACCAACCTGTGCATGGACACCATACAGGGTAACCAGCTGTTACACTATGTCGGACTGGGCAAAGGGAGAACATGAAGGGCCCACTACCACAGAAAAAGCCTTTCACACTAACCACTATTCTCATTCAAGGGGCAGCAACGCAACCACCATAAGACTCCACTACTCTCCTGTGATTATATACAGAAACCCAACCCAGATTCCAGTTTCACTGCACACGTGTTAATTTAGGCCTGAATGCCCACACTAAACCCAGGGTACAATTGTACAATTTTTGCTAATCCACAGCCAACTGGCTTTCTCTACAGCGGCCCCTGTGTCAGCCACACACAGGTTACAATAAGTACAATTATCCCAAAAAGTTAAAACACTAGTGGTAACTTGAAAAGACTATGGTGGAGCAGGAACAGGCGCACTAACTAGGCCCTCACTTTAGGCACCTATAACCAATAGCCTAGTTCATGTTCTTCCAGGTTAGCGCAGTTCCCAAAGAATTGATTGTAAACAAAAACTGTTTCAGACTTTAGGCTCAATGAGTCAGTTCTGCAATGAGTTTGTCTGCCACAGTGGTAGTTCTTTAAAAAAGGGACAGCTGTGGTCTTTAATGACACTCTGCAGGTTAAAACATTGACACGTTCATGCTCAGGGGTTTTGTAGTCTGGCGGGATTTTCCAAGGTATGATCTTATAAATGTTTAATATTGTCCATTAACGGGCTGTTTTTGTTGCAGCTTTACCTACTTATATCCATTACATGGCTTTAACTCTGAAACATGAAATGTGGAATTATCTGCTTTTGCCAAAAAACAAACTTTAAATAAAAAAAAAACAGTTTCTCAATAAAGTTTAATTTTGTAAGTTACCTGTATTTTGTTGAGTTCAAAACAACCCAACTGCTGTTAGACTGATATTACCTGGAATGCACAATAAAAATATTAAATAAATAAAAGCATGATTTATGAAAATTTGTAAAAATGGAAATATCTGTTTCTGCAAATGAACTCTTCATCTCAGGATATACACCTCTCAGTAGTCAGATTATGTCTGAATGGGTTTATAAATCATTATAATTAAATTGGGCACGACCAAAATAACAAAAGACACATGTGCCCACAAGAAAGACAAAAACACTTTCGTGATAGTATAGTGGGGTTACAATTCAAACTATCTAATGTAATATACTGTGTTTCCTAATACACGATATGCCATAAACAATGTCTTAATATCTGTATAACATAATCCAGCAGTTCATACCTGTTACCCTCGTAAAACCATGTGATCCATTTTAATATAATAAAGTACAAAATTGAGAACATAACATAAACTCTACATGAGTATCACGAGTGTGACGAACACGACATAATGCATCTAGCCAGTCTGATCAGACCACCATGATCAACTGGGGTCGGCTAAACTAACTAGCAAGCAGCTGATACAACATGACTGTCTTTGTAAATAAAACCATTGGTATGGTAACGATTTAATGTTAATAGAACCGTTGGTAACGATAACAAATCACAAATTATTACCTGAAACATGGTACAGTGCAGTCAGTGTGAATAGGTCTCGGGATATACACTAGATAATAATATGAAATAGGCGGCAATTAGCATGCTAGTTCGATATGGTAATGTCTCTAAAACACAATCTTAAGAGCACATAAATCGTTCAGTGAATTCAAAATAGTGAACTCATTAGAAAGACAGTGCAAAACAAAACATAGCATTTCTGAACTCTTAATGTAATAAATTATTCATTATCCTGGACCCCTAGACAGACGTGACCTACCCACTCAGTACTCTACTCAGATTATGTCTGAGTAGGTTTACACGAATCCCACACTATACCATTTCACAACTAGAGGGAGCAGTTGCACCATTTTAACAATAATTTTATTTACAAATACTCTACTCCGTTACAGAAGCACGCTGAAATATCTTGAATTGATCAGAATCTTGCTACCAAGTTTATTAGCAATATGAGCCTTAGGAGCTTAGTCTTATTACCATTCATCACAGACCACCATGCCACAACCTGCCCTCTGGACCCCATCCCCTCTACCCTGCTCCAATCCATATCTGGTGAGATCGCCCCATTTCTTTCCTCATTTATCAACTCCTCACTAACCTCTGGTACTGTCCCCACAGACGTCAAGAAAACTCTGGTCACACCACTCCTCAAGAAACCATCCACCGACCCATCCGATGTTACAAACTACCGACCGGTATCTCTTCTGTCATTTCTATCTAAAACCCTGGAACGTGCAGTACTTAACCAAATCTCCCATTTTCTTCTCAGGAACAACCTCTTGGACCCCCATCAGTCAGGTTTCAGAGCTGGACACTCAACAGAAACTGCACTCCTGGCCGTGACAGAGGCTCTCCACACTGCTAGAGCCTCCGGCTTGTCATCTGCCCTCATCCTCCTCGACCTCTCCGCTGCTTTCGACACAGTCAACCACCAGACACTATCATCAAAGCTGTCTGAGATGGGCATCTCTGGAACCGCCCTCTCCTGGTTCACGTCCTACCTGACTGGTAGATCCTCCCAGATCTACTGGAAAGGCTCCACCTCTGCACCCACCCCCCTCACTACAGGAGTTCCACAGGGTTCAGTACTGGGACCCCTACTCTTCTCAATTTATATCAATTCTCTTGGCTCAGTTATCAAATCACATAGCTTCTCCTATCACTGCTATGCTGATGACATCCAACTCTTCTTTTCTTTCCCTCCCTCTACCTCCCAGGTCAACGAAAGAATCTCTGCATGCCTGGCTGACATCTCCAAATGGATGACATCCCACCATCTGAAGCTGAACCTCAGTAAAACGGAACTGCTCTTCATCCCAGCCCGCCCTTCCCCCCTGCATGACCTCTCCATCACCGTCGATGGCACCACAATACCATCCTCTCAGTCAGCAAAGAGCTTGGGCATCATCCTTGACAGTAACCTGGACTTCAAGGAGTACATTGCTTGCACGTCACGGGCCTACCGATTCCTCCTCCACAACATCAGGAGGATTCGTCCATTCCTGACAACATATGCGACGCAGCTCCTTATCCAGGCCACAGTTCTCCCTCGACTGGACTACTGCAACGCTCTCCTCGCAGGCCTCCCAGCCTGCACCACCCAGCCTCTCCAGCTCATCCAGAATGCAGCTGCCCGACTGATCTTCAACCTCCCCAAATTCTCCCATGTCACTCCCCTGCTGAAATCCCTCCACTGGCTTCCTGTCGCTGCCAGGATCAGATTCAAGACCCTGACCCTCACCTTCTCTGTAATCAACAGGACAGCCCCTGCCTACCTCCAAGAACTCATCCAGCCCTACACACCAGCACGACCCCTGCGCTCAGCAGCAACTGGACGCCTCGCTCCTTGCATGGTCAAGGCAGGAGGTGCTCGTTCTGCCAGACATCAGCGTTTCACCTACATCGCTCCCCAGTGGTGGAACGAACTCCCTGTCTCACTACGGACAGCTTCTTCACCCCATTCCTTCAGACGGGGCCTGAAGACGCACCTCTTCAGACTCTACCTGGACTGACCCAGCACACAATTGCTGAAGTTGTTGAAGTCCGCCGTTTGAAAGTGTATCGTATTAGTTGCCCTATAGGCTGTAATTGTACAAATCTAATAGTACTGTGTCCTCAAACAGACCTTGCTCTCAGCTGAGAACTGTCTCATTGTGGAACTGTACACATCCTGTCCCCGTACTGTCGCTATACTTGCTGTATGCACTTTTGCAAGTCGCTTTGGATAAAAGCGTCTGCTAAATAAATAAATGTAAATGTAAATGTACCATGGTCATTACTGGTTAACAGGTGCTAGGCTTCTCTATGATGATGACTGAGCACACTCAAAACATTCACACACAAAATACTAAATTCAAAGCCCCCTCTAACACACACTCACAGCCAGGCTGTAACATTTCACACTTTGGGAGAAAACTACACTAAAGAACACTAAAACAGTATTTACCCATAATTCCCCAAACCAGGAACTGCATAACATAACATGAACTTGCCGCTACACTATTATGATATTTACTCAATTACTTTTTTTTTATTTTGTTTTACTTACTGCAAAGGCAAACAAACAAAAAAATATTACTAAATTATTACTAACTTGTTGTTTGGTTGTCCTGTAAGGTTCTATGTCCACAATGATAATATGGTCGTGAATACGTGTTTAACTGGTGTATCACTACACCTGCGCCTACTGATTCAAGCTTTGCCGCTATGGATAAAAGCATCTACTGAATGAATGTAATGTTTCCATATTTTCCCGATTCAAAAGGAAATATGTTGATCGGGATCTGTATATATGCCTACTCGACTAACTATAATGAATTTTCGAAGTCTGAGATGTATTTTGGTTCATGGATTCATTCTCAAAAAAAATTGTAATGGGCCGCCCCCAAGTGTCATTGTGACCGTGATCACTCTCGCACAATGTCAGCGCAACACCAGACAATTCCTCGTAGGAATCACAACAGTTTAGCTTTTACTTGAACTCATAATTAAAATAGGATAAACATTAGCCAGGGGAAAGGAGAGACAGCCAGTCAAATAATCCCACCAGTGTCTACAGTAACAGCGAGCTGGAAACAAAAGAAAACATAAACATAATAATACAAATGGTTATTTCCTGGAAAGGAAGCAGCCCCCACTACAGACACTGCAAAGTTTCAAGGTCTAAATTACTACAAATTCATTATTCGTCAGTGCCACAAACCACTGTCAGGTCTCATCTCATTCCACGGCTGCGTCTTGACAGTACTGCAAATACACGCAGCGCTGTACGGTCGGACGTCTCAATACAGCACCGCAAACCTAACTTTCCCACGACAAAAAACTTCCCACGACATTATCAGATTATTATTATTAGTTTTATTATTATTATTTTTATGTTGGCCTAATGTGGTACAAAGTTTCAGTCTATTTTCAATCAGGCAGGTTTGCAGCCCACCATTAAACATATCCGTACAGGCATTTTGTTGGGCGACTAGAAGCCCTTCTTTCTTTTTCACGTCCCCAAGAGAAGCAGCGAACAAGATGGTGAGTGTAGAAACTCTAAACTAGAAGGAAAATCCTCGCATAATCTTTGTCATCCTTATTATTTTGCCCTAATTATATGTACATTTAGTCCTTATATAAAGTGTCTTCAGCAAATACCATAATATATTTTGTTAAAAATACATTATTTTGTTTTACATACCGCTCAGATGAATCCAGTGGCCTAGCTGCCTAGTCGCTCATTGTTGTCAGCGTCTTTGCTGGTTAGCCAGCCAGCTAATCCGCTTGTTCCTAATAACACCTTACTCTCACTCGTAGACCTTCCTGATCGTTACCTTTTTAATGTTACGTCGTGCAGCAGTGTAGACTGAACGATACTTTAGCAGCATCGCGTTTGTTGCCATATAGCTAACCACCGAGATGGCCTCGGATGCTCGCTGGGTGTTAGTTCAGTATTTTTGTTCGAAGGCTGTAATTATGTTTGTGAAGGAGAATTGAAATGTATGTGTGGTAAATTGTGCGGTATGTTTTGTTAGCGAGGTTTCTTGGCCTGTAGAAACGACTTATATTAGTGTAACCCTCCGGTTAGCAAGAAGGATGAAATTTGACATTGTCATGTGGATATACACGTACCACCTGCATATAGCTAGCCGACCAGCTAAATATCACTGTTTTAAGTTATGGCTGTCAGCTGTCTATGTTGTTAATACGCCACCAAAAGCATTTTTTCCCAGGTGTTTGGTGAGCATGTTAGACGACTCCGTGGGGGCTAGCTGTTGGTGATGATTGCACCATAACTAAATGTCTACTGTCCACAATGTTAACACATTCGTTTTATTACAGAATGACACAGTAACTGTCAGGACCCGAAAGTTTATGACAAACCGCTTGCTTCAGAGGAAGCAAATGGTAAGTGTTGTCAAGTAGCCCGTTTCCATTCATATTACGGTTAGATCTTCTCACTGAACACACTGCATTTGTGTAGTTTAGTACTTATTGGTCGTGCACTTCATCGGGTTGACTGGTAGTCGTTAGAAGTGCTGATCATGCATAGTGTTTCCAGGTAGGTAAATGGTATTTCTTCCAAGGTTGTTGATGTCCTGCATCCTGGGAAGGCAACAGTCCCTAAGACCGAAATCAGGGAGAAGCTAGCCAAGATGTACAAGACCACCCCGGACGTGGTGTTTGTGTTTGGGTTCCGGACACAGTTTGGCGGTGGCAAAACAACAGGGTTCGCCATGGTCTACGACTCTCTGGACTATGCCAAGAAGAACGAGCCCAAGCACAGATTGGCCAGGGTAAGTCTTATTAGAGGGTAGATGCAATTGCTTGAAACTGTTTTTCACAATGCATTCACCATTAAAAGTGCAGTTGTAGTGGGGCTTATACGTTAGGGATGGTGTACAGTTTAAAACATTCATGATGCGTGATGCAGTACATTGCACCCAGGTTAGTAGCATTCTGCTTTTATAGGTGGTACTGCTGGCTGTAGGTATCGCTGTAGATCTCTGAATTTCTTCAATGCTGTCATATTGCCCTGAATTGGGGGTCTGACCTCAAAAATTTTGATTGACCATAATCTTCAATATCTTAGTACAGGTCTGTGATACATGCACAGTCTCTATATGTCCATGGACACAAGTAATCTTAAGATTGGTTATACAGTTGATCAGATTTTTTTTTCAAATTTTCCCACAAGTGCAGTGTGTTGCATTTGAAAAGTGACGTGTCACACAGCTTGCCTTTTATGTTTGAGCGTCCGTTGCTGTGAAATCTGTTGACGGGGCTAAAACTAGGTGTCTAGAAATGAATGATTATTAGTATTGAGAGCGACTGAGTCTATAAATCATCAATTTATTCAGGTGAATGTTTTACAGTTGACTAATTAGGGTACAAAAGCACTAGCCCAGCTGAGAACTGATCTCAAAACCTGTGTCTTACAAGGCTTCCACCACTACACCATACTCCTGCTAGATCTAATGTTCCCGCTTTATCTGTAAGCTGTAGTGTCGGTGCGGAACATTGCCCAACACATTTTGATTCTCCCAACAGCACGGTCTGTACGAGAAGAAGAAATCCTCCAGAAAACAACGCAAGGAACGCAAGAACAGAATGAAGAAGGTCAGAGGTGTTGCCAAGGCTAACGTTGGCGCCGCTGGGAAGAAGGTAATACACTTGTGCTGGAGTCTTATAGCCTGTTTCCACCAAGCAGTACAGTACGCAATTATTTGTGTTTCCATCATGAAAAGTTGCGAACCGTACCAAAATAAGCGTACCGTACCGTACTGGTTTTTAGCACCCTTCTATTGGGGTACCAAGCACGGTGGTACGGTTTGTAAAGGATGGAGCTACACCCACTGCTGTCCGTTGATTGGTCGACAGAGTCGTCACTTCCGTGCGACAAAGTGAATACAAACACAAAAGGCACCATTTTTAAATACACTGCAAGAGAAAGAGTTCATTTTCTCTACCGCTCTGACTGCAAATGCTGTCTGTGCGCAAAATAAGATGATGTCTCGAAGCTGTCGAAGCTGGCTGCGGGTGAGCTTGAAACAGGGGAAGTGGAAACACTAACACTATTACTTTCAGCCTGTTCCCCTTTATCCTCCTTGATTAACAATAAAACAAATTATTCACAGAGTAATTGACACCAGTGGTAAATAAATGATTATGCTTGCGAAACAGCGCAGATTGTCTGTAGTTTGTGTGCTTGCGAAAGCGACAACGTAAGATTGTATAATTAACATGGATGGCATTTATCGATTTAAATTACTTTAAATGCTGAAAATAACAAGGATGGCAATTTGAATAATTAAGCAGTAAGTAATCCCAAAGCTTTCTCTTATGTTCCGTCTCTGCTGTGATGCGTTCTTCGTGCGCTTTTATGATGTCACGCTACTTACCTAGCTGATGCAGCAATCGCCATCCAGCATACGCCCCGCCTATTAAGTAGGGTACAGTTGGCAGTGGAGACACAGGCTGTACCAGGGTTTACCATACCAAACCATTACGTAATGAACCGAACTGTACTGTACTGCTTGGTGGAAATGCACCATTAAGCACTTGTTTAAGGATATCACACATTTACCACCAGCTCTTGACCACAGTTTCTGTTGGTTTTCATCAACTGCAAGAGCGTTTCCTTTTTTAATTTGCCTTCATTGCTCTTTGTTGTTCCATTGCTTTAATTTGCTTTGTCATCTTCCCTCTTATTTAATGGTCTTCTGGACAATAGAAGGTAAAACATGCTTTCATAAGTAGCTTTTAACTCCTGCATAGATTCCTACAAGTAGCACTCCATGCTAACTCAAGCACTCTTTTGCCTGGTTGCCTTTTTGATTTATAAGCTTACAGATAAGCAGTTCTAAGATTTAAGCTGTCATAGACATAATACAGGAACCCCCATCTAAATGTGATATTTTTGCTGTTACTTTTACTCACCTTTTAAGCAGTGGTTGGTTTTTGACCCGGACCCAGTAATCTCTAACCTCAAAGGTTCTGTTGCATGGAATTCATCAGTAAAATCCAGAAAATCTACAGATCAGTGAAACTGTTCAGCTTTCCCTCAGTGACAAGTCCTTCAATTTTTGAATTCTCCTTATTTGATTGGAGATATGAAATCTAAATATTAGTAACAGTGTATTAAATAGATTTTTAGTGCATTTGCTCATAGATGCTCATTTAATCCCTTAATTCCTAATCTAGTGGTTTTGAGTTCTGTACTAATTACATTGCTAAATGTGAAATATATCTTGGCTTTGAATGGGGGTTGGTAGTAGAATCACTTCACTGCTCTGTGAAACCTATAAGGGACCAAGGGTAATTTCTTTTTTTTTTTTTTTTCTCCATTTTGCTTCCCATGGACATTTTCAGAAATGACGTTTGTCCCAGGTAGAGCTACCTGAGCATGTTCACATTGAGTTGCACATTGTTCTCCCTGTTCTGTTTGACCAAGCCCTCCCACTTTGTATGCCATGCCCCTTTGCCAACCCACCAATGGCTTCCTCACCTCTGCTTTTCCACTGCTGCCATCCCCTCTGTGTTAATGTAGCGCCCATGGATTTCTCACATGGGTAAACCCTCCCAACTTGCTAAATGCACTTATTTTAATTGTGTTCTCAGCGACTTATATGATCTCAGTGGGATCAGAGTAGGTTTGTATGGATCAGATGGTCAAAGTAGAATGCTGTCTTGCAATTTGGCTTTTTAGTGCAAACAAAGCTAAGAACTTCTGGTTTGTCATGCATGAAGGGTGAATATGCTTGACGTTTCTTGGTCAGAAGATGTTTAACAGGCCTGTCTGTGGCTGGAGCTCTTGGCTGCCCTGAAGTCTTAGTTTAACCCAAGGCCACACTCTATGCCAGTTTTGTCTCTTGCTGTTCTATTTGTACAGCGTTTCAGTATATCTGGTTGGTTTCTACAGTAGGAGATATGTTCTGATTGGTTGACTGTTAAACCCTTCATGCCTTAAACTAACAGCCCCAGATGCCTAGAGTGAAGATTGTCTGAGGCATAAATACCGTTGCAAGTTCAATGTTGACTCAAGACTGATGGCAGTCTAGAATCCCCTCTGAACCTGTGCAGAGAGACCTGAATCGACACTAAAGGCAGTGAAGCTGCATTTTTGCAGATGTTCTCGTACTGAAACCAATGTAATGGCTGTTGGGGAAGGGAAGTGGTGATCGAGGCATTCTTCGAATTTAGCTGGGTTTTAAACGTTTCCATTTGAAACTGTTTGATTTTAGTGGATGACATAGATGAGGTAAAATGAGCCTACTAGAATGCACTTGTCTGTCTTAGTGCCTGTGTATGGGGCCTGCATAATTGCTTTAACCCTCTGGAGTCCACTGCATTGTCGACGATGCAGATTTTTTTCCCCCCAGTTTCGTCTTGAACATAGATTAAATGCTTCATACTGCGTTGGTGTATAAACATCATTTTAGCATTGACAGAAACCTCAGACTGTTTTCTTTTAAATAAATCTAATGAAAAAACAAATAGTTTGAAAAGTATCTAAAATAAGTGAAATGCAGCTATGCACATTCCACAAAGTTCCGTCAGGACAGCGCAAACCCAACCCTCCTATTTGCAACTCTATCCACATGTTAACAACATGCCGATTTGTAATGCGGGAGGAGCTAAGTCACGCTGGAGAACACCCATGATGAACAAGATAAAATGCCAGGTAAAATGCAGGTTCAAGCATAATTCATTTGGAGACAAGCTTTGCATTTTGTGTAAGTGTAAACATGTCTCACTGTCACCACTCGGAGATTTGCGTGTTGGGTAGGCAAACGTTAGTTGAAATTAGCTAAGTTAGCTGCATCTTGTGTGGGCTAACGTTTATTGAAATTCGCCAAGGTGCTGTGTAATTGGAACTCTTTGGCTTTTTGAGTGAGAATTCAGCATATAAACACTGTAGTGAAGATCTTCACTGTAGTGAAGATACTGTAACTAATACGTCATTGATTGATAGGGCCAGGCCCTATGTTCTAAAAATTAAATTTAATATTTTTTATTAAGATAAAGGACATAATATGTTTGCAATTACATATTAACAAGGACATTGTCAGACATTTTTAATAAAAACAAGAATAATATAAACAATTCAAGTTTATACCGTTGCGTTACTTTTGACCCACCTGTGTGTTACTTTCGTCCCGACTGACGAGGTCAAAAGTAACATTGCGCAACTTCCGTTTAAAGTCATTTTATACCGAAATCGTTCCACATTTGTATAAAATAGCACCTGGTATTGATAGAACACACGTGAGTTGTTGATCACAACGAAAATCAGTTTGTCTGTAACGTTATCTTTTAAAATGACGTTAATCTAAAAAGTGTTACTTTCGTCCTGTCTGTGAACGGCCCCTTTTGCATACTCGGTGTAAAACGCCATTACCCCTCCCGCTGCCAACTCTTGATCCCAAAACAATAGAGACATACATTTTTCGATGGCCATTTAATTGTCCATATCAATGGAGCAGACAAAAGTGTTTGTGCTTGATACATACCTAAGACTTAACAGAATCACCTCAAGTGATCAAAACAGTTTGTCATAATGGGTAAGGTGATATTTTTTCACACATTCCAGCACAGTTCTAAAACTACTTTTTACAAAAGGTTCATTTACCAGTTATTTTTTTAAAAAGTACAATCATGAAACACATACTACTTAGATATTATTGTAGCTGAACTTGTGCAGAATAAAAAAAGTCAGGGGACTTTGAAAATACTTCTTACATTTCTTCAAATTGACAACAATATCAGAGAATGCCAGAGAATTTCCAGTGTCTGGAAAATACCCTCAGACTCCAGAGGGTTAAGTGATGCTTGTAGTAGTTCCTCACCTTGGGTTTTTATCAGGGGTGCAAACTCGTCCATGGTGAAAAAGGTGACAACCAATTACCCACCCCCCCCCCCCCCCCCCCCCAGGGAAATCCCTCTTTGGCCCTCTGACACCCAAGACCAAAAACGCAAGCAACAGTTTCGAATACACATTATTTTTTTATTTTTCAGCTTTAAATCTGCTTTTTGTCGTCTTGGCCTGCACTAATAACTCCAGCCTCAAGTTGAGCCACAGTAACGGCATCTTCCTCCTCAAACTCTCTCATTTTCTTATTCTGAAAAAAAATTGAAGTGGGTGAGTGGTAAAGTTTGGCTACCTGAACTAGTTAAACATAAGGCAGGGGTAAAGGCAAGGCAAGTTAATTCACATAGCACATTTCATACACAATGGCAAGTCAAACTGCTAGGGAGGAAATATTATACCATTATTATACCATTATACCATTCGAGGATAAAAACAGCACGGTTTGTTATTTAGATGTCACACAAACTTATTCAGGGCAAATGGATCACTGTGGATGTTGGTTTATCTTCTCGAAATTTTCAGCTAGCTGACAGGCAAAACGCTAGCAGTTTCAGCCATTACATTTCATTGTAAGACTAGCCTGGCAGCTAGGCTACATGTAATGTTAGCTTGAAAACACAGGTATGAATACACTAACGTCTTCATAATGTCATTGTTTCTATGGGTGTAAATTGTTGTTTATATGTAACATCAACTTAGTCGAGGCATAAAAACCCTCGTATCTTCATGCAGTAGTCAAAATTTGAGCTAGCTGACAGCCTGAAAGTAGTGGGCTTGCCGGCTGCTTCAGCCAAACGGCTTGCTGGCTTGCTGTTTTCACATCCATGCAATACATTAAACGGTATGCTTTACCTGTAGGTCGAACAGTTTTCAAACTGACTTCACGTCAGAATAATAGCTTACAGATATGTGAGACAACTGTCAAGGTCAAGGAACATTTTGCAAAGAGCGACTACTGTGGCGATAACATAACAATCTTTCACAAACGGTAACCTCTCGCGGTAATATCACTATTTAAACAGGAATATCATAATTTACAGCGATTAGAAATGCATTTCGTCCTGCTCTACAGGCAATTTACTTCAAGAGTTACTTCAAGGAGGTTGCTTACCTTTAGCTTTCTTCACACGTCTGTGGAAGTTGCTTGAAGAGTCTAAAGGTTAGGCTTCAGGACAGGAATGAGATTGGTTGGACAAGGGAAAGACGAGCATTAAAGGTAAGCCTATCAGAGGCAGAGTGGGGCAGGTCCAAAACGCTACAGGTGATGTGACACAAATGACTCGCTATACTTGCAGATGACTTGGATGAAACGTACTGACCCCCCCCCCTTTGCAAAGAGCGACTACTGTGGCGATAACATAACAATCTTTCACAAACGGTAACCTCTCGCGGTAATATCACTATTTAAACAGGAATATCAT